>NC_072486.1:25198823-25514264 GCF_027574615.1 Eptesicus fuscus
GGGAGCATGGCGCAAGAAAGGCAAGAGGAGAAAGTGGAAAAACTACAGACCTCGGGACATTGAACTTATCCTTGGATCTTAGTGTTTTCACCTGTGAGATGGGAGGTGCTTCCATGACTCTGTTGTGCCGTAGGGATCACATGGAATTAAGTATGTGAAAGCTTTCTACAGAGCTACCCCAAGCTTTGTATTATAGTAACAGCCATCTCCCTTGATGTTCTGTGGAATTCACATCACAGTGACTTTTTCACTTAGTATTTCATCAAAATGTAAATATAAAGTGTACCAGGGTGGTTGTTAGTACATTTTTTTTTTAATTATGAAAGTGATAGGCCTTCTAGTTGACCAACTGCGAAAGAATAAATAATATTAAATTCACATAAGAAAGGCAGGTCGTGAATTCTGTTCTAAAAGGAAACTTTACCACATCCATCAACGTTTTGCAATAAAGACTTATCTCTCGATTTGAGCCTTGATTTTATAAGTATCCTTCTGACAATGAAGAGGGCCGCCTATTTTCCCAATCAGTTAACTATAGAATGATTTCATGAGAGATGAGTTTCTGTTCCTGATGTCAGAAATGTACTAAAGTCACATCTAGAAAATATGCTTGTTTTCTTTTCCTCTGTATGTTTTGTTTTCCTCTTATCAGGTACCTCTCAGCACCCAATAGGCTTCGGTATTGTGAAGGATGGTGAATAGAAAGAGTTGTGTTAAAACGCCTAACGCCTTTGAAGACTGTGGTTGCTGAGGTTGCATTTGCCTCTAAACGATTAGCTTTCAAAGCTGACTTAGTAGAAACATTTACACGATCCTTGAAATTTTCTTTTGGAGTGGAGGGGAGGTGGGGCAAAGGGTAAGTGGGATTCGGGCTGAGAACTAATGGGATTTCTGTGTTTTCATTCTGAAATAAAAGGAAAACCAATAGAATCTTACCTAGAAGACTGTATCCTGTTGGGGGAAAATGATGACCAAAATACTAAACAATGAGTAATAAGATAATGTCCTTCAAAAATGATCATGTGGGTTCCTGTGAAGTAATTAAAATACATGGCCAGCCAGTTCTTCCAGGAAACAGGAAAATGTGAGACCACAAGATCGCTTTTAAGAAACCACCAACGGACCCCAAAACTTCAGGCTCACACAAAATGGATGCCTCTACCAGAAAAAGAAAGTGCGTAAAGAAACAAACAGACCAAACTCACAAACCAAACCAAAACACCACTTCTCTTGGCCCAAAAGAGGTGTTGCAAACCGGGTACAATCGCTGGAAAACATTATTTGCAGCTTAGTTGGGGATCCTTTTAAAAAGCACAAAGCACTCTGTACTCATCTTAATTTCTGTGGCTACTATGAGAACAATACTCGTGATGCCTAAATGATGCTATCTTTATCTGCTTCTATCATGGTCAGAAATTAAAAATTAGGCATATACCCTTTGGGTGAACAGAATATGTATGGTAGGTCTGTTTGTTCGTGTGCATTAACCAAGAATGTATCAGGATTTTAACTGGAATTAGTTAATTTAAAATAATTAGAAAGAAGGTTACAGCAGCCCAGGAATTGAACATTTGCCTCTCTAGAAACGTGGAAGTTTTGCTAAGTCAGACCCGAAGCCACATGAAAGGTGCTCTTTGTTGCACCACCTTCCTCTACTGCTTATTTGCATGGGAGAATCCTCCTAATCCAGGAGGCGCCACCAATAAAGAAGATAATTATCCATATAAAAGAATGTATACATATTCACAGGTTTTGACTGGTATTTGGGTGTTTAAAGCCATGGAAAAAACGACAAGCTTTGCCTAATTCATAAAAGGAGTATTTCCCTACACTGGCGTGATTTTTATGAATATCAGCTCCACCTAAAGGTTCTTCTTTATAAGGAGCGTTTTAGTTGCACAGCTCTGTACGAAACACTGAAAACACTGAGCGAGCAGGGTGCTCTCCTGAGCTGCCGTTTGCTGTTTTGGTGTGTTCTGCCTTCTGGCTTAGTTGAGTCGAGGCAAGGCAGAGAGGGTCACTGTACAGCTGGCTCATTCGTGCAACTGGGTGGATTCTCTCTCTCATTCTCTCTCTCTCTCTCTCTCTCTCTCTCTCTCTCTCTCTCTCTCTCTCTCTCTCTCTGAAAGACCATGTGAGTGTAGCAGGCAACCAGCAAGTTCAAAAGAGCCCCTCTTCTGTGGCTGCTCCCCAGTTCCTTCGACTACGGCTCAGTGGTTTCATGTCCAACATGATATTAGTTAGAGAAAGAAGCATCCGATATCTAGATAACAGTCAGGCTGGACATTGGTATTAAGGATTAGGAGGTGTTGAGGGATGATAATGGGCCAGAACTAGAAGCAGCAAAAAGCGTGGCCGTATTCATGCTAAGAAGACTTGAAGGTTAGGATGAGCAGGGAAAGTGGTATTTGCAGGCTCAAGCAGTTCTGTTTGTTTGTTTGTTAGTTATTTGATGTCCGACTATGCAACTGCTCTTTATTAGTGGGTAGGTTAAGTGGCAGAACATTTCCAGGCTGGTCCTTAAACTGTCAACCACTAGCATCTGGCTTACCAACATATATGTAATTCTTTTAAAATACTTCTACAATTTCAAATTATCCTAGGTACCTACCTGGATTATACCTTGACTCACACTTAGGTTTAAGTGGCCAGGTTAACATCTGCCAGTTCCCAGAGCAAATCTGATATGGTGGTGTCAGTACAGTTGTAAGTACAACATTTACACAGATATCATTTCTTTTCAAGAAGTCATATGCCCAAATACCCAGATTTGTCCCTCACACAGGTTTAACATCAAATGGTAAAATTATTGAAATAATTAAATTTTCAGTTCTACTTCTTGCATCAGCAATTGATTTTATATAAGAAGGGTACATTCTCAAAGGGTCAAAGCCGTATTTTGTGCATCTACACTCCTGTATCTCCTGATGTTCAATGCAACATGTCTTTTACATTATATGTAAAAAAATCAGTGTAGCTGATACTTGCATTTATTTTCATGGTGGAGAGAGGGGCATGGAGAATCTCAATTCAAATAGTCTGCTCGAATGTAGAATATATTTGCTATGCCTCCTGCTTTACAACAGGTTTGCTTATTACCTTGTTCTGTTTCACCCAAACCAAACTGAAATGAATTTCTATTCAAAAAGCAAACACAAGTTAACCATGAGGTGAGGTGATTCAGGACATTGGAAATGGACATGGGAAGATAACCGAGTAAAATGACAAACCTTGGGCAATGTACAAGGTTAAAAAGTCACATGAGGCTGGCCAAGATGGACCCACATTGGTTTGGTTCAACAACAGTTACTCTGGGGGACAAAGATGAGTTTTATTTCATCTCCCAGCCATCAGACATAAAATTCAGGTTAGATCAGGAGGTGGCGGGTGGATGTCTTTTTGAATCTCATAATCCTGTAGATAGTCGGGTCTGCTACTTGTTATTCTCATTCTCTCTTTAAACATTACTGCCTGGAAGGAGAAGGCCGGGGAAGGCAACTCGTGTAGCATATCACTGAAATAAAAAGGCAAACATTTCCGCTCTGGTTAAGAGAGCGAAGGGGAGCATCCAGCAAGCCCTTACTTCTTGCCCAGTGGTAAAGCCCAGTCAGCTGGGTGAGTTTCAAGTCTCAAAAGTGTTTGTTCTTATATGGATTATTCAGACATGCCTGTATAAATATTTAACAGCTACAGGTAGGTGTCGGCGGGTGAATGTTTGGGGAGGCTGGGGTTGGGGTGGGGGGTGGAGGTGGGGTAAAAGGACAGGAAGTATGAACACAGGCTAAATCTGGCTGTGACTTGATGATTACATTCTTGTGGTTTCTTTCAAAGTTATTCTCCCTGGGTGAGCTTAAAAGAGAAACCCCTTTCTCCTCCCCCCCGCTTCTCCCCCAAAAAAGTTAGACAGAAAAGAATGTGATGCCTGGCACAGGTAGTTTTATTGAAAGTCAGTTTTAATATTTGCTACTCTGCGTTGGAACAGGAGAAAAAGGGGAGCGAAATGGAGGATAAGGAAAGAGAAGAAGTGAGTCAGACACTACCTGAATGTGGTGTTTATTAGAAAGGCAGCCAGCAGGGCTTAGGGTTGTGGGGGAAAGGGCACTGCTATCGGGTAAGTGCTACTGGCAGTGAACTATTGATTTTGTTAATCTTCTCACCTGCCTTAAGTACTATGTTTAGCTACTGTAATAGCTAAAACAATAACTTTTGATTTTTATTGTTGTTCTGATATTTTAAACATTTAACAACATGCAGCAGAAATACATGTGGTCAGACCCCTTTTTAGAATTATTTTTAGGAGATATTTCCATCTCGGTTTAAAATAACCTAACCTACTTTAACAAAGTAGCTATTTAATTTAGGGTATCCCAAAGGAGTAATCTATCAACAACGACTTATTAAGGACCTTACCATCTGCTTTCTACTTTAGGCATTCAGTAGAAATCCAAGATCTGACTGGTCTCAGGGCCTCACAATCCAGGTAGAAAAATAAAAATTATGAAATAATAAGAGAAGAACATTGTTTACTTGGGGGGGTCTATTTTCTCACTTTGTTCCAGAAGGATTTATGGCGAAAAATGAAGGGTAAACACACAACAGTGGCTGATGGGATAGATAGCTATTACCAGGATCCTGAGCTAAGCTGATTATTACAATCTGGTACCGGAGAGCTCTAAAGGTCCTGATAACTAAGGGGAAAGGGAAAACACAAACTATCACAAGGAGGTAAGTAGATTTCACCATCTGAAGGAAGAAAGAATATAAATTCCTCCTCAAAGACACATTGTTGGGGAAAATTCGAGGAGGAATTTACTATGTCTGCAAATCCCTGGGAAAGAGACCGGTTTTCTGTCTTGTTTATACCAAAGAAAGAGAACAAGTATGCAGCCAGGTGCTAAATTCTGTGGTACAGATGTTAGGTGCCAGAGGAATTCGGAGATTTGGAGGGGTGGCCTGTTGGTGGTTACCATGGTCTGATGTGGTCAAGGAAGGTATTATCTAGAACAGGTGATGGGAACCGCGTTGAAAGACGCATAGGCTTTGATAGATGGTAAGGAAGCCAGTCAAGGAGAGGAAAGCAAAACATGCAAGGACCTGGCTGCGTAAATCGGCGTGGAATTCCCAGGGAGCTGGAAAGGTGAGCAGTGGGGACAGCCATGTGGACTCTGAAGATTTGTCCTCAGGAAGGAAATAATTTTGGTTTGGGAAAGGCAGGGATGAGAACATGTTATGAACGGCCTTGAGTACAGAGTTAAGACTTCTTGAAGCCATAGCTATTCATTGGTTAAATATGTATTGATCCATGTGCAGGGCATCGTGCTGTGCACTAAATGGATTCGGAGATGTCTAACATTCAGCTTTTCTAGCGTGGACGACTGAGTGATGAATACCCAGAATCAAACAGAAGCAGCAGCAGAGTTGGGAGGAAGATCTGGTTTGTCATTTAAACATGGTACATGGGTGTCTCTGGAGACCACACTCAGGTTAAGAGGGCCGTGGGAATGTAGGTCTGGAATAAAAGAGAGGCTTCAAGTTCATTCCGAAGAAGGGCTGAGGGAGAGGAGAGAGTGAGGAGGAAGGAGAAAAAGACCTGGGCCAAGAGAGAGAAGGAGTAAGAATCAATGCAGAAGTCCAAGGTGAACCAAGAGACCTTAACCCACGCTGCAAGAATGGGTGGTGGACAGTATGATGAGGACTAAGAAGAAGCCAGTGCATTTAGCCATCAGGATTCACAGATGTCCTTGGGGAGAGAAGTGAAAATTGGTGGAGGGTGGTTGGGAAATGTGGCAGTCGTCATTGTGGATGCATGTTGGCTCTTCAAGTGGTTTGGCAAGCTAATCCAAATTTTAGGACCTGTCTGTGGCACTTTAAGCCATTCTATCCACCCACCACCCACCAATCTCTAAGGGAATCCTAATATCCCTGGTGTCTGTGTCCAGCGCTATCTTCTTTTTTCTTAAGAAACCCACTTGCCATTTTGATGTACCTTCCCTGACTTTTGAACCATTTCTTATGTAAATTTATATCTCAAACATTCAGCATCAAGCCTGGCAGGCAGGAAGCAGACAAGATGCACTGAAAGTGGGTGATGAAGCAGGTAGCATCCAGGCCCAGTCCCATTTCTGCCTGACACCTGTAAGCAGAGCCCAGAATTTTCTTCTAATTCTTTGGGATTGTGATTCTTTCTTAGTCTCCCCAGGGCTAAACCTCTGCTTTGAACCTCTGCTTTCCCTGGCGGATTTCTAATTCAACATTTTCCTTGGTCTACCTTTTGTTCTTCTAGCATGCTACTTTGGTTCAGAACCTTCCCCGTCATTCTGCTATCTTAGATCTAATCTCTGATGAAGGTCATGATTGCTGCCCAGTCACAGCAAAAATCTGAGCAGCCCTAGCCTGTTTGGCTCAGTGGATAGAGTGTTGGCCCACAGACTGAATGGTTATGGGTTCGATTCCTTGGTCAAGGGCACATGCCTCAGTTGCAGGAACAACCCCTTTAACCAATCAATGTGTCTCTCTCACATCGATGTTTCTCCCCTTCCCTTCCACTCTCTAAAAAAATCAAGCCCTAGGTGGTTTGGCTTAGTTGATAGAGCATGGGCCTGTGGACTGTAAAGGTCCAGGGTTCGATTCCAATCAAGGGCACATACCCGGGTTTTGGGCTTGATCCCTAGTGTGGGGTGTGCAGGAGGCAGCCAATCAATGATTCTCTCTCATCATTGATGTTTCTATCTCTCTCTCTCCCTCTCCCTTCCTCTCTGAAATCAATAAAAAAATATATATTTTAAAAATCAATGGAAAAATATCCTTAGGTGAGGATTAACAACAACAAAAAAATCTGAGCATGTTTGTACACCATGGGCAAAGAACCAGGAACAGGGGACTGTTCTTGAGGAGGAAAGTGATATGAAAAAAATAGGCTATAGTGACTTGATGGTAGGATATCTAAGCAAGGATTTCCTGTATATTATAGGAATAAAGTGTTGGGAATTAAATGTCTGACAAATGTTATCTCATTAAAAACAAACAAAACTTATCCTTGGACTTAAAACATCCATATGTACCTGAAATTTTTTGATACATAAATTTCAATCAGTCTCTGTGTGTGTGTGTGTGTGTGTGTGAGAGTGAGTGTGTGTGTGAGAGAGAGAGAGAGAGAGAGAGAAGAGAGAGAGAGAGAGAAACAAATTTTTCCATTGGATATTCTTAAATATTTATTTATTTTGAAAAGGGAGAATGTTACATTGACTATAAGCAAGCCTCAATCCAAGTCAGCACCACACAGCAACTGGACATCCTGAGTCAGTGTGCAATGTACTCCGAACATGGTAATAATGAAGAAACGGGCCTTTGATTCAGCATCAGCAAAGTCACTTCACATTAGTCACATCACATCAACTGCTCCTACCACTTTCCCTCAACATCCATGGGTCCTTCAGGGTTGCCCTGCCCTTGGGAGTCAGCTTTGGAGGGATGAGAGGCCTTCAGGCATTAGGAGTCGGGTGGGGGTATGTGTGCCTGAAAGAACTTCATGGGAAGCTCATTATCGTTAACTTTTTGTGTCCATAGCCAAAGGTCAACCGTGATAATAAAACATCCTTAGCTCTGTTATGAGCTGAATCATGTCAGCCTCACAATTCCTATGTTGAAGTTCTAATGCGTAGGCCCTCAGAATGTGACTGTATAAGAAGCTGGGGCAATTAAGATGAAATTAGGTCATATAAATGAGCCCTAATCAATCTGACTGGTGTTTTTATAAGAAGTAGCGGTTAGGACACAGACATGCGCAGAGGGAAGATTCTGTGAGGACACAGGGAGAAGGCGGCCATCTGCAAGCCAGGGAGGGAGGCCTCGGAAGAAACCACCCCTGCCAATACTTTAATCTTGGACTTCTAGCCTCCAGAACGGTAAGGAAATAAATTTCTGTTGTTTAAACCACTCAGTCTGTGGTCCTGTTAGATGGCAGACAAGCAGACTAACACATCTCTCAAATGAGAAGAGGGGAGCTCTCTTTTCTTGGCCTTTAACGCACACTCACACGGGCAAATTTACCTTACAATTCTGCATTTCCAGAACTTCCCCCAGGAGTGCAAGGCAGAATGCTGTTTCTGAGCAGCCCCATCTCTCCTTCCCGAGCCCGTCCCTTGTCCCTTTATAACCAACAGTGGCAGCTCTACCTGGTCCTTTCCTGTGCCTTCCACTGAAAGGGGATTGCAGTGAAGATAGAAGAACACCCCTTTCTGAGCCTGCAGAGCCTCTTTTTAATTTTCCACTTAGGCCCAGCCAGCATGGCTCAGTCGTTGAGTGTGGACCTATGAACCAGGAGGTCGCAGTTCGATTCTTAGTCAGGGCACATGCCCTGGTTATAGGCTCGATCCCCATTGGGGGGGCGTGCAGGAGGCAGCCAATCAATGAATCTCTTTCATCATTGATGTTTCTATCTCTCTCTCCCTCTCCCTTCCTCTCTGAAATTAAAAAACAAAAATCCCCTCTTAGCTTTAAATCCTACCTATAGTTCAGCTATTTTGCTGAGATGACTGGGGCAGGTGAGGCTGGAGAATGGAAATCTACGTGGACTTCAATGTGATCACAGTACAAACAGGTCAAACCATTCCAGGGACCCAACTACACTTGAACCAGAAATTACAGTTCTGTTCAATTCAGTCACGTTTGCCTGAAGACAGAGCTATTATCCTGAGACAGAAGTCTTCTGCGCTGGAGGTTTAGAGTTTATGTTGTTTGAATTTTGTCACCCTCTGCAGGCTCAGCCTTGGCTTCCCGTTCTTTGAGAAAAGGCAGTCAGAGGGTGAGATGGGGGGGTGGGGTGAAAGGGCAGGAAAAGGCCAGGCAAGCAGGCAAAGGAGATGAAGCATGACAAGGGTCCTGAAGCCGAACCCTCTCGTCAGGGGCTGGGGCTGACCTTTCAACCCCAGGCAGGCCCCTGCCAAGCTCTCCGTATCAGCCTCCTCAAAGGCTAATTACTGCTGAATGGGTTCCTGAGGTTGGAAAATTTTCAAAGAATTTTTGAATAGATTTCTACTGTTCTTTTCTCCTAACAATAGGATCCATCAAACAGCCAGTAGAAGGCTCTATTTAAAGGCACCACCGGGAGAGCGGAAGACTGTGTTTGATTGCCAAAGTGACTAATTTATTTTTACACAGTATTAATGATGCTACAATAACCAATATCTATAGCCTGGTTTTGACAGTTTATCACAAGGGTTCCCATTGTTTAAAAAAGAAGAAAAAGGAGGGGGGAAAAAAAGAAAGTACGAAAGAGAGCTTTTTATTTTGCTACATTTCCATTTGTTAACAAAACTCCCCATAAGCAAAACCAGAGGTCATTAGCAAACAAGCAAAACATGCCTGTCTCCAGAAGAATACAATTCCCTTCATCACGTAAAATACAGCTCCGCCGAAAACCCAAATCATGACAAATCCTTAACATGAAAAATTCAGTGCAGGCTCGAAACCACCTGACTTCACTTTGGGTTTGTGCTCCTTAAAATTACCTAGAAAACACCATAATCTTCTCTTCGTGCGGCTGGATGCGGGCCAGGGCCCTGGCTCCAGAGGCAAAGGGCAAACTAAAAATCATGTCTGAACAGACAGCTCCACCCTCTCTCCCAAGTCCACTTGGCCTCGTGACAGAAAGTGAGGTCTGAAGCACATTCATCTTGAGTGTTGGCCAAAACTCAAGACTCGTACAGGACAAACAAAATGAAATCCAAAATGTTATCACTCCCGCCTGAAGAAGTCAAATGGGCTTCAGTGACTGCCCTGCACATGGTGAGGAGTCCGCCTTTGCAGTGTAATAGAGAAGCAACAGAATCGGATTAAAATGTAGTTTTTTTGTTTAGGAGAAAGATCCTTAGTTGAGAGTTTAAATTTCAAAGTTATTTTTTATAATCATTTGTGTGTGTGTGTGTGTGTGTGTGTGTGTGTGTGCACAAGAGAAACAGAGATAGAGGGATGGAAGGAGGGGGGAGGGGAGGGAGAGAGGGAGAGAAGGAGAGATTTCTATACCAAACCAAACAGGTTGAGAGTGAAAGACAAAGTACAGAGAGGATGGGAGGGTACAGGGACTCCACTGTGGGTGCCTGGCACGGATGCCCCAAAGCGGTGGGTAAACTTCTCAATGCCTTTCACTCTCCTTCACCCAAAGTGTCAGTTCCTGAGGACTCACTCTCCCCAATGCCCACCCACTCTGACATCCTCATGCTCGCTCACGCTTTGCATGGGTGAGAGCCAGGAGAGGCTGTCAAGTAATTTTTACCTCCTGCCGAGCTAGTGACAGGCTCAGTACAAATAGCTACATTGAGAAAGTGCCTCCGCGTTGCAGATGCCGCGGCCACGCTGCAACAAGACAGTCTGGGTCTGTGAATACCACCGCGGCCCCGCGGGGCAGATCGGTGCTGAAATGGCAGGGCCAGGCGTCGCAGAAGTGGCTCCCCCTCACCCCTTAATCAGAACCCTCTGCTCCAGCCGGTGGGCTGTGCTCACAATCCCCTCTGCACACCCGTCCCTCCGGCCCCCAGCTCTGCTTCCACCTTGGAGAAGGTGCTGCTCTCTCCTCCAAACGCTCCAGCCCTGCGACCTGATCAAGACACGCTTACCCCTTTTGCCCTCTCCACCACCTACATGCACAGCGCTGTCTCCTCCCCCAGGGCCCAGCCATTGCTTTCTGACTGTTTAGGTGCTCTGGGCCTGTCTTGGAACCTTTCTTTTGCATTTATACTTAGATATACTCGCCTGGCCCGCGTGGCTCAGTGGTTGAGCCTCGACCTATGAACCAGGAGGTGACAGTTCAATTCCTGGTCAGGGCACATGCCCGGGTTGCGGGCTCGATCCCCAGTGTGGTGCATTCAGGAGGCAGCCGATCAATGATTCTCTCTCATTGATGTTTCTATCTCTAACTCCCTCTCCATTCCTCTCTGAAATCAATAAAAATATATTTTAAAATATACATACCCTTACTGCATTCCTGAAGTTTAGTTTTCCATGGAGAGCAAGACTGTGTGTGTATGTGTGTGTGTGTGTGCGCGCGCGTGCGTGTGTGTGTGTATAGGGTGGATGCATGTCGTAAAAGTTATATTTTAGAGCAGTTTTAGGTTCACAGAAAAATTGAGTGTAAAGTACAGTGAGCTCCCATTTACTCCCTGCACCACATACTCACAGCCTTTCCCATCATCCACATTTCCCACAGAGGGGTCCATCTGTTACACTCCACGTACCTACAGAGACACATCATCGCTATCACTCCAAGTGTGTCATTTACCCCGGGTTCACGCTTGGTGCTCATTCTGTGAGTTGGGGCAAACGTACAATGACAACTCTCAGCCTCTGTAGCAGGTACAACACAGTTTCACTGCCCTGATCCTCTGTTAGAGCGAGGCTTTCGAACAATCCTGGAGGGCTGTGGGGTTCATCCTTGGGGGTAAGCGGCACTGAAGGAGTTCTCTAGAAGTGGTATTTTATAGTTTCCTTTAGGTGAGAGTCAAAAAGTCATGTAAACATGCTCTGGGTCCTCTCGATGCCACTGCCTTAGATCTGTATGTCGGGGTCTAGGTCTGCAAGAGCGTTTTCGATACAGTTGGGGCAGACAAGGGCAAAACAAAACACCTAGGACCATGCGTAGGAACTGGCCTGTGTGTGCCAGGCGAGGGTCATTACACGGCACCGCGTCACCAGGGGAGTCAGCCCGACAGGCACCCTGGGAACACCACTCACTTCAGAGAAACATCGTCGTCACGTTAAGTTAACGCGGTTCATTTAAATGGCATCTTAGGGGGTGTAAATTCCATTTGGAATTTTGGGGGAGCTGTAAAATTATTTAGAAGTTATAGACTATAGCTCATATACATATTTAAAAACATCGGTGGCTTCACATTACCTTTTAGGACCGAATCCTTTTCAACCTCATCTCCTGCTGGTCTACGTTCCCCATACACATGGAGCCCTGAGTCATGGTCCTCACTTAAGCCAAGCTCAAGCCTGCTTCAACAGACACTCACACGTGTTCCCTCCGCCTACAATATCCTTCTTTCCCTCAACTCCAGAGATAATTTCTTTCCATTATTCACGTCTACCCAGTTGTCCCCTTCTCAGAGAGGGTGCCCTAGTCACCCATCTAAAATTCCCCCCCCCCCCAATGTCCTCTCACTCTCTATCCTGAACCCTGCTTCATTTCCTTTCTAATACCTATCACTATGTGAAATTTTTTGAAGTACAGTTGGTCCTCATCATTTGTGGATTCCATATTTTCTCATTCACCTACTCTCAATGAATGAGTAATCCCAAATCAGTATTTCGAAGTCATTCACAGACAAGTGCAGAGTGGAGAAAAAACCGGACTCCCCTGACACGTACGTGCCCTGCTGAGGTTGAATGAGAGAACGTTTCAGTTCTCACACTGTAAACACACATAATTTTTGTGGCCTGCTGGCTGCCCCATGGTTTCCATTTTTGTGGGTTCTCCTGCTGCTCCTATTGTCTCTGTTTAAAGTGGCCCCTGAGCCTGGCAGGTGTGGCTAAGTTGGTTGAGTATCGTGCTGTGCACCAAGGGGTTGCCAGTTCGATTCTAGTTAGAGCACATGCCCGGGTTGCGGGCTTGATCCTCAGTAGGGGCTGTACAGGAGGCACCTGATAGATGTTTCTATCTCTCCCTCTCCCTTCCCTTCCTCTCTCTAAAATCAATAAAAACCTATTTAAAATAAAATGGCCCCGCAAGCATAATGCTGAGTGCAGTCTAGTGTTCCTATCACAAGAAGACTGCAATGTGCCTACAGAGAAAATAGGTATGTTATTAAGCTACCTTCAGGCATGAGCCATTAGATGCAACTCAATGTTAATGGATCAACCATACATATTAAGTAAGGTGTCTTTAAACAGAAACACACATAAGACAAGATCATGTATTAAGTGGTTGATGAAAATATGGTGACCAGAGGCTCTCAGGAACTTAATCCTATATTTCCCCTAGAAGCAATGGTTTGGTGTTGGCCAATTCACTATGAATAATGACAGTCAATTATATTTGAGAGCTTTTCCTCCCTTTTTTCCCCTTCCCAACCAGAATGGACATGCCTGTGAAGTCAGGGACTTTGTCTACCTTCATTCTCTGTATTCCCAGTGCAGGGACTGCAGTAAGCTCTCGATAGTTAGGCATTAAATGAATAAGTATAAGGAGTGTTACCTTGTTCTCTGTCTATATGTATTTTCATTACATTAGAATGAGTAAAGCAAGACAGTGAGGTTGACAAGGACATTTTTCCTTGACAGAAGTTCCATTCTTTACTTAAGTTTGAGTAGGGAGATGTATACTATGCACCCATTTGAGCAGGGGCCATGTCTCATTTCAAGGCCCTGGCATGAGGTTAAAAACACACTAACCTCTTCTTAAATATTGGCTTAATGAATACAAAATTGATCAAATGTAGTAGTAATTTGATTAGAAGAATAAAGAACATGATACTAGCCTTTACTTACCAGCAGAATGTTAAATAAATTTACACTGTTATCAAGAGAATTAGAAGACAAACCACAGACTGGGAGAAAATATTTGAAAAGACGCATTTGATAAAGAGCTGTTACTCAGAGTACACAAAGAACTTTTAAAACTCAACAATACGAAAGCAAACAACTTGATTGAAAAATGGGCCAAAGATTTTACCAGACATCTCACCAAAGAAGATACAGAGATGGCAAGTAAGCATATGAAAAGATGCTCCAGATCATATGTCATAACGGAGATGCAAATTAAAACAATGAGATACCACTACACACCTAGTAGAATGGCCAAAATCCAGAACACCAACAACACCAAATGCTGTCTGTCTAGGACAGTGATGGCGAACCTATGACACGCGTGTCAGCACTGACATGCGTAGCCATTTCTGATGACACGCGGCCGCATGCCGAGGATGAAACATTTGCTGCTCCTGAGGATGAAACATTTGCGACTAGAGTCTTGGAGTTAGTTTTTTCCTCAAAGTGACACACTACCCGAGTTATGCTCAGTTTTTTGGCGAAGTTTGACACACCAAGCTCAAAAGGTTGCCCATCACTGGTCTAGGATGTGGAGCAACAGGAGCTCGCATTCATTGCTGATGGGCATGCAAAACGGTGCAGCCACATTGGAAAACAGTCTGGCAGTTTCTTTAAAACTAAACATTCTTTTACCATATAATTCAGCAATCATGCTCACTGGTATTTACCCAAAGGAATTAAAAACGTATATCCACACTAAAACCTGCACATGGATGGATGTTTATAGCAGCTTTATTCGTAAATTCCAAAACTTGGAAACAACTAAGGTATCTCATGAATAAATAAATAAACTATAGTACATCCAGACAATTGAATATAATTCAGTGCTAAAAAGAAATCAGTGACTTGTATGCATGCATATAAGCATAAACAATGGACGCAAAACTCTGGGGGGTGAGGGCATGTATAAGTGTGGGGTGGGGGGGTAATGGTAAGATATGTACACATATAATACCTCAATAAAAAAAAAATCAAAAAAAAAAAAAAGAAATCAGTTATCAAGGCATGAAAAGACATGGAAGGAATGTAAATGCATATTACTAAGTGAAAGAAGCCAATCTGAAAAGCCAACATACTGCTTGATTCCAACTATATGACATTCTGGAAAAGGCAAAACTATGCAGATAGTAAAAATATCAGTGGCTGCCAAGGGTTAGGAGTAAAGGGATAACCAGGCAGAGCAGAGGATTTTTAGGCCAGTGAAAATATTCTGTATGATATTATAAGGATGGATACATGTCAGTATACATTTTTACCAAACCCATAGAATGTACAACACTAAGAGTAAACCTCAATGTAAACTAGGGACTTTGAGTGATTGTGAAAAATTTGCAGTTATTATCTTCATGCATGTTTTGCAATGATAACATATAGGTTGATATGTAAACATTTATGTCTTTATATGTGTGTACAATTAATTGCACAGAAGAGGAAATGATCAATGGAGTAGAAAAAAGGTGATAAATGGATAATCCAGTTGTCAGAAATATCAATAAAGAACAGAGGTGTCTTTATAGGTCCATGGAGTATTCAGTCACTGGGTGCCTGAATAAGGATTGAAATAAATTTGCAATAAATATAAAACTTCTGAATTTATCTGATCATTAATCAGCAATGTAACTGCTAGAGGCTTAATTTAGTTTATATGTAAATGGTCAATAACATAATCAGCCTATCTATATATATAAAAGCCAAAGTGACAGGATGACCAGCCGGTAGCTATGATGCGCACTGACCACCAGGGGACAGACGCTCAATGCAGGAACTGCCCCATGGTGGTCAGTATACTCCCACAGCAGGCACGCCACCCAGCTGACAGACAGGCACCAGGCACCGGGCTCATGGCTGGCAAGCACAGCTGTGGCATGAGCCTCTCCTGTGGATACTCCCCCTATGGGGCCAGGATGAGCGGGAGCAGCATGGCACCCAGCCCAGGCTCGGGCTCCTCCCTGCCACCTGCCACTTTGAGCACTACTTCATGCTGTGCAGGATTAACGTGTACAGCGGGCTGGAGCCTGACAAGCTGGCTGGGCTGTGGGGGCACGGAGGTCCACTGATCCCTGCAGGCCAGGTAGAGGGACCCCACCAGTGCATGAATCCGTGCACTTGGCCTCTAGTATTATATATGAACCATGTACCACTCTGACTAAAACTGTGGGGAATAGAGAACCAATGTGAAATATGACCACTAAACTAAAGAAGCTCAGCTCAGTGGAAAGAGGAAGACAATTAACAAATAAATACAATAAAAGACCTTAACATTATATTGTATTCACATTTTAGATTTTTTTGGTGTTGATTAAAATTATTATGAGAATGATTTTATGACTATAGAGTGATAAATTATTAGACCAGATGAAATGGTAAGTTATTCCAGCATCTGAGTCCACTACTAAATGGCAAATAAAAACAGGCAGCCAGTTCAAAATATTAAAACTATTGCTTTTTAACACACTGATTTTAAACTGACTCAATTACAAGCAATGTGAGTGGAAGAAATCTGGGGCTAAGAGGATGTCCACATCACCCCTCCTAGACATTGGTTTTCTTTTCTGTAAAATGCGGGCATTCTCTGCAGAGCACTCCTCAGGTTTGCTTTCTGTGACTTAACCAGATTTTCTAGTTGTCTTTCTCTCTTCATTTCCACACATGGACTTTGATTCTGTAAAGGGCACAAAAAGTGTCTATAGAAAAATAAGTGGTATATTTTTTTAATCACTATTCCCTGTGGTGCTGGCACTGTACCTGCTTTCATGGAGAGCTCCTTCCATGGTTTTCAGATCCTGACATGGCCCCACCTCGAAATACTGTTTCAGGGCACTTAAGTTTTCCTTCCTTTCAGTCCCTCTCTTCCCTTTCTCTCTAGATATTGTCAAGTTTAATCATCTCCACTCCTACTGATTTTATTCTTGTTTACTTGTTTGACATTATTAGTGGGAGTGCAAATGGGAAAGATAGAATTTATAACTTGTGGGACTAATTGCTAGATGCTTGTCCAAAAGGGTGGAAAACCTTGAAATGCAGGTTGAGGTGTTTGAAATGATTAGGAAAGCAAGGAGAGCAACGTCAGAGTTTCCAGACATCTGTTCCAAGGAATACTGTTCTCTCAGCATTCTTGGGTCAAAACGAGCCCCATTATCCACATAGGTTTCGGGATCTCAGGCCATATATCCAGTCTGTTCCTGAAGAAAACATTAAAAGGTCTCCCTTCTTGTTTAACTCTTTCTGTATTGTTTTAAAATCATAGAACTGCTTTTAAAAATGCCAGTTAAGATCCCACAGTATACAAACACTCTTTTTATGCTGTAGTATAAGGTGATGGCATAATGAAAGGTGTATTTTAGGAAGATTATCTAAGATAATAGCAGGAAGAATGAGCATGGGGAGATACCAACTTCGGAGAGACTGGTGGTAATAACTGTTACAAACTTGATAACAAAAACACAGCCCATTTCTGCTCTTTAGGAGCTATTTTTTTTTTTTTCAAATGGATAGACTTTTTTGGAGGCGGGTATTCTTAAGAGAAGAGAATGACTGCTCTAGGTTATTAGAAATCTAGATTAACATAAAATACAATAAAAGGAAGATGCTCACTGACATAAAGACACACTTCATTTGGACGGTCCATGGATTGCCATGTTAAAAAAAAAATGGTCTTAATAGCAAAAGTCAACTCATTGACTGAACTTTGTAAAACGAGGGGTGGGGGGTGTGATTGAGGGAGAGAAAAAGCAAATCAATCAGGCATAAAGTAAGTTCCATAGGTGGGTGGAAGCCAAGAGTCTTAAGCAAAACCCTCCTGGATTAGTGACCCATTATCCTTCTTAATGCACTGGGCCTGGCAGAGTGGTAAAAGGGAAATCTGGTTTAAAAGTTAAGTTTTTAATCATGAAAGAAGGTCCTAAGTGAGAAGGAAACTGACAACTTATAAGAGCCTTCTTCTTACTTTTGACTTGGGCTTAGTTCAAGCCAATGAACCAGGGGACAGGAGAGAAAACTATTTCACTCCACTGCCAATTCCACAACATTCCTCTCCAGAAACTTCCACAGAGCTGGTGAGCTTCCAGTAGTAAACACTGAGGTCTGTTTCCCCAGAATTTATGGGAGGGCCTGTTACTCCACTTTGGAAGAAAAAAAAACGAGAGTTTTCAATGATTAATTATACTTATTTTTCCTCTACAAAACTCTTATTTATTCTTTAGGAAGTACTAGGAGAATGAGAAAAATCTCTCAATTTTTATTGTCCCAAGTTGATAAAGTAGTGATTTTTCCTAATGGTCAAACTCTACTCATTCTATATTATTTGTAACACTGGCAAAATAGCATATATTAGCCCTAACCAGTTTGGCTCAGTGGATAGAGCATCGGCCTGCAGACTGAAGGGTCCCAGGTTCGATTCCGGTCAAGGGCATGTACCTTGGTTGTGGGCACATCCCCAGTGGGGGGTGCGCAGGAGGCAGCTGATCGATGTTTCTCTCTCATTGATGTTTCTAACCCTCTATCCCTCTCCCTTCCTCTCTCTATAAAAAAAAAAATCAATAAAATATATTTTTTAAAAATAAAAAATAGCATATATTAGACACAGGATAAAGAGCAAAGCAATATTCTACTCTGAAAAATCAAAGCATGTGAATATATGCTAAGTGGTTAAAAAATGTGTAGAAATTGTGAAAGTAATGGATATTAGAATATACCAGAAAAAAATCCTTACATAGGCTTTCTTAATATTTAAGGCAAATGGGAGTATCTCCATCTTCTTGTCTTGCCATATTTAAATCCCCTTTGCAAAGTCAGGACTTGGGTGGGAGGGAGGACAGGTGTGAAGAGACTAATGGGGCTCTGTGTGAGGATTAGAACAGTGACAGAAGTCTGTTAGAAAAAGGATGAGGAAGGGAATATGGATATATTTTGCTTACAAGTTTAAAAATAATTATAAATTGATAAAGGAAAGTCCAGTTGAAGATACAATGGAGGAACAAGTAAACATAAAGCCAACAGAAAGGTCACATGAGACAATTCTGCAAGATCCATTCAAGATGGGGGTCACGTGGCAGTATACTAGTGTTTACAAAAGCATATTTAGAATTATGTGACATCACTGTGAGTCACATGGAAGTTGAACGCAACTTCTATTATTTATTATTATCATCAATATCATTGTAGTCTTTATCATCATGATTGAGCATCTGAAAATTTAAGAGGAATAGTGAGTTGGGAGGGAAGTTTCATGAAGGGTTGCAAAAGTGAATGTTCTGGTCAGTCAAGATGCTCCACTGAATGTGTTAGAATTTTGAGTGCTCTTTAATAAGCCAATCAACTTACGTTGAGATAGGAGAGATCTATGGGATATGCGGAGTTAATCCGGAATGTGAGTATTGCTGGTGATCTGATGAAGCAGTCATCAGATGTAGAACGTTATGCTAACTAACACTGTGCTTCAGAATCCTGAGGGGAAGGTGAGCTGTCTTTCCTGCCGTGTCTTACTCTGTGTGACATCAAAGAAGAAGCAGTGAGGTCCCACTTTAGAATAATCTATAGCCCTTTTCATTTTCCAAAGAAAGTCTACACTCCATTGAATAGCATCAGACTGCCTTTCACCATCTGGTCCCTTTTTTGCCTCCAGAGACATCTTTTCATTATTCCCTTTGGTCACCTTGTACCCATTGCTCCAGCCCAACTAAACCACTTCAATATCAAAATAACAATCACAACAATAATGATTTAAAAAAATTTTTTAAAAATATATTTTATTGATTTTTTTTACAGAGAGGAAGGGAAAAAAAGAGAGAGCCAGAAACATCGATGAGAGAGAAACATCGATCAGCTGCCTCCCGCACACCTCCCACTGGGGATGTGCCCGCAACCAAGGTACATGCCCTTAACCGGAATCGAACCTGGGACCTTTAAGTCTGCAGGCCAATGCTCTATCCACGGAGCCAAACTGGTTAGGGCAACAATAATGATTTTTAATAATAATAATAGTATGGCTACTTTTTTCACAGTGCTTACCCTGTGCCTGGCACTGTTCTAGGAGCTTTACATATATTAATTCACTTAATCTCCACATGTATCCTATATTTTAATTCCCATTGTATAGATGAATAAACTGTAGCACAGAGAGTTTAAGTAACTTTTCTAAAGTCACAGAGCTGGAATATCAACTATTCCATGCTTCTGTTTTTTAATATTCTTTTCCTTTTGCTTAAATGCCCTTCCTTTCCTCCCTTTACCTAACTAACTCTTTCATACTTCAGCGTGGATGTCACCTACTTTGAGAAGCTTTTTTAGAACATTTCCCTCTCCATCCCAACTATACTGCTTTAGTTCAAGTTAGGAATTTCTCATATAAACTATGGTTTCGAGAAGAGTCAAGCCCCCTTTTACTGAAGGGAACCACATCCCACAAGAGACAGAGTTTCCCAGGGATATCTTTAGAAAGAGCCTTCCTGTATGTAACTAAGCCACAGTGTACCAAGTGGTAACTGTCCGGAGCCTCTTCCCTTGCTCACTTGGACAAATACTACTCTCTTAAGTGGAAGGGGTGGCTAAAGACACACACTATGTTGCCCAGCTCTTTAGATCATTCTCACAAACTAATGGGAATTCTACTCATCTACTTTGTAAGAAAAATATTTAGGAGGCCACTCTATTCCTGCCTGGATTGTTGCCTTAGGTATTTTTCCCCAAAATTATAGCTTCTTAAATATTTCCTAATAGAATTTTAAAAGCTTAACCTCAGTTTTCTAATCATTATATTTCTAAATTATGGCTATGCATTTTACTGCTCAAAACCACTGCTAACTAAATATTTGCTACAATATTTCTTTCATATATGTGTTTTGTTTTAAAAACCCAGGGATTATTTGTTCATGTATTAATTCAATGATTTATTCAGTACCTACCAGGTGCCAAGACTGTAAGGTACTGGGGAGGCAGACAAAATAATATGGGCCTGCTCTCAAGGATCTCACAGTCTTATGGGGAAAGGGCGAAACTTCTACATATACTAAATGTGATTCATTGGGTAAGACAAAAGTATTTTTATTAAATTATCTATAATATAGCCATGTCTAACATTTCAATACATAATCATTTTCAAAGAATATGTTTAAATGTAATAAGTAATGTTTTTCCTTAGAAACAAAATTTTCCCCTTTCTTTTATTCATAAAAACTCAAATTATCATTCCTTTCTAGTTGGTAAGAAGGGGGGAAAAATCAGCCAAGATAGTCATCTTATATTTTAAACTTGGCAGAGGATGTAAAACTGAAATAGATAATACTTATTATTTATTGATTTCACAGCAGTTGCTTGAAAATTGAAGATTATCTTTCTAATTTGTACAAAGTTATCACCACTGAGTCACTTAGAAAATTGTGTTTTCAGATTCACTGTTTTGTTAAAAGACTAGAGGACCAAGATGCATGTGAACTGCTAGGACAGATTATACAATGTCAAGTCATAGTTAAAGGAAGTCACGGATTTCTATCAACCAAAGGTGTGTCCTGAAAGGTTTCTGGATGATCGCACCCCAGGGTGCTGTCCAGGATCACCACCAAATACCAACACAGGGGGAAGTCAGGCCATATATCTGACCAGTCAACATAAAGGAATGGAATTTTAGGGCCAAAAGTTCTAGTACAGAGAGGATTTGGAGGATATGATCAATACGAGCAGAAGAAACATGTACCCTTTGAAGTTGTAAGGAAGGGACTGAGCTGGCAAACACACGAAGAGTATCAAGAACCTTAATCCTTGTGAAGCTGTACCAGGACCAAAATCAATATTAACCCAATGTTTAATTGGAATCCGCTGAAACTTTCCAAACTGGATGCAATGATCAAAAGCCCAAAGACTCATAACTTGTCCAGCCACTAAGCTAAACTACAGCACAGGAACAAAATTATCCCAAACCTCAGCAAATAGAAGAGCTGAGTGGAATAATGAATATTTTCATCCAGCCAAGAGTTCATACTTCATTTCTGAGCATCAACTCCAGCATTTCTTGATGGATGCAAAATTTAATGTGCTAAGAGTAAAAGGTAAAAGCTGGTACTCAAAAGAATTTATTCAGGCAATGCATTCTTAAATTTTTTTAAAAGGATCACCAAGGATAGACTTTTAAGTATACAGCTTTTTACTGTTCACTTAAAAATAGCCCCATTGATGTATTTAAAGAAGGATGTTCCAGGGGACTAATCAACATGATTGAAACAGCAAAATGACTATAGGAAAATGACATGGGAACAGGCAAGAAGGAGGTCAGGGCAACTTTTGAAGGAACAGGTTTAGAGGTGAGCATAGGGATGCAGGTAGACTGTAGGAGGTAAAACTGCAGTTTGGTGGGAAAAGTCATAAGAAATACAGGATGGAAAAGGGACATCAAGGTCAAGGGTGGGTGTCTGTGTTTTGTTTTGTTTTATTTTCAATAAGTTGGAGGGAAGGGGAAGTTGGGCATATAGAGATGGGAGGTCTCATGTGAATAGGTAGAGGGCCTACATTCTGTTTTTTTAAAAAAATGTTTTTATTGGTTTTTAGAGAGAGAGCAGATAGAAACATCAATGAGAAAGTGGAATATCCATCGGCTATTGCCTCCTACTGGGGATCAAGCCCATAACCCAGGTATGTGCCTGACTGGGAATCAAACTGGTGACCTCTTGGTTCTTGGGTCAACATTCAACCACTGAGCCACAGGGCCAGACTAGAGGACCTACACTCTTTATCTTCCCCACCCTGCCCCCACATCTCAATTAGCACACATCTGATTGTTCTACTATTCATTTGGACTCTCCAATGTATTGTCTATAATATGCTAAATAATGAACATAACAATACTCTTTTCTACACATGGTTCTATTTTAACTCTTTATCCACCGAAGCAAGGGTCATATAGTTTATTTACTTTACTTTGCTTGCATGAAGTTAAAATAAAATATGTTGATAATTAAGGTGATGAAGAAAGTTTCTATCACTATCAAAAATGGTTGCATTATTGTAATTAAAATAAAGTTATGCCTTTAATTATATTGCCTTAAGTTTCTGACAAAAAAGGAATCTGCCTCTATTACCAAAACAAAATTATTTATTTTCTCTTATTCAGTCAATTAAGCTAATGAAACCAGAAAATAAATCATTTTAAAATTTCAAGATTCTATAATACTATTACATAGGTTAATTTTCCACCAATAATCAGTGTGGCTATTTGATGTTCAAGAACTAATCCACTCTTTGGGGACTATTCAGAAGCCCAAAACTCCAAAATATTCAGCATTATATTCTTTCTTCAGCCTTTCCAAATCAAAAGTTCAGTCTAATCTTCATGGAAAATTTAAATAAAACCATATATGAAGGTATTTATAATATTAAGTTTTCAAATCACAAAGAGAATTGACAATGACTGCATTTTCTCCAAATATACTTTTTCTATTAAACTGTAGTGTTCCTAATATCCTGTGTAGAAAAATTTTATTTTTTAGTCTTGATTTTAAAATCACAGTTCTCTCTTTTTAAAACAGTGTGAAGTGTTATTGTCAATCACATTACTTATGCAAAGTGGATGATATGAACTTTCCTATGGGCTTCAAGATTAGATTCATTTCACTCAATATGCTAATTCCAGTATAACATTCTCCCTTGGAAGACAGATTTTCTTTCCTAATATTTTATCTCTGTGTTAGATATGTGAATTCTTGGTCAGTGGAATGTACAAAATTTTCCTGTTGTTTGGCTTTCCTTTAAATTTCCTTTGGTTATCTTTTTTGAGCTATACTTATTTTTATGCACAAAGTATCATATTGAAGCCACATTTTATTTTTATTTTTTTAATTTTATTTTATTTTTTTTCAATTTTTTTGACTTCTGACTAGTTCAAAATATTATTTCTCTCAGCACCAACTCTTTCTACACTTTGGCGGATTCTTCCTTGTGTTATTTGATTTACAATCTGCTATGATTTGAATGTTTGTGGTCTCCCCCCCGCCCCCCAAAAAAAAAATTCTTATGTTGAAATCCCAATTCCCAAAGATGAGAATAATAGGAGGTGGGAACCTTTGGAAGTGATTAGATCATGAGGGTGGGGCCCTCACCAATGAAATTAGTGTCATATAAGAGACTCCACAGAGATCCCCAATATCTTTCAAAAGAGGGAACACAGTGAGAAGGAGTTGGCTATGAACCAGGAAGAGAGCCATCACCAGAATGCGGCACCTTTATCTCGGGCTTCTCAGCCTCCAGAACTTGGAGAAAAAAATTCTGTTGGTTATAAGCCACCCAGTCTATGATATTCTGTTATTGCAGTCTGAACAGACCAAGTCATAATCTTAAGTGTGAAGGTATCCCTACCTCAATTATCCAGTATGTCTCCACTAACTTTCTTCTTTTGTTTAAATGATCAGAGGACTCCAAGTGACTCAGTGAGTTTAAAATAAAGATTACTAAGGTAGCCATTTTAGTCAGAAGGGACTAAAATATAATTACTCATCTCATTTTTTTCTCTGCTCTGCACCTATCTGAAAATTCTTTATTGTCAACAAGACTAAAATTAAAAAAAAACCAAAGCCTTATTTTCCACTATTTCCAAATCAATATTTATATTTTCACTTTGCCCTTTTATTCAAATAAAGGTTATTTCTAGTCATAGTCTTGCAAAAGTGATTAGTAATTTTTAGAGATGATGCGACCATTTCCTTTAAATTTTATGCATGTTCAGATTAAGCTGAGGAGAAAGACTAGCCAAGTGTAACCATTGTTCCCAGTATACCACCACAAAATGCCATGATAAATTTGGGGTTTCAGATATACTCACAGTACAACCCCCTCACCAGAGCAAGTAGGGTATTAATTAGATCAGGAAACCTGGTTGGGGTGTGGGACACCGGTTTTCATTTTCTTGTCTGAACCCTGAACCCTAGTTCCCAAACACAACCCTCTGACTTCACTGAGAGGAGAAAGGAGGGACCCTCAAAACAATGGAACTGCCCCACTTAGTTCTGCCAGATGGGGAATTTGAAATAAAACTTCAAGTTGGTTTAGAGCACAGCTCTCTAAATTTTAGCAGTGTCAGGATCATCAGGATCACAGATTGCCCCAGACTTTTTGATGCAGAAGGTCTGGAGCGATGCCCAGAGAATTTGCATTTCTGATTAGTCCTAGGTAATGCAGCCCATGACGATCAAGGGACACACTTTGAGAACCCTCTATCTAGAATTATAGAGAAGTGGTGCATCTCCCATACCTGAATTTGTAGACCTGCTATAGTCATTTGGGGACAGGTTGTGGGCAGCTTTAAATGTCAGATTCAGGAGGTTTCTGAAGACCTAAGAGATTCAATGATGGAGATTTTATACAATTTCTAGTGCTCCTGTACAAGTTAAATTAGACACCACCTGTAAAATGCATCTTTGATATTTAGCACCAATTGCTCCTTAAGTCTGTGATGTTCAGACATCCTCTGGAGTCAGGGCTATGTCCCATCTCTTGCAAGACCTGGTCTAAGCCTTTCTCCTCTCCCTGCCACATCCCAGCTCCCATCAGTGTTAGCAGAGAAGTGTACTTCTGACCTCAATGAGAAAATAGAGACCTGCTCTTATTCTCCACTTCCCCTCCACTTCCATTTAGCTAAACCTATCCATAGTCTTGCCTCCAGTCTTAGCTGTGTCCTGCCTCTTCTCCCCACCCTATCCCCACATGGACACCTCCTATCACCTTTCTCAATTTTTCAGACCACCCACTATCAATCTACCATTTTCATTGGCTCCTTCTCTGCAAGCTACCAACATGCTCAAGTTTCTCCAAAAGTATAACCAAATCCTTCCTTGGCCCAGTTGTCTCTGCTAGCCATGCTCTATCTCCTTCCATTCATAGCTCAGTGTCTGAAAGAGGAGCCTATATTTTCTGTGCCTGCTGTCTTCCCTTCTCACTCTGCAAAGACAGAGCCGCAGTCTGTCCCTACTGCTCCACTGAAGCTTCTCACTGAGGTCAATGCCACCTTCCTCTTGTCTTTCCAATCTATGTAATCCTTCCAAACCTGCAGCATCAGTAGCTCCAAGACTGTGCCCTGGTCTTCTTCAAATTCACATTCTACTCATAATTTTCTCCCTTGGACTAACTATATACTGATCACTGTCATAACTATATTTTTAATTCATTCTTGCCCCTGAGCTCCAATATTTTTTATTATCTTTTAGGAATTTCCAGACATGCTCCAGACTAATTTTCTACCCCATTTTCAGCCTCCTCCTCCTCCTCCTCTTCTCCTCTTCCTCCTTTATTTCCTGTTTCCATCACTGGCACCACCATTCCTTCACTCACATGCCTAAGGCAGAAATATCAGAATCGTCATTGACTCTCCTCACAAATCAAATCAATTGGTCACCATGTCTGCTGGATTGTTTCAGACCTGTGTTCTCTATATAAGCCACGCCCCCACCCCTGCCACTGCCAAAATTCTGGTTCTTACGTGGATGGTCAAACCAGCTTTATAACTGGAATTCTTGCCTCTAGGCTGTTTTTCATACAGTTAAGAGCCAATTCTGTCCCCTATACACAGTTCCTCTCCATTAATACCCATGAAGTACAAACAAAAAGAATCCCAATTTTTCTATTTCTTGAGCTGTTACTTTAAATTTCCTTTTCTAGTTTCACTTTTCCTGTTTGTTTCCTAAATATTCCTCTTTCTCTGAATTGTGTCTTAGCATTTCTTTCAAAATCCACTTCTTGGAGTGTACTAAGCACTGCTATACTGGCCCCTAATAAGTGCATACCTACAATCCAGTGAGCTCTCTCTGCTTCTGTCCCACATACCAAACTGCCTGCTGAAGATGGCCAACTGTGCCCCAGGCACCTTAAATTCCTACCGCGCAACACTCTTCCCTAACATGCCCTTCCTGGCGTTCTCCAGTGCAGTGAATGCTGCCACAAATCTCCAGTTGCCCAGTCATACACCTGGGTTTTGTCCTGACCTCATCTCTCACCTTCCTTGTATCAAAATCAATTGCCAGTTTTTGAGGTTTCTATCCCTTAAATGGTTCTGAAATCCATCTACTTCTCTGCATCTCAAACTACTGATCTGTGCCACTGTTCTCCCTGCACAATTACTGCAGCTACCTCCTGGGTGGTTTTTCCTTTATCATGCTCCCAAACACGGTCAGAATTACCTTTGAAAACACAATAAAATAGTGCCATTTACTAGCTTTAGTCCAAAGACTAAAACACAAAAACCCCAAATCAAAAAACAAAACCAAGTCCCAAGTCATATTATTTCCATAGGTGAATATGTATGTAATGAAGGCCACAAAGCTTAGGGCAATCAACACTAAACTGACAGCAGAGGTTACCTCTGGGGAGAGGGGTGGGATGATAAGCAATGAAGGGGGTGTCATACTAGTAGATGGGGTTAGTGTTGGTGAAGGAGAACTTCAGTTTTTATCCTTATTAGAATTGTTTAAATTTTTACCATTAGAGTGTTTTCAGTACTGTATTGTTTATATATTTCAAAATAAATAAAATAGACCAAGGAAAGGAGCCTTGAGGCAGATGGGGCTCATTAGCAAGTTGTTCTAATTCCAGTGCCATGTCATCACCTGGAAGAGACCTCCGATTCCCTACACCTGCCCCTCTGGGAGCAAAAATTGTCCTCTGTGTTACCTGAGAATTTCACTCCAGGAATTCTTACCTTTGTGGTCCACAGTTTGACAGTCCAGTCAAATGATGACGTGACAAACAGGTGTGAAAAGTCCACGGGGCCCACTGCCATGTGGCAGTTAATTCCTGTCACTGGCCCTTGGTGTCCTTCGAAGACCTCACCGATCCCTGCTTTGCTGCACGAAAAACCACACATGAGCAGAGTTTCAGGGATCTTTGCAACATTTTGGTTACTTTAAAAAACGAATTTGTCTCTGCATGACTACTTCCCAAAGATTTACACCACCAAAGTGAAACCACTTTCACCGTATCTTGAGAGAAAGAAAATACTAAACTACTTTTGGTAATTAAAAAACAATAGCGTGCAATATAATCTTTTTAACCTTCAGAATTTAAGATAAAATTCTTTCCAGGCCCCTATTATATCACACACTAGTCTGCACACAATCATACCCAATGAGAAAATATAGCAAAGTGCTGTATGTTAGAAACCCATGTGCTGTGACAAATACGTAAGGATTGTAGAATCTAAATATGATGTTACTGAGAGTAAAAATGAACTGAGTTATTAAACCATTTGGGCGTCTGGAGCAGCAATAAACGTCAATGTGCTGAGCAAAACGTGCAATCACGAGCCGAGTGCTGCAGCGTGTGGCCCTGCAACAGGCACCCAAACGGTGCCCAGCGACACTGCTAACAGCAGTTCCCCACGTGACCCTTTACGTCTGTGCTAACGAACACGAGGAGCTGATCTTTGAAGTGGCCCCTGGAGAGGCTCCACTTGCCCTTAACGGCATCCTGAAAGGGTTTATAGGGTGCAAACTGAGGACTTGGTTTAATTTATGGAAGTAGATTTGCACCTTCTCTGAGTTAGGCCAAAAACAGAAATCCCCCCTCTTCCCCGTAGCCCTCTATGACCCATTAAAAATTACTACAAAGCCAAATGCCTGCTACTTTACAACTTCACGAAGATCTGTGCTTTCTATTTCAGATGGATGGGCCAGTGTGAGAGCTCAATCAAGTGTGCTGTAAAAAGATACGTGGTGTGTGCCACAGACACCCTTCTTGTTTTGAACTACAGTGCATATTCTGTTTGTGCTTGGAAAGCACAGTAGCCACCGGACAAAAATATTCATCATGGAAAAGGTTACTCACATTACAGAATCCAACAAATAAATCTGCAAGTTATCAATGAACAGGCTCTATAGCCTGCACAGATAATTAAGGTCCTGGATTAAATCAATGGAACCTACGCCCTGTTTGCTGATGGTAATAAATGTTCAGCCCAAGCTACGACTCCCGTTTGGCCCACTGCTCTACCGTGCCTCTCTCATGCCCCCTATGACGCTTTACCTGTATTGCAGAGGGTTGTGTGTTTACCTTGCCCACCATCATCAATTTCTTGAAGCTAGGAGCCGGGTTTAAAGGATGTTTGCATGCCCGGCAGCATCTAGCAGTGCACTCTGCTCAAAGTAGGTGTGCAGTGGATGTTTGCATGAATGAACAACGTTATCAGAGATTTTTATGCCTTGATAAGTCTTTAATGCATGGTTTTAGCCAGTTTTGATGACATAGGACCATTCGACATGGAACCAGGAGGCAGATCTTCCCAGTCATCTTTAAACCATGTGAGCAAGGCAAATACTGCTTGTTACTAAGTGCAGAACAGTAGGAACATCGCAGCTCGTATTGTGTAAATGGAAAAACCACATAGCTGAGCCATGGGTGCTTGTTACTTCTACAAATCACACACACAGGAGTATGAACTTGGAACAGTTTGTGGTTCCTCATTACATCTAAGTAGGCAAGGATGAGTGCAAGAGATGAAAAATCACTCGAATTAGAACAAAAGTGAGAGAAATTATGCACCAAGGTGAACACAGTGAACCTTTCAAAAGATGTGAGGCTACTCATTAAGTCTTGCATGCAATTTTACAATCTAGTCTAAATTACTGGATTCCACTTTACCCTGATGGCTTTCCAGGGGGCATTGGACAATCTCTCAATCAAGACAGAGTTCTTAGCACCTGGAAACTTCATAGTGGCTTATGTATCTCATACTATTCCAGCCTCTGTGACTAGGAGAAAGGGCCCATAGGGCACTGCTCTATAGTATTAGGATATTGCTATTTCTTTATTCCCCATATAGATTTTTAGTTCCCCAATTTAGTATATGCCAGGCACCAGGTAGGGAATCGATGATGAAATCTAAATAGTGTAGTAAGAGCAAAATGGCAAATGAATGAGTAATTGAAATAAAATGAGATTAATATTATTGTAGAAGCATACATAAAAATGTATAAAACTAGAGGCCCAGTGCACGAAATTCATGCATGGGAGGGGGTCCTCTCAGCTCAGCCTGCACCCTCTCCAATCCGGGACCCCTTGGGGGATGTCTGACTGCCGGTTTAGGCCTGATCCCTGGGAGTCAGACATCCCTCGCATAATCTGGACTGCTGGCTCCTAACTGCTCACCTGCCTGCCTGGTCGCTCCACGCAGCCTGCTGTTGGGTCATTGTGTGAGGGCGTCCCAACCAATTTGCATATTACCCTTTTATTAGTATAGATAGCAAGTCTATCTGACAGCCTCTAGTCCTATCCCATTTATTCTACTTTCATTTCTCCATAGTGGGTAGCATCTTAAATCCTATATTTACTTGTTTATTGTCTTTCAAGCTCAACCAGAATATGAACTCCACGTCTGCTTTGTTCCTACCGCATCCTCATGATGTAATGGTGCCTGGTAGATGGTAGGTGCCTGGCAAATATTCCTTGAAGGAATGAATGAATAAAGGAGTGAAAATTCTGTGGCAGCATAAAGGAGGGAATGGTTTCCTTTGCCCAAAAGAGTTTGGAGAAGATTCCATGTGGCATGAGCTCCATGCTGGCTCTGGAAAATGAGGAGGAATTATCCAGGCCAACAGGAGAGACACGCCAGGCCAGGAGGAAGAAACTGAATGTACAAACTCATGGACTCTTATCCCTACTGGGTGCGTGGTTGGAGCCTGAAGGCTGAGGCTGAAAAGGGGCAGGGAGTCCGGGTCTTACATGGTTTGCTAAGAAGCTGGGGACGTTTTCCTCAAGGCAGTGTGAGCCATCAAAAGCTTACAAAAGGCTAATGACCAGAGCACATGGATGCTGTACGATCCTCAAGACTTGAGGTGGGGCTTGCATCTCTTCAGAAATACCTCGCGCAGAATGCAAGGTGGTTATGACCCTGAAAGCGATCACAGACTCTCTCGGAAATGAGGCACACGTCATTGGTAAGCAAACAAAATCACCTTCCGTGGCGACAGGCCGTGTAGACCGTACCCTCCTCGCTGCCAACCACGAAGTTATTGACGTCTCCCGTCGGGAAAGCCATTCCGGTAACAGCCACAGGCTTGGACTTATTGTACACCAGCTCCATGCTCTCCTACCAAAACACGACGCGGTTACATTCCCTCTGTCAACTCCTCGCCATGCCAAAGACAGCACGGAAAAATCATTTGGCCAAATCATCTGTTTGCTTTTCACACAGCGTTACAAAAGACCCCGGCTGTGCCAGAAGCCGTGCGGGACTGCCCCGCCGCGGGCTTCTGTGTGTCTCTGGTTTCAGGCGGCTGCGTTTCATCAGCGCGGCTGCTGCTGAAGTCGGGCAGAGATGACAGGTGAGAATTTTAAAACTAATGGTGCAGAAACTAAAGATAATACTGTAATGGTTACACTTGTCAGCCCCAGGCTTTAATAAAACACACAATACCCTTGTATTTACAAACATTTTCAAAATCAATTGTTCGTGAGACGACGCATGTATTAATATCAGATGTACTCAAGCCCATTTGTCAAAGCCAAGTGTGTGTCCTCCACGGACTGAAACCAGAAAGTTGTCACTCAGGTCAGAAAAAAAACAGATTTCCACCGGGACTAGATTTCTTCCAGGGTGGCCACTTGGTGTACAGGCTAGAAGCCTGCAAAGAACAGCCTTTAAATAAGGGTTTAAAGCAGTAAACGAGAGTCTCTATTTTATCTAAAATTATTTTTTAAATAGGGAACTAAAGTGCATTTTAAAACACATTCTGCTGAATCAAGTTTAATGACAGGGAGGAGTAATTGTGACTAATATCCATGAATGTTTTTGCTATTTACATCAAACAGCCTACTATGTGCACATGAAGTAATTTAAAAATAAATCATTCTAGGGGATCATGTCATTATAACTGCTTGTGAATTTATTCCTTTTTTAAAAACAAGTAAATCATGTCAGCTCAGCCAAGGAGTCCATAAATGGGAAGCGCATGCTCAGAGTCTGGGCAGCACAGACCATGTGCTCACACGACGTGCTCCCAGTACTGAGATCCACAGAGTGAGTGCATCAGTGAGGGGACCCTAGGACAACATAAGACAGGAAACTGGACCATCCAATGGTGTGCTCCATCAGCAAAAGTAGCGACAGGGAAGGTACAGTCTCTTGGTCTCCCACTCCAGACAGAGAGGGACCAGGGCTCCAAGAGGGTGTCATGCCATGAAACCCTCAATCTGTGTATGGAGACAGGAACACGTCACTGGTAAGAAAACCATGCAGGCATGGTAGAACTAACAAAAACGGTCTTGTAGCCCCTGCACCACTGGTTTTAACCAAAACAAATGCATGTTTAATCAGCAAAATGGGCAATTAAAAATTCCTAATTAGAGAGTTGGCTCTTGTATCTGTTTACAATCTCCATGCTTTTAAAAGAACATATTGAGAATTTTAAGACAAAGCCATAAAATACCCACCCACACACAACTCCCAACTTACATAATATTAAAGTCAGCAAAAATAGAGTAACTTAAATTGTAAGATGCTTATTAGCTCCCCTCTCCCCAAAAAGTTATTAAAAAACTTTTTTAGCCTTTGTATTCTCTACATCTGTATTTTGTTGAGACTTCTGGGAGGTTCTTTATAGTTTCTACATTTCCTTCCTTATGTATCTTGAGACTTCCATGTTTTCTAAAACTGAGAGAGAGACATTCTTGGGTCATTCATTGTTCCAGGAAAGGGAATAGGAATATTAAAATTGAGAATCATCTCTTAGATATCTTTTACAATTTTCTTCATGTTTCCTCACATTTTTTTGTCAAAGGCTATGGCAATAAATTCTTCTCTGTTATTTTAGCTGGAAGAGAGTTAAATACTTTTCCCCCACAAAGAAATGTGAAAATAGTGTGTGTACATGTTTGCGTGTGTAGGTAGTGTCTTCCTGTGTGTATGTATACATACACATATTCTGAAGGTTGCCTTCAGATGCCTCCACCCATCCGTCTCTTGCCTTCTATTCCTTTGTTTGGTTCCCATTACTGCAATCAGCAGTGGTCTGAAACCTTTGGAACTGTTTCATTTTTGACTTCTCGTTCGTTGAGCAAGGAATGGCAGGAGCCATACTAACAACATTCCAGAGGAGAAAACAGATGGTTTGACAAATTCTTTATATACACAGGCGGTCGTCTAGGCAATGAATACAAGGAAGGGCCTGCGTGTCTGTTTTGCCGGGATACCTCTTCTCAGGGGGATTGCTCTGTAGAGCTCCCGCCTCCTTTGCATCTGTTTAACAATTCCGTAGGGTAGGTACAATTCATACCACAGGCAACTTCTATAATTACTATGCTTCAAAGTGGATTATTTCATTTTCACTTGAAACTGACCTAAGGATTAACGTCTTACAATAATTACATGATTTGTGGTAAAGGAAATGGGTTTTGGCTTCAAGAGGAGACTGCTGAAAGCAGGCCCCACTCTTTCAAGTGCATCCATTGGTTTTAGCTCCTATAGGATGTGAGGGTTTGGCTTTTCGGAACTGTGTTCCATTAGGCAGGTATCTCTTTTAACCAGGATGCTCTTCTGTGTAGGGGAAAACAAACCCACCTGTGGCGTTGAGAGCATATCCAGGCTCCAGGAACACATTTTACCATCAGTAGAGACGGTGATGAGGTTATGAGCATTCTGGGTCCCAACAACATTTACACAGTACACGGGATGCTGCGAAAACATAAACATGGAGGATCAGACACCGATCCAGGAGGAAATGCTTACATTTGAGTGTTAAACACATTACTCCAAAACAAGGATTAAAGGGGAACAGAATCCTACAATAACACCAGCCTCAGGTCATTTGCCACTTTGGATTTGAACCTGATTTCTTTCTAAAAGCCCTGGCAGCAACACATAGTATTGGAAACGCAAAGCCTCCCTGGGCTCAGTCAGCTGCAGTGCAACAGAGCTGAAGGAAGCTACATAGAGCAAATGAGGATTGGCGGGTAGAAGCCATGCCAGAGAGGTGAATCTGGATTGCTTGAATGAGTCTCCACTGCACAGCTTGGCTTCTGAGCTCACCAAGAGTGATGGAAAAAGCCAGTCTTCAAAAGGGGAGAACTATTGGCTTTTGGAAAGAATACGTGTTACTAAATCTGGAGTTGAAGGCATTACGGTCATAGTGCCAAACATTTGTTAACATTCTTTATAAAAAGTGGTTAATATTCATCAGCCTTTTTAATTTGAGGGAGAGATGTTGGTGGTGAAAACCATTGGCACAATGTACCTCGTGAGATAAAATTAGGTTCTTTTATGTTACTGCAAAATCTAAGAAAATGATAGATTTATTTTTCAAAACATCATTTGCCATAGTATGGAGGCTTAGATTTAGCCAGGACCTTGAGAAAGGTCATGCATACACCCCAGGAGTCATAAGAAAGATGCTCTCTCTAACCTTCTGTCATAACTCTAGTAGGTTACCCCACTCTGTAGAATCCTAAACAGTAGCCTAAAATCATTTGCAGCTGCACATTAAATACTAAATGGAAGGTTAGTCTGAGCAGAACCTAGCAGCAATTTGGGTTAGATTTCAAGCAGCTTAGCCATCAGTGGCCAAACCACAGCTTAGTTGATGCTTCTCTGTGCAAATAGCTGACAGTCTAAGTCTTACTCTTGATGAGTTACTGTCCATTATACCTAGCCACAATGACAATGAAACAATCTTTAATATTGGAAAGTTGATATTATATAAAGAATGGTTCCCAAACTGTTATTATCATATAAACTCCTGGTCAGAAGGGACCACAATAATCATTTAGGCCAGCTGCTCATCTGCCTTTACTAAGAAGTGGTCCAAACTCTGCTTAAACACCTTTCTTCAGGGTAGTTAGTTTTAGCACTAATTCCTTCCACCAATGGGGTAAAGAAAGCTCAAAGAGATATTTTCAGTACAGTGCCCTCTGGGATTATACAGGTCAAGTCAAAACAATATTTAGTTTGTTATTATGCCCTCCTCCCTCAGTCTTGTCTTACTTAGACTAATCATCACCAATTCCTTCAATTGCTCCTTGAGTACCTGGTTTTCAATACCTTCCCCATCCTGGTCACAATCTTTTGAATATGCTATATTTTGTTTGAGTGCCTCTCAACATTGGAGTTGTGAGAAAAAATACTACCCATACTCTGACGGAGGGAATCTAGAAATCCAGCGAGTGCTGAATTGTCACTTCTCATGTGATAAAAAATACGCCTGTATTAATGCATCTTAAGATTACATTTGCTGCTTTGGCAATCACATCATCTCTTTTACCCAGTTGATGGACAGTCAACTAAGTCTCTATGTCTTTTCCACACCATATTTCTACAGAAACTTTCCAATGAACCAGCTCTAGTGGATCTGGCATGAGAGATCTGAAACTGAATGTTATCCTGATCAGGTCCCTTCCTATCAAAGGGCCTAACTGGTGGGGGGACTGTGGACGATGCTTTTCCTCAAGTCTCTTCCGGGGTGTGTGTGACCTGAAGCAGTATGCAAACGCAAGCCCTGAGCCACACATCCTACAAAGCTCTGCACGAAAATCAAGTGGGAGAATGGGTGAAACAAATTCTCACCTAACAAAGAGCAGAATTAGCAAAACTGAAGAATGGTAGACAGAAAAGGACAATAATCATATGTGAAATATACAACAGAAAGAAACAGAGGAATGACCAGGAAAAACAAACAAACAAAAAAATCTCAATAACACCGCCAACAGTATAGTGGTTACCAGAGAGGAAGGTGTGTGGGGGGAGGTTGAAGAGGGTAAAGGGGGGTTAAATGTGTGGTGCTGGAAGGAGACTAGACTTGGGATGAGCACACGATGCAATATACAGATGATGTATTATAATACTGTACGCTTGAAATGCTTATAATAATCTTATTAACCAACGTCTCCCCAAATTTTTTAATTAAAAATCCCTGAAGATGGGAAAGCAAGTTCCAAACAGTGTTATGGACCTCAAACCTACCTAGGGTTTTTCAGCAAGAGTCCACTGGTTTGGTTTTGTTGTTGTTGTTGTTAGCCATGGAGCATCAACACAAATCACCAAGACCCTAATGGACTGGGACTCCCATGAATGGGTATAGTAGGGAAAAAGGCAGCTAGAAGAATGTGTAAAGCCAAATGCCTAGAGGAGGAATATGTATGGTAGGCCCTCCCTGGCTTTAATCAGTACTACTGGCCTCTGCTTTCATGAGTAATAAAACTCAGTTTAAAAGAAAAGAGAGAGATGTAAAGAAACCAGAACAGAAGCAGACACGTGGGCATGTCTACTCATACACAGACACAGACATACACAGCTCTACTTAATGAAAAGAAAAAAGCAATGGCAGAACTCACTTTTCCTGTTTAGATGCCAGATTGTTTTTATTTATTTTAGGAATAAACTTACTGTGTGGCAGAAGGCTTTTGCTTTAATTAGGATTTCCTGTTGTCTCAAATACATATGTGTGGTGGGTGTGAAAGGAAATTAGTTAGTAATCTGTGGTGGACCTCTTTTTCCTTAACCACTTTTGATCCTGGTACCAATCAGCCAGGCATTAGTGGAAGTTGAAAGACAGTCACAAAATTGACTGTGTACTTTTTAAGCTACGGATTCAACAAAATACAGCAAAAGAGAAGAAGAAATTGTTGTTTTATTTTCTAACAGAAATAATGTCATTGTTTGGCAATAATTGTCTTTTCCTTGTGATGCTCACATCCTAAGCTATTTGAGAAAGAAAGGTGAATTCTTTGGAAGAGCTCCTGGATTTTGGTTCTCCCCAAAAGCTTATTGCTAAATAATCTAACATTTGGCTTTGTAATTTTTTGAAATTTCAGAAGGTATGCTCGCAAAGACACCAGATAGACACACAGAGCCAAGAAGTGTTTTCACGCTTCTTGAGCAAACACCTGTGCCAAGCTCATCTTCTCGTGGGTCACAATTTTCTGTTATTAGTTTGGAGAAATGGGGTAGGATTAGCAATTTTCCAAGATCCCCAAGAACTAGTTTCACCTGCATGTGTCTTGGGCCCCAGTCAATAAGAATTAAGACTAACTTGGTATTTGTCATTTCCCATTGTCAATCTTACAAGAGTGGAAAAATTTTCCTCTTCATGGCCTAGCTGAAACAGCCAACAGTCCTTTTCTAAAGCAAGAGTGGTTTTGAGGCCAGCCGATGAAACAAGTGAGGCAACCACATTAAGGAAACTGAAACAATAGTAGAGCTGTTTCCTTGGGCATAATTTGGGCATTTCAAAGAAGGAACATCAGTTACCCTGAATGTCAAGGTAGCAAGGATTGATGGAGACATGCCTGTCTTCCCATTCCTCCTAACAACTGCTAAATACACCTGTCAGTCTCTTAAAGGAAATGACAGAGTCGTTGTCTTCCAAACACTATACTAAACCTCTTCTGCTAAATTATGGGTAATGGTTTTGAGATGTTAACTTTTAACCTTGGGGATTATTTTGTCACTGCAGACTTCACTGTTGAGACTTACACCACGGCATTCCAGAATTTAAAGCCACAGCACTCCCTCTAATCACAAGTGGAAAAGGCCTATTGGCAAAAGTCTCATGTGCCATTCAGAGACATGAAATGCTTCCTCTTCATGGGCTGTTTGAGAATGACTTTCTATCTTAACATGTAAATGTGACGGGTTTGTTTAGGGAAACAATCTAACAGATGCCTTTTCTAAAGTTTCTCCCTCTGTCCATTTTTAGCTTGAATCCACCCTCACAGGTAACCTTTGGGACATCCAAAGAAATCCTTTCTGTGTGTTAAAACTTGAAGAATATTGAGAGACTTCTCTAAACCCAGTGCTTCCTCCGCCTACTTGGCACTCGGCTTCATTTTAGTCAGTCAGGATACAATCTCTAAACATTAGATATGTGGAACTTGGAGTTACTGAAAACATTGTACTTTTGTCAGTTATCCCTTCTTTCAGGGCTTTGATCTCCAACAGGGGATGTGACAAAAGCTCGACTTACTGTGTGTGCAGCAGCTGACAAGGGTGTCCGCTGCACTGGCGTCCTCCGATGACTGCGATTATCCCACAGGACTATCTGGCCCGAGTACGTCCCACCAACCACCAAGTTGGGATGGAACCGAGCAAAGCAGACTGACATCACGGAGGACTGTGAAGAAAAGCGGAGAGAGGAGCACTGTGAAAGGCTTGGAGAATGCTTGCTTCTTCCTGAAGAGAAAACAGTTCATTACATAAACTCCACACGTTCTGGAAAACAGAAAGCAATGATGAAGTGCAGCGCGAGTAGGACAGTTTGTACACAGACTTTCCCTTGAGAGGGTGGCCAGTGGTTACCCCTTGAAACTTGAAATCTGAAGTCCTGGCCATGTCATCCAATAGGCATAAAACCTATCTGATGCACATCACTGCTTTGTGGTCTGGAAAGCTTGCTATATGGACCTTTCCCATTGACCAATAAAAGTGTGTCAGAGCTAATATTAATTCTCCATTTCACAAAGCCATCCTCTGCTTTGAGGTCATGGCCACATCAAGTTATACTATGTACAGTGTTGGCAAGGCTTTGGAGGCTTTTCATCATTGCTTTTTCTGTTTTTGGCTTCGTGTAGACTTCTAGGAAGCGAACTGACCTCAGGCTGATCCAACCGGTTCCTCCTCAAATTCCCTCGCCTCCCATGAGCATTCTCCTGACCTTTACTCTGCCCACTTCAGACAATTCTTAATGTTATTCTTTGCCTATTTTAACAAACAGTCAGAAACGGGTTTCAGTCCAACTCTGCCATGGCCTGTCATAGCGTCGTGAGTGTGGTTTCTGAAATTCCACAAAAGACTACTGGGCACAACATTTTATAGGAAATTGCTTCGTGGAGACAGAACCATGATATACTTAAAATCAGACAAGTTGGCTCGTCCACATCAGCTCAGAAGTCCATTTTGTTTCCTGCAGCGGTTTCCATGTTTGTGTTTATGTGCGGAAGTTACTGTTTTTAGTAAATACATTTCATCCCTTCAATAAAATTCAATAAATGATCTTACGTGTAAGAAGGGCATTGTATCAGGCATGACAGGAATACAAAGGTAGTCACTGCACTCCCTGAACTTGTGCCCTGGTAAAGGAAAAGGGCAGGCAGGCAAAGTTGCTGCTAATCCATCCATGCCGGGCCATGCCTTTGTATGAAACCGAAAAAGGTGCCTCTGCACAGACACAGTCACGCAGGTGGAGGGTGCCATGGCAAGCGGAGTAAGGTGAATTTCTGTCCCACGACACTCTGCAAGTGAATGTGGTACATGCCATGACTAAATCATAGGCGCACATGTGTGATATGGGGGAAGATGTGTTTTAGCTAAGAAAGAGAAGAGAGGAAAGTGGAAAGGGCAGGATAGTTAGAAAGACCTCATGGAAGGACATGTATATGAAGTATGAACATTCAACGAAGAGAGAGGAGGCCAGCTCGTATGGCTCAGTGGTTGAATGTCAACCCAGGAACCAAGAGGTTGCCAGTTGGATTCCTGGTCGGGGTGCATGCCCAGGTCGTGGGCTCCGTCTCCAGTAGGGGCATGCAGGAGGCAGCCAATCCATGCTTCCATCTCTCTCTCTCTCCCCTTCCTCTCTCTCTCTCAAATCAATAAAATATATTTTAAAAAACCCCAAACAAAAAAACAAGTGGAGAGGGAATAAAAAACAAACAAACAAATAAACAAACAAACAAACAAACAAGAGATGGATAATGGGAAGGAAAGACTAGAGGCACCAAAATAGAGCCTGATGAACAGCCCACAGTCTGGTTTGGCTGGGAAAGAGGTTGCATGGAAGAGGCCAGTAGTAGGACATGTGACTGAAGAGGTCACCTGGGCCAGACAAGACAGGGCCTTGAGTGGCAGGCACTATTTGGGTTTCTTTCTGTGGACAACAGCAAGAAATCATAGCTTTCTGAGCAACAAAGAGGATCAAAGGTTGTATCTGACAAGCCAGCAAAGAAGTGATTGGGGAAAAAAAATTATGACCTCTTTCTGACTGGGAAGCTAAACACCCATTTCTAAAAAAATCAGATCTGCTACCAGCCTAAGGCTTTCTAGTCAAAAACAGTCTCAGACACTCTGAGGTAGATTAAAGAATGTGGACTATTTTTCAATGTCATGTTTTCCTAGTTTGAATGATTTTCAGTTCCAATTCCTTGAACACGTTTCAATGGAGAACATGCATGTGTGCTCCAATCTGGTTTTCATAAAGTTCAAGAATAACTCTCAATAATGATACTGAATTAAAGAAAAAGAAAATAATGCCGGTCAGCTTCTTGTTTTACACATCCCACAGAAATGATTCTTAGTTTTCAATTGATGAAATTCTTATGTTGCTCGAGCTATGTTGGAAACGTTTTCTTTAAAGCTTCAGAAAGACTTAAAATTATCCAGGTGGTACCAACAATTGAATTTACCAAAGCTCCAATCAATATGGACAAAGGAATGTCATTAAATTAGAAAAATCCAGAATTCGACCACTTGATTGCGTCTGCATTTCAGTTAAATCCCAGCAAATACTGCTCCAAAACTTATACAGTTTGTTGAGAGACTAAACTAGGGAAAAATAAACAGTGGGGGTATTTCTACAAAACTGAAACACCTAGTCGGCAATCACCTAGACTCCAACCCCACAAAGTGAGAACTCTACTTCCTACTTTTTCATTCATTCGTTTGTTTACTCTTTATTCATTCATTCATCACAGTGAGTGCCCACTAAGTGCTAACCCAATCACTTCAAAAATTTGTGAATGTCTCAAAAGCCCTCATCTCAAATTCAGAATTCTATCTACATTTGATAAAATGTCAAATTAGTGCTGAAAAAGAGTAACAACCCCTGGGGGCACTAGTGTTCTGCCACCAGGAGCTACTCTGTTTTACTGCAAATCAGTCTTTCCAATATCTCCATGAGGAATGGAGTGGACATACTTACTTTATATTTGAAAGATTAGAAATGGAGGAGTAGTTATGTGACTCAACATGCTCACTTATTGTTAAAGCTTAATACATTAATTATACTAAATAGTCTATGTGTTATAGAATATATATAAAGGCTCAAACCAGATCTCCAGGGTATGCCACATTTGACATGCTATCATTCATATGGAAACGTTAAGGCAGTATGATCTCAATTATCTAGATGTAACGTTTAGAATTCGGTCATTTCTTGAGATTTTTTAAAGTGCCCTGATGTTTGATGTAATGGTGGCAAATGTTTGGATGACTGACTAAATTTTTTATTTTTCATCCAAATGTTTAGGTTCCTTTTGGACAGTCCCACAACTCAGCACTGATGGAGAACTCAGCTCCTCTTCTAATTTGGAAAGTATGCATCAACCTCCTAGGAGCAAAGTGTCTTGGAAAAAAACTCCTGCAACCTCCGGCTATTCAGACAGCTACTGATCTAGTTGTTTCTGCCAATTGTCATGGAGTTTATAGATTGTCAGCACAAAGAGCAAAGGATGATATTGCCCTGTCAGTTACAGCCATGGCTAAAGAATAAAAAGGCATTCCAGAAAAACTGATTGACACTAAAATATGTGCTTTTTGTTGTTCTCCTTTTTAACAGTACAGTTTCTGAGGCATATTCTATGAAAAGCATTAATAATATCATTTTTACACAATTTAATCATTTTCCTAGGCATTTAACATTTCATATTAATTCAGTTATTCAGTGTTATAATAAAGCATTATTAAATTACATGATTAATACAATTTAGACAAACAAAATCAACTGGAAACGAGAAGTTTCCCTACCTTGTTATTCTTGGCTCTATAAAAATCTCTCTCTCTCTCTCTCTCTCTCTCTCTCTCTCTCTCTCTATATATATATATATTTTGTAGTTTTAACTTTTTATCTATTTTATTTTATTCTTTACAATACTAGAGCCTTAGAATTACTTTGAGAAATAATGTATGGCCTTTATACATTCAAATCAAGTAGTTTACCCAAGTGGAAAAATAATGATCAAGTTGACAAGAATTTTTGGATGATGCTATCTAATCAAAGCTTCCCTCACTCTACATTTGAACTCTGTTTTCAGAGGGCCAGTGATTTCATTGATGTGGCCATGCTGACCAGTCAACTCAAGAGCCCAAAAATGCAAGCTCAGATGTTAAAGGCTTGATGTAAAACTGATGAGCCTGACCGACTATATTAAAACTAGTAACACCCGAGGTATAATTCCAGGACAAGTAGCACATTTTGATGATTTGCATACTGTATAGTTCCCGAAATTACGACAAGTAAGGCATAGGCTATGCTTTCAGGATCAGGCCATCTCTAGTGACCATTTTTGGTGTCCTCTGCAGAGGTGGTGCCCCTCTTTCCCCATATTGCACATGTCCACTTGAACACGAGTTAACCCAGGAAACTGGGTTCCACACCCTCACCATCCATTTTGAGACAAGGCAGTTTATTTTACCCCATTCACCAAGGGAATGCCTCTGAAAGGAGACGGGTGGAGACTTCACTTTCAATGTCTCCCTCCGCTCACTGCACACCACTGTACTCAATTGCAGTCGGCTCAACCCCTTCTTAAGTGGCTGTGGGGGCTGTTTTCTATTTTATAGAGCTAATCCAGACCAGCTTAGGGATGGTACTTTAACCACAGGCCCAGCTGCCTAGGACAAATCGCCTTTGGCCGTCGCTGGCTGAGCAGCCGGTCCCCTATGTTCACTTTTGATCTGGTTTGTCCTTCTGTGCATGGCACTCAGCCCACTCCCTAGCCATGATGCCTGGGTGAGAGCAATAGGGGTCTTGCATTCAAAAGTATCTCCTATTTCAAGTACCATCTCTTCTGGGGAGACGATGGTCCCCGGAGAGGGAATGGCCATATTGTTGCCATATGCTGTTTAATGGTGGCTGACATTTTGCCTAAAAGCAAATGCCTAATTGTCAGAGGGCTCTGAGGCAGACAGATCAGATGCTTCTGGCTACTAGTGAGCTAGTATGTATTTCTGCAAGTACCTAAGGAACTCACATGGGAACACATGGAATTGGAGAACACTGCTGTCGAAAACCTCTCTTCTAGGCAAGCATGTAGCACCAGGCATCTGACTGCATGCAAGGTGTAAAGGTGCTAAAGCCAACCACAGGAGTCATAAGCCGGGCACTGAACTTGAATGGAGATGAAGGCAAAGGGTTTTGTTTCCTTCTGAGCTCTCCTTTCCTTTGCCTAAGTTTCTATCCCAGGTGCACATGTCATTCTAAACTCTAAGAAGAGTGGCCATCTACTGAAAGTTATCACTCCATTAGAAATTAACTTGCATGCTACTTCTTGACGGAGTTTGTATTAAAAAAAAAAAGAAAGGCAGCTCATTCTAAAATTTGATTTCCTAAAGATTAGAAACCAGTCATTCTGAGACTTTTCTTAGAATCCCTTGCAATTTTCATGCCTTTCAATATTGAGGCTATCGTGTGCCCAGACCTGTGTGCTGAGAATACAAAAGTTAGTGATCAAACCACACTGAGATGCCACTTCACATCCACTAGGGTGGCTGTGATTGTTAAATGTTCACATGTCAATTATACCTCAATAAAGCTGGGGGAAGAAAAAAAGGAAAATAACAAGTGTTGGTGAGGATGTGGAAAAACTGGAACACTCATACAATGCTGATAGGAATGTAAAATGAGACAGCCACTCTGGAAAACAGTCTAGAAGTTCTTGCAAAAGTTAAAACAGAAAGTTAACATATGACCTAGCAATTCCACTTCTAGGTATATATCCAAGATAACTGAAAACATATGACTAAACAAAAACATGTACATGAATGTCCACAACAGCATTATTTATAGTAGCCCCAAAGTGGAAACAACCCAAATGTCCATCAACCGAGGAACAGATTAACAAGTAGAAAATCCATTCAATGGACTATTATTCATCAATGAAAAATAATGCCGTACTTGATAGATGCTATCACATGGATAAACCCCGAGAACAGTATGCTAAGTGAAACAAGTCACGAAAGACCACATAGTATATAATTTTATTTATATGAAATGTCCAGAATAGGCAAATCCATAAAGGCAGGAAGTAGATTAGTGGTAGCTAAGGGATGGGGGCCTGGAGAGAATGGGGATATAGGATTTATTTTGCCGGGGGGTGACAAAATTTCTGGAATTAGATAATGGTGATAGCTAACAACTTTGTGACTATACCAAAACCACTGAATCGTACACGTTAAAAGGGTGAATTTTATGGTATGTGAATTATATCTCAATTTTTAAAAAAGTTAGTGTGCAGACATGGTTCTGATCTCATGGGGTTTATCAATATTTTGTTATCTTCAGGACAACTGTCTGGACCATTTTGATCACTCTTCCCTCAAAGAATTATTCAATCCTCTTTACTTTCCCTGGAAAATCTTCAGTTTCTGTGCCACAGGAAGCACTGAGGTGGAAAGGTAGGGTTAACACACTCTGGGTCCCCAGAGCTGACTTCTTGTTCTGAAACCTACTAGCTTTTTTTTTTTTTGGGGGGGGGGGGGTTTTTCAATTTATTTATTTATTTATTTAAATTTATTTTTCAATTGTGGTTGATATGCAATATTTTATTTTTTCCAGAAGTACAACATAGTAATTAGACATTTATATACCTTATGAAGTAGTCACCCTGATAAATCTAGTACCCATCTGAAACCATCTATAGTTATTACAATATTATTGTCTGTATTCCCTATGCTGTACTTTACATCCCTGTGACTGTTTTTATAACTGGAAATTTGTACTTCTGAATCCCTTTCACTTTTTCACCCATTCTCCCAATCCCTTTCTACTTGGCAACCATCAATTTATTCTCTGTATTTATAAGTTTGTTTCTATTTTGTTTATTCCTTTTATTTTGTTTTTTAAATTCTACATATAAGTGGAATCATGGTATTTGTCTTTCTCTTTCTAACTTATTTTACTTGACATAATACCCTCTTACATCAGTGATATTCAATTGCAGTGTGCCGCAATACATTTTTAAAACATTTAATACCTGGTTATTTAGTCAGAGGAACTGACCTCTTTTCCCTTAGATTATCAAATAAAGCAATGACAACAGTCAACACAACAATAGCTGTCTGGTGTGAACAAATCAAAATTACACCTATTTTTTGGTCATATTAGCAAAAATATGCAATTTTTGGTGTGCTGCAGAATTTTAGTAATTAGTTTATGCATGTCATGAAATAAAAAAGGCTGATAATTGCTGCTCTGGGTCCATTCATGTTACTACAAATGGTAAAATTTCATTCTTTTTGATGGCTGAGTAATATTCCATTGTATATACAGTATATATGTACCATCTCTTCTTTATTCATTCATCTATCCATGGACACTTAGGTTGCTTCCATATCTTGGTGATTGTGAATAATGCTGCAGTGTACATAGGGCTGCATAAATCTTTTTGAATTAGGGTTTTGGATGTCTTCAGGTCAATACCCAGAAGTGGAATTTCTGGGTCATGTGGTAGTTCTAATTTTTTGAGGAACTCTATATTGTTTTCCATAGTGGTTGTACCAATTTACAATCCCACCAATGCTTTGAGGTGTCTACGCCTGAATTTTCAGTTCATAATAGGAGCATGATAGTTCTCACCCTGCCTACAGAGCATTTTCTTTGCCTCTTTTCCCTGGGACTATTGGAAGATTTGAATTGATTAATGCAGTTTAAAGACTGATAAACAATATGCCCCTATAGAGTTAAAAATGACTAGTTTGTGATTTGAAGAAACATCTCTTGAGAAAACGAAGGTCAGGTTCAGAGGACACCTCATTTTGATCAACAAATCTTTCCTAAACAATTCCATTAGTAATGCTTGGTATTTTTTTTTTAATAAATATATTTTATTGATTTTTTACGGAGAGGAAGGAAGAGGGATAGAGAGTTAGAAACACTGATGAGAGAGAAACATCCATCAGCTGCCTCCTGCACACCCCCCACTGGGGATGTGCCCGCATCCAAGGTACATGCCCTTGACTGGAATTGAACCTGGGACCCTTCAGTCTGCAGACTGACACTCTATCCACTGAGCCAAACTGGTCAGGGCAGTAATGTTTGGTTTTGCCTTGATGATCTGGGTTGAGAAATTCTTAGAAAGGTTACTACACATGCCTAATTCTTTGGAGTCCGTATACTTGGCAACCCTCCCCTCCTGTCTGGGACATTGATTCTCTTGGCTTCCCAGATCCTTATGTCTCCTTATAGGTCCTGTGTTGATGGGAATTCCAAGTCCTGACTTTTACTAACTTTGGAAAATGAATTAGAGGAGGAAGAGAAAATAGTGTACAGTTAGCACCAAAGATAATTCTGCAGTGAAAGCCAAAATTAGAAAAATGCCACATTATTATTCATATGCATACTTATACTTCAAGTACTGCCAATTTATGGGAATTTAGGCTCTAAATCATAGTTGGTAGTCCCTTCAGTACCAGTACTTTTGAATACAACAAAATTCTAGGGCAATAAGATAATTTACACACTACTTCCAGGGAATTTTCTGAAAAATTTTAAAGTATATTTCACATCTTGAATCAAAGCTGGAACCTATTTATTCGTGATGTGACTTCACATCTGATTATTACTAATTCATCATTTACAGGTGCATGGACCCCTCAGGCTATTTCCTAAATTAGTGTTACTTTAAATTTGCCTGTACCTTAGCATCATCTGAGGAGCTTTAAAAGATTCCCTAATGCTCAAGCCATAGCACATACCAATTAATCAGAATTTCTGGGGGTAGGACCCAGGCATCAATATTTTTAAAAATTCCATAGGAAATTCCCATGTGCAGTCAAGTAAAAAGTACTGTTTTAAATCAATGGTTCTCAAACTTATCTGAACATAAGAAGACTTAGTTGATTAAAGACAGAGATTCCTCCTCAAAATATTAAAAATAGAACCACCATACAACCCAGCAATTCCACTTCTGGGTATTTACCAAAGAAAACAAAAGCACTAATTTGAAAAGATAGACACACCCCTAGGTTCATTATAGTATTATTTACAATAGTCAAGATATGAAATCTATAGATTTCCATCAATAGATGAATGGATAAAGAAGATGTGGTATGTATATACAATGGGATATCACTTGGCCAATAGTAAGGAATGAAATCTTGCCATATGTGACAATGTGGATGGACCTAGAGGATAATAAGTGAAATAAATCAAACAGAAAAAAACAAATACCCATATGATTTTATTTATATGTGGAATCAAAAAAAAAAAAAAAAGGAAGAAACAAACTCATACATACAGGGAACAAACTTGATAGTTGCCTGAAGGGAAAGGGGTAGGGAAATGGGTGCAAAATGGTGAAGGAGAGCAAGTGGTAAAAACTTCCAGTTATATAATAAATAAGCCACAGGGATGTAGTGTACAGACAGGGAATACAGTTAATAATAACTTTGCCCCATGACAGATGGCTGTTAGTCTTATTGTGGTAATCACATCATAAGGCATATAAATGTCAAATCATTATATTGTTCACCTGAAACTAGTATAATACTGTATGCTGCCAACTACACGTCAGTAAAAAAACACAACAAAAACAAACAAAAAAAACAAACAAACAAAAACCACCACCAACAACACAGATTCCCAAGTCCCAGCCTGGGTCTACTTAATCAACATTTTGAAGAGACTGTTGGTCTGTGTGTTTAACAAGCACCTGGTGCTTTGTATCACTGAGAAATTTGGAGCACCGGTTCTGGCCCAAGGTGGGATGAATTTCCTTTTCCGTCAATGTAGGCCAACCATGCCAAACTCACGGCCTGTGGGCCACACATGGCCTCCAACGAATATTTTTGTGGCCCAGCCAATATAACGGTGTGAGCAGTTATTTACATTTATGAAAGGCAATGTCTCCTGTCAGATCCAAAATTACTGACATTCACCTTGGGTCAGTTTTGAAAGTAATCACTGAGAACAAGATTTCCCCCAAAGCAGGAAAGATAGTAGCAGAGAAGAGATGCCAAGTGTCAAGAAGAAAACATTAATTTTATCAGGGCTCCTGTTCTTATACTTTTTATAATATACTTTTTGAAATAAACCTACGTTTCTATGAAAATCGAAGCTTTTGTTTTTTTGTGGTCCACATAAATTTAAACCTTGTTTATTTGGCCCGTGTTAGCCGTTGAGTTTGACATGCTTGATGTTGGCCATGCCTGAGATGTTTCCTTCGTGGGGTCACACGCCATTTTCACAATCTGCCCATTGGAGACACACATGATACAGTAAGTGTTTCCTGCTAAAATGCCACTGCTTTGTTCCCTCTCATTTTATTTCCTAGTGTTTACATTTCTTACTTCCCTCTCCTCCAAAATGAGTAGGCTCTTGGAACATGATCAATGAAAAGGATAGTGAAGGTTTAGGTCCCCACTTCCCTTTAGGATCGCTTTCTAGACTGACACTGAACACCTGAGAGTTTTCTCATTATTAGGAGGACTAATGATCATTATCACTGTCACACTGGGTTACATGCTTATTCGCTTGTGGGGGTGTGCCAAAAATTTTGAATACTTACTAAGTGCCAAACATATCATATGCATCTCTCTATATCAGTTTTATTAGGTGGGTAATTCTGCCTCCATTTTTTCAGATTACAAAACCAGGCTCAGACAAATAAAGGCACTGGCTTAAGAGCAAATCAATATTAAGTGGTGAAGCCCAAATCTGAACTACAGCCTGACGGACTTAGAAGCCAAATATACTGTGAAACCTTGCATCAGTTGAATGCAGGTACATTATTTCATTGAGATACACAATCCCCCATCCTGTGCACCACACCTGTGACTTCATGCTGTGAGACTGGTAATCACAGACAGAGCCTCATGCATCCCCACACGGCAGAATGGACTTGGAGCTGTAGAAATTGATCACCTGACTCAGCTCCTAGCCTACTGGTTGCAACAGGTGACAACAAAGCTAATTAGTACCAACTGTAGTGATATTTACCATGAGGTGGGTACTTCCTGCTGAGAACTGGTTGAGACCAATTAATTATTTCATGGGCATCTACTGAACAGCTACCAGCTGGAAACCAATTGGGTCACTACAGACAAGCTCTGTGTATATTGTCACTGCTTTAGGAGAAAATGCTTTGTTTTCATCTTGTCACTACGCAGCCAAACCAAAAATGCCATTTCAGTACAACAAATTCTTCTTCAATGACTGTTTATCCTCCACAAATAATTATGTGAATTGTTATTAATTATTGTGAAAAAGGAAGAGTTCCTCTGACTACTTAGAGACAGACACAGGATCTTGGGAACAGTCTTCTGAACTCAAGAAATATGAAATAATACACATGCATTTTTAAAGTAAGAGGTTCCTATAAGATAGACATCTTGGACAGAGTGGTCACATTTTAGAAGTTAGAGAAAAGGATGGCCTGTGTTTAGGAAAAAGCTCAAACAACAGCCATCAGTGAAAAATTTGAGGTGCGTTTCATCATTACCTGTACCTAAAGAGCCCCTTAAAATGCAAGACACATAGTAAACTTCCAGGTGAAAATAAGCCTTTATAAACACAAACATTTTCGTGGTACATCCCAGCTAAAAACTACCCAACAGCAAGGTGAAGAATCTTGGTAATAAGTTCTTTTAGATGCAAAGCCATTCCTAGAAAGTAACTGCTTCAAACCGTCAACTACATGACCCGTTGGAAACCTTGCTGGTGCCAGGTGTTAGAGTAGAGGTGACCCATCACAGTTACCTTGCAGAACAAAAAGGAAATTTCAGTTTTCTTATTTGCAAAAATAAAGTTTGTTTCCCTTACAAACTTCGTTTGTAAAGGATAAGTGGCTCTCCCTCTGATTTCAACCCTGACAGCTAGTCAGAGTTCTGTAGAGAATCAGAACAAGCATTACTCATTTTTAATAAACATTTTATAGTAGTTTCAAATTTGCAGAAAAGCCTACACCTCACAGCCTGTTCTTCCTATAGTTAACATCTTCCTTCTTGTTACATTAACATAGGTCATTTGTCACAACCACTGAACCAATATTGATACACTATTACTGAAGTCCATACATAATTCAGATGCTCTTAGTTTTTACCCAATGTCCTTTTTCCCTTCCAGGATCCCATCTAGGGCACCATATTCCATTTAGTCATCATGTCTCCTTAGCTTTCCCTAGTTTGTGACAGTTTCTCTGCTTTCCCTTGTTTTTGATAATTTTACCTGTTTTGAGGGGTACTGGTGGTCGGGTATTTCCTTGAATGTCCCTCTATTTGGGTTTGACTTTTTTTTTTTTTTTTTTTTTTTACTTTTGATTAGGTCTAGACAAAGATCTTTTTAGGTCTTATAAAACATAAGGACAAAAAAAAATTCAAGATTTGAGGTCAGTTGATGAAAAGGGAGTATAACAGGCACACACACATATATTTAATTTTTATTAATTTGTTTGTTCCAAATTAATAAATTATAGATAAAGCAAGGTGGGATATGCCATCATACATGACAATAATGGTCACTGAAACACACCTAGGTCAAAGAATCTTTTCTGGTATAGATTTCCAATCCTTTACTGACCCTTTAGTGTCTGTCTGTCTGTCTGTCTGTCTCTCTCTCTCTCTCTCTCTCTGGCAATATAAAACCCATGTGTAGGCTGGAATAGGGATGAGGTACAAGCTGAGAGTAAACTTTCACTTTATAAAAAGAATAGGAAGAGATGAATATATGGATTGCTTTACATGTTAAAAAGCACCAGCTTTCTTCAAATCAAATGTCTAAATCCTGCTTAATTAAAAAATAGGAAGTTGATATTTGGGTATGGCATGGGTCGGCATCCAACCCTTTGGTTGATGTCGTATGAATTAGAGAGAAGAGATTATTTGAAAGAAGAAAAAGTGTTTCAATCTGACAGGAAAGAGTGTAGGCAGCATTAACTTCAGTGCTTGTTAAAACAGGAAGGATTAAGAGCAAAAAGAGAGGGAAGAATCGTGAATGTCTTTAGTTTAGTATCTTCAAAAATGCTTGGGGTTTCTGAGAATGGCTCACCCAAACCACATGAAAGTGATGTTAAGGGATTCAGCCACACGACTCTCTAAATTAAGAGTTGGGACTGCTCCACTTTCACCATCAAACCATCTTACTTGAAGTGGAGCCCACAAATTAAATTTATTTTTTTATTGAAAAAGCACTAAATCCTTGCAAAGGGGGCAGACACAGCATTCTGAAATATGGGTCCTCCCCCTACCTTCTGCCTCCCCCCACCCCTCCTTGAGAAAGTTACACCATATAAAAAGAGAGCCAGCTTCTTTGTCTATGAATTCTTCCTTGACGATGTAAAAAAGGTAGTAATGGCGTTTAGCTATAGAGTCCAATAGAATTCATTTATCAGGTGTTCTTTTTTCTTTTTTTTTTTTTTTTTTACAAGCACAATAATAAGCAGGCTAATCAGATTCAGAACTGTTGTTTTGGCAAGACTATCTAAACACAATTGTATGATAGAGAGATCTGTGTCTTGCTTTGTGGGCAATTTCTTTCTGAATTTGTAGGATTCATGATTTATGCTTGAGGAGGTCGAAAAAAGAAGAACATTCAGTCTCCATATGTCACTTAACAACCTCCTTCTGATAAAATAAATCTACATTTGGAGGGTCCACCCATAGAGTCAGGGAATCTCCCACATTAGCTCATTACCAAGCCACTTAGGTCAGAAATTATAGAGGGACCATTAAAAAGAAAAACCAAAAGCCTAAAGTGTTTCACTATGCATAGACTCTTCACTTTTTTTTTTTTTTTTTAGTTACTGTGGTGGTTTTGCCAGCTGTGACAGTGCATGGAATTAGTCTAAATTTAGGAGGAAAGTAAAAGAATTCAGGCAGAATAGGTCCCTCCTCACATTAAAACTATACGGTGAGTACAGTTCTCAGAGAAGCAAAGGGGAAGTGAGGTCCTATAGCCAAGGAGGCAACGTGGTTCAAAGGCAGAAGTGTCTTTGTCTCTTTTTATCTGCCTGGAATTACTTAGATATGCGTATGCCTAAGGCACCGAGATGAACCAGATGACCTCTTAGGACTGTGTCTAGCTTGGTGGTTCTATTGATAAACTGCTACTTTGAAGTACTGAAAAGGACTAGAAAAAACTGGGTTTAAGTGCTTGCTGAAAGATCAATGCTAGAGACAAGAGTAAACTGATTTTTGTGATTGTCATCCAATACCAAGTCTCACCCATCCCCCAATTTCCACACCCAACCTTTTCCCAATGAAGATGCTTTGATGTTTAACGAGAGACCCAAAGACTGAGGGTGACTAAAGTGTGGAAAGGGATAAAAATATGTCATGGTGGTTCATTTCTAAGCTGAGATAAATCCCCTCTTAAGGGAAACATTTATGTAAAGTTGGAGACCAACAGATAAATAGATATCAAATGCCCTAGTGTTCAACCTGACCTCGTTTTTAAAAGAAGAACAAAACAATAAACAACTCAGAGACAAACAAAAATGCATGAATACAAATTCCTTTGGAGTCAAATGATTAAATTTAGGGCACCTCAGGGATTTTTCTCTGTCCTTTTTGCCCTCCAGGGGAAACACCACCTAAAAGACTTACAGCGCACATTTTAAAGTCCATTTACATGGAGTTTGAAGTTTCCAGTTCTGGAAAGGCCATCTGTCAATAGAATCCTGTCTGAACCGAGTCCTTCATTAAATGATGTGTGTGGCTGTGCTCGTCAGGTAGAAGAAATGTGATCACATATGTTAGAGTACACCCAATACATGTGTCAGTCAATTATCATAATGGAGTGGAATATTTTGCGTTGTGCAGATCAAAATAAAAATACACAAGGACAGCCCTAGCCAGTTTTCTCAGTGGTTAGAGCATTGGCCTGTGGACTGAAGGGTCTCGGGTTGGATTCTGGTCAAGGGCATGTACCTCAGTTGCAGGCTCCTCCCCAGCCTGGGCCCTAGTCAGGGCTTGTGCAGGAGGCAACCAATGGATGTGTTTCTCTCACATCGATGTTTCTCTGTCTTTCCCTCTCTCTAAAAAATCAATGGGAAAATATCCTTGGGTGAGGATAAAAAAATAAAATAAAATAAATCAATGGAAAAAATATCCCCAGGTGAGGCTTAACAAAAATAAACAATTTTAAAAAATTCACAAGGACAATATTTTTCTTTTTCTTAAAAAAATATATTTTATGCAAAGAATAGGAGCAATTTTCATAGTAGTCTGAGTTTTGTTTACAGACATGTGATGATTATTTTATCTCTGAAACTGGTGGCTGCTGAGATTCAGAAAGTGCCCCGTGAACTTCTCTAAGAATTGAAAAGGGAGAGGTGTCCAATGTTCCTGGGGACCAAGGAATAATATGAAACCAGATAATGAAGAGTTAAGAAAAATTCAGCCTGCTAATGAACTCCATCCTGCCTTGGTGAGACCACCCTCCTTTTAAGTAAGAGGTAATTTAATATGCATCTAACTCAGTTGTGTTTGGGCTTCATCCAACCTAAGAGTATCAGTGTGATAAATTATAACGAATTGTCTGCAATACTTCACTATAACAGACCCGAAAAACAAGATCCCTAAGCCTGATTTTCCAGCTCTCTTCAAATACTTTTCGCCTTATTCAGACCCCTCCAAAACTTGAAAATGTTTCTTACAGCTCTCCCACACGGAAAGCTATGCGCTTTGAGCCCCATTTGATTAGATCCACAGTTGTTGGCTGTCTCTATTAAATCAAGCCCCACACTTGAAAATGACACCAACAGTGAGACCAGCCAAATAACATAAGGAGAGAACTAGCATGGCTCCTTCAGTTTCCAAAGGGTTTCTTTACATGTTAATTTCCTTTTGTAACCCACACTGGGTATGCTGGGAAGTAGGTTAGTGACATGGACTTGATTCCTATTTCAGATTCTAAAAAAGCACCTGGATCCAGGCACCCGGTGTCTGTGGGGAAAATGGGCAGAGGCTGAAAAGGGATCAAGAAACTCAAGTTCAAGGAGGGCCTGTCACTACTGCTGTGAAACTTTGTTCCTCTCACTGAACTTCTTTAGCGCACAGTTTCTTCATTTAGGTTAAAAGCCACTGCCCTGGAGAAAAGGCCACCTCCTTTTCTTTCAATGGCTTTCCATTGTTCCAGCACTTCAAGATGCAAAAGCAGGACTGTTATCCTAAAGACATCGTTCATAAATAAAAGCAATTGGATTGGTATTAAGCAGTTTCCTGTCCTGGTCAGAGGACAGCTGTCTTTAGGGTAACACACAAAATTTGTGTCGAAGAAGAGGCGGAATGGGAATTTTTTTTTTCATATTCACATGGTACAGATGTTGCGTGAAGATCCATAAGCTGGTATTTAGGACTGATTCTCTGGGTGAAAATCATGCTAATTATGTCAGCTTAATTTCCTCACTGGTCAAATAAGATGGGCACTTTGAATTGGTGAGCCTCCCAAGAGCAGGAGACCACACGCTTCTCTTTTCTCTATGCTGTGTTTTGTGCCTAAGACGGTTCCAGAGAATGAGTAGTTTGTACTCATTTCCTATCGGGGTTGTAACACATTACCACCCACCGAGCAGCTTCAAACAATACAAATTTATTATCCTACAGTTCTGGAGGCGATGGGGGGGCTGCATCCTCTTCTGGAGGCTCGAGGGGAGAATCAATTTCCTTGCCTTCTTTCCAGCTTCTTGAGGCCGGCCTCGTTCATTGGCTCATGGCTGGCCACCTTCCATCTTCAAAGCAGCAATGGCCCGTAGAGTCCTGTTCACATCACATCACTTTGATTTCGCTTCCATCATCCCTTTTCCTTCTGAGTCTGACTCTCCTGCCACCCTCTCACGTATAGGGACTCTTGTGATCCCAGTGGGTCTACCCAGATGATCCAGGATCCTTAATGGAATCCCAAGATCCTTCACTGAATCCCATCTGCAAAGTCCCTTTTGTCATGTGAAGGAACATATTCCCAGGTTCCTGGGATTAGGAGGTGGACATCTTTGGGTGGCCATTATTCTGCCTACCACAGCGTTCAATATATATTTGATCAACCTGTAAGTATCTCGAGAAAATGGCAAACTAAACATTTTGAATTATTTGTATGTTTAGCTAATTCCTACGACCCATCACTAGCCAAAGTCAGGATCACTGCACACTGTGCACTTCTGATCCCTCCCAGACACAGGGCCTTCATACTCATTTAATCTCATGGTCACCAGACCCTGTTTTGGCTCAAAAAATGCACTCTGGTTCTGTTTTGCCTGGTGGATAGACTATTGCCTGCTGGTGGACAGACTATAACCTGCTGTGACATATTTTCCTAACCAAGTTAAGTGACTTGCTTACTGTCATATAGAGACAAAGACATAGCCATAATAGAGATTTAAAACTCCTGTCCATTTCTTTTGTATCTTGGTTCACATTAAACTCCTTTCTCCAATTACTATTTCAAGTGTTACAGAAAACTGAAGAAGAACAAAGCAATACCAGAGAGATGGAGTTACATTTATTACGTGCAGGTCCAGAGGAAAATGTCTCTCAAATTCTGGCCCCAACATGCAGGAATTTTCCCTATTTATATGTTCCCACCTTCTTTGTCTCCCAAATATGGAGTGTTTCTGGCCCCTTTTGCAAGTTCTTAAAGATCCCGTATGTACTGGGGCCTTGAGACCTCAACCAGAGGCCTGGCCTGGCAACCAGCACTGATAACCTTGTCTGGGGAAGGTTTAATGGCCTCTCTGAAGTGGGAGTAGTCTTAGCAAGCAAGAATTTACAGAAGCCAAACAGCAGGGTTAAAATTTCAAACAGCAGTTTTCATATAAGAAGCATCACAATCACATCAACCAACAAAAAAGAGGAGCGGGTCATCTTCAGGCAGGAGTAGAGGCACAGAGCATTTTGAAATCCTATCAGAGAAAACCGAAGTTCTGCCATTATTAGCAACCTCCGAGTCTTATATCTTCTCCTTCCAAAATAAAACCCACAAATCTAAGTCACAATCACCTTTCCCACCAGGGGTGCTACCAACCATCATGTCGATCAAGGTCCATACATCTTATGTCAGAACTTCCAAATTTGTCCTAATAAGTTATCTCCAACTGCCACTCAACCCTTCTCCCACCAATGTAGTTTCAGGATAATTTTGGCAGGCAACCAATAGGAACTTTAGTGAATGACAATTCCATATTTTCCTTTGGAAGTGTTGAAAGGAGTTTTTAGGGGTAAAATAAGAGTTTCTAGGGGTAAAATGACAGGTTTAGGAAATTTTAGAAATTAAGGGGTCCATGGAAAAAGCCCAGAGCTACAGAGCTGCAAAGGGCATATTTCCATAAAATAAGGGAGTTGGAGAAAGCAGAACTGGGGATACATTTACAAAATAAAGGGAAGGAAGCCCCACATCCAGAGGGGGAATAAGAAAACCCAGAGGGAATAGGGAAACAATAAGGGAGAAAAAGGAGGGAACCTCACATACTGCATGTGAAGCTTGAGCTCTGGAGTTGCTATAGTGACCAATTTAAGGGGGATAGTGACCAAAGGGGATATCAAGGCACAAAGATCTGCAGCCTTTATAAATTGTAGAGAAAAGGACTTAGTGGGACTCTTTCCCCCTCCCCATGTGAGAGTCTATGCTTGTTTCTCAATAAATTTCCACCTTTTGCTATAACACCTTTCATCCGTGGTTTCATTCTTCGACTCCACAAGATAAAGAACCCGGGAACCATCTGCCCAGGTGAACACCACGCATTCCAGTCCAATTTTCCAATCATTTGGAAACAACTCACATTTTAAGCCTGTTAGTCTGTGTGACCTGGGTAAACCAGTTCTCAGTTAAAACTTATTTGAACTCTCCCTCTGCCCCCAAAAGCCCTTCACAGGAACCTCATCTTATCTTTAACTTAGTTATAGTATTCAGAAAGGGATGACAACCTACTATATTTGTCCAATGCCAGTTCTATCAATGTATCATCTGCAACTGGTGTCAAAGAGTAATTTGGAATAATTGAAAATTAATTAAACACAACACGGTATGTTGAGAGAAAGAGATAAGTATTGAAAATCAGATTGACATGCAACAACAGTTCAGAATTTTATACCCCTGGCATTTTTCTCTTAAATCTGGCAAAGATACTATGTTATATCAGTTACAAAGTCCACAGATTTACTTATTGATTATCTTAAGTACAAACAGAATATCTCTCTGTGGCCTAGAGGGAAAAAATTGTGCAAGACTCATAAGGTGTAAATTCTCCTGAGCAATTTTCTCTGCAATTCTCATAGACCACTAATTATTTAGCACCTACAATATAAACCTAAGGGGGGTTTAACAAAGCATATAGCTCTCACTGAAGAATGAGAATTTCCAAGGGAAAGTCTAGTTCAAAGGTAAATAAATTTCTATGTATTTTTCCTAATTTAATTCTGTATTCTTGAACATAAGCCTTAAAATGTAAATAAAGTGGGCAAACTGATATATATATATATATATATATATATATATATATATATGGAATTGATAATATTTAATATCAAGAAGCAGGACAAATAAACACAAAATAAAGTTGAACTTCCAAATAACTACTTCTGGAGTCAGAAAACGTCCGAACTTGATGGCAATAATGTCTTTCATATGGCAAATAGAGGGTACTGTGGAAAGTTATGTGTCTATATTTGCCAGGTCAAAGGCAAAGTTGGAGAAATTGATTGAAAGGCAAAAAAAAAAAAAATTTTTTTTTAAATTAAACTACTTTTTCCCAAGGCAATCAGACCAGGAAGGCAATAAGAGTTTCATTTTCCTGTATACCTGTTTTTCACCCCACTCCCTTCCAAAATGCAGACAAGGGCTCTAGCTAGCTACAAGTGGTCACACATCTGGAAGACTATTTTAAAACACATTCAAAATGTTTTGACTACATGATGCCAAGCATCTGGCAATACAAACTTCTCTTAGGTATTTTCCTTCTATAGAATTCAGGCTTGTGTAGACAGTCACTGTGCCAGATTTTGAACTACACGTTTTATTTGTGGAATGACGGGAATACATATGCAAAGGTGAGGCTTTCCTTATGATTTTGATTTAGGTACATCTAAGTGATGTTAACAGAGTTGCCATTGATTCTTGCATTATTTGAACTCTCCCTCTGCCCCCCAAAGCCCTTCAGTGGCCTCTACTGGTCATTCCCACCCCAGGAACATTCTCTCCCAGATGAGCAGCATTCGCTTGTCTAAACACTAACTGACTTTATTGGTTTCATTCCACAGCAAAGATGAGGAAAAGCGAGGCTTCTAGTTTTCCCTGTCTAATAGGAACCAGCCTTAGGAATACCTGTGGTTCACCAACCATCCCCAAACCATTTGCAGGATCTTGAGGTAGGAGGTAGGTATTCTTCATGTGAGGTCGCCTCCCTCTAAATGCAGACTAGCTCAGCCTTTCAAAGGCCTTTTCCACAAACTAAGCTAACCATCCCTATCTCCACTCCATTTTCAACTTTTATACTAAGTCTTAAGTCTGATGACACCACCGTGGGTAAACTATGCACGAATTATCTGAGTTTTGTAGCTTGCAATCTACCGCAGATCACACATTTCTTGCTTTTGAGCTTGGAGAGGAGGAATAAATTCATCTTCATCGTGTACACACCGTCTTGCCACCTAGCACAGTGCTAGACACCACAAATGTCTGCTGAACGGTTCTGGATAAAATGCAGTCTGCTCCAGATCACCACATTTCAAGCATGCAATAAAATTAAACAGTAGCCAGGTCTGAGCCTCAGCAGTGTTCACAGTTTGGACAGTCATGAGTAGCTGACTAGTGGGACAGGTCTGCAGAACCCTGCTTGCATTAGGGTGCTACTGAGAAAATACAAAGACTATATGTATCATAAACTTTGGAGACAGTGGCATACCAGCTTGCATTACTTAGGCTTCCTTGGGACAAAGAATATACAGTTAGGGGAGGGAATCCTTCTGTCTCTTTCTTCATGAACATTCCCTGACCTGTCTGGCTTCAGTTTTACCAGTCGCTGGGCTGGTCAGGGTGCTGGGGCATGATCAGCAACGATGGCACTGCAAGCAGTGGAGGCCAGCACATGGTTGTGAAGGTCACTTTGGAGGTGAGTGACGGCCAGCCCTGGGGTGCTGGGTGGGAAAGGCATTGGGGCTTGGGTGCTGGAGTCCAACCAGCTGCCGTTAGCATCGCCGGTGGTCCTCGGAACCCCTTGCAGCCTTCTTTGGGAGCGCCCAGGAAAAAAGTGGGGGGAATTTGAAGAGCTCAGAAATCCTAAATTGCAGATGAGGTGACAACTACAGAAATATGGTTTATATTGTTAACAAGAGCTCATTTAACTAGTCATGTATGATCTAGGAAAACCTGGATTTGATAAATGGATTTCATACAAAGATAAAAATAGAAAAAGCAAATTTTACGACATCAAGAACATATTTTGCTATTTTAGAACATATATAATAGCATAAAATATTGCTATTTCACTTTTAAATATATGTTAAATCAAGTATTTGAAGCAGTTTCACGATCCTCTAAGTTAAAAATATACCTAAGAAAAATGTAGAAAGCATCCTAAAGGGTTAATAGTTCTAAGGTAGAGAATGTACTTTAACTCAGAATTCCTCAAGAAAATCAGCTTTCTCTGTAGGTTTTACAAATAACAGCAATTGGTGGCTAATCTTTCTAACCTTTAGTCAGTTTTGTGTTGATGAAAAAACAGAATCAGGGATTATCACTTCTACAAAGACTGTTTAGACATCTAAGTGACATAATCATTATATAAAATATAATTCCAATTATCTCAGTTTAAACACTGCCTAAGAGAGTAAAAATCATTTCATTTTCTACCAGGGAAACTATTTTAATAATTTTAACCGCTTTTCAGATTACATCAATTCTTTGAGATGAAGTATGACGGAGAATCAAAATAATCTTTGTAAATTGAGCTCTATTGCAAAAAATGATTTCCATTCTTCAGCAGGGATATTAAGGGATAACCTTTCGAGTGTCTTTTCGTGTATTTCTCTTCTTCCTCTACCTCTCCCATCTTTCCCAGCTCAAAGCAAACCTGACACGTGAAAACAGACTCTGCTTAATGACCCCCTTCCCTCCGCTTTCTCCCATTCTCTTTCATTCTCATTCCCAACTTTGCATCTCTCTTCTCATTTTCCTTTTTTCTTTCCGGGGAATGACCACCTCAAAGGATTAATTCAGAACAGGCAGCAGAAAATGGTAACAAGAGTGGGCAAATCAGGATGTGGATTTAAAATCAAGAGGTATTTTAAAGGAGGAGAGTTACTCAAATTAAACATATGTTAAGAATATGGGTTTGTTGTTCATGGCATACCTGCTGCCTGTGATCCCACCCTCAGCGGATCAGCCTTCAAGGGCAGAGCATTCCCTAGTGGAATAATAAATACAGCGGCTTGAGTGGATAGGGATCTAAGCGGCCCAGCGAGCTTCCTTTCCTCTTGGTCTGACTTCACTGTTGGAACACAGGTGGTAACTGAACTAGCTGAACTAGTGAAATGGATCGTGGCCCCTCTGGCTCAGAGCCAGAGAGAATAGAATTCAGGCTCCAAATTATCAGGCTCTGGGCATATATAAATTCTAATATAGGTCTTGGCATGGAGAGCGAACTTCATTTTAATGGATACTGCCTGTTTTCCAACCCATCATCTTTCTTACCGTGATACATGTGAACTACGCAGTAAAAAATCCATTCATTGGTCACTTTACAAACATGCTATGCCTAACATTAGAATGTTTTTCTTTGGGCTAACCTGCCATCGACCTGAAGGTATGGAAGATTGTGTTCTGCAGGTAAAAATGAAAGCCTTGCCCTATATTCTATACTTTCATTCTTCCCAATGTAATGTATTTTGCAGTCCTCGGCTGTACTAGAATTATGTACCCAAACATTATTGATATGAGCTAGTCAACTATACTTATTAAAAGCAGAAACTATATAAAGTAGAAATATATGATTTATTTGCTCATTAATACCCTTCCTTACTGTAGAGGTGTTTTGAGGTTCAGAACAGTAATATATTTATAGGCCGAATTCATTCTGCTGATAGGTAAGATTCCACAGTCGTGGGTCCCTCAAGATAAGAATCCACGCTATAGACAACATTAAAACATCCATAAGTGTTTTGAGGGAAATATTTTAAATTTGGTATTGAAATAATATGGGTCTGAGAAGCTCAAGGGGCTCTTTCCCCCTGTATTTTGATATTATTCCTAGAACATAAGAACTACCTATGAAATTGTTACAGATTTATAAAGGGTAACTGGTTTCCCTTTATACTGTCTATAAAAAACAGTACTTGGCTAACTAAATGAATGGTGTTGGGAAATAAATACTTTCTAAGTCCCTCAAGCATTTCATAAACGTATGTCTATGGACTATAATATATAAATAACAAAACATTCCTAACTCTTCATTTAAGCAATCAGGCCCTTGATGTTTGATTACTAGTTCAGGTTATCACACACTCTTAGCGTTGATATATTTTCACTGCAGTAACAACGTCCCAAATCAGCAGATATCATATCAGCGGTCCTGATATATGAAAATAAATTTCTATTTATACAAAGGATAGTGTGGGGAGTGCGATTATTTACTTGTCAAAAAAAAGATTCATTTAGTTATCTCCTTTAGCGAGCCATGGATGATTTAAGAACTGGCCCTCTTTCTTCCTGCCGCCTGAATGTGTGATGTGTTCCAGAACTTGGCTCAAATGTCCCTCTTACAAAGGAGAGAACATACTGTAATGTTCTACAGGCAGGAGGTTTATGTTAAGCCTGTCTCAGTAGCTTTCAATACATAGAGGGGAAATTTCAGTTCCAAAATTTAGCAAGTCTTCACAATTTTACTAAGTGCATTGAAGGACATGGCATGAAACACAGAGAGAACATGGTCAGAAGTCTGGCTGTTGAGGGGTAGGGGATGATGGGCAGAGCACAGGTAGGTCTTTGCTTTCCCTGAGCATCTTCCCCCAAATTGAAGTCTTTTAAACAATTTTCATGGCAGTAGGGTTGACACAATGTTATTATGCCTTTGATGAAATGATGTGCAAGGAAGCCAGGTTGGGGACAAAGGTGGCGAGACACACGAGGAAGGTGGTGGGGGAGGACAGGCGGTATTGTATTTGTGTGCTCATGCTCACCCAGCTGCCCTGCTCCCAGACTCGGTCCCTTTGCATTCCAACCTGACTTTGCGTCTGTTCATAATGAGCAGCCCTCTAGGATGGGATGTCCTCTAGGATGGGATGAAAGTTCCCTGGGAAACTCTCCAGCACTGGCCAGAGGTGGGTGGTTTGCCCTGGGACCGGCAGCATGAGCGGTGTTCAAGCAAGACTCATGGTGACTTGGCAGGGAAGACGGACCATTCAAAAGAATTCAGAGTTTGAATAAGTTGGTCCAGAGAACCACAAAACTTTCTCCGAACTCTGAGATTCTACAATTCTACATATTAATAGTCTCATGAAGAAAGTATTACGTCATATATGAGAAACAAGCACACACAAAACAAAGCAAACAAGCAAATCTCCCTTCATTCTCCATACGGTAGAACATGGTTAAACTATCTTAAAATAGGAGTTTGATCTAAGCCTGGGGTTTACATTTCCATTTACTTAAGAAATGATGAAAAGAAAAAAACAAAAATATAATATTCTCTGATTACAAATATTAAATGGGTATGGATTCCGAATTATGGGTCAGTAGTTCAGATGGGCTAATACAATCTCTCTGTTGCTAAAACAAAATTAAATTAATTTTATAATGGAAATCTCCAGGAGTCCAAAGAAATTCTGTGCATTTCTATCTACCCCATATTTTTCTTTGTGTGTGTGTGTCTGTGTGTATGTGTTGTGTGTGCACTTTGCTGTTAAAGGAGCACATTTGCTTTGATTGTGGAACTCTTTCCAGACATTAAAAGCCACTGTTTCTAGTTTTTATGCTTAGAAAATGCTCAAAATGCTCCATCTTTCGGGGGGGGGGGGGGGACTGAATATTGTGCCACCTCTGAGAGTCAAGCCCTTTGAGCCCATCAACTATAGTTGGAAACCTTCTGATTCTATTTTTGTAGAATCTCTGTCCCCTGTTTTCTGAAAGGCTCAGAACCCTTAGATGAATATTCTTCTAGTGGCAATTTTAACATAGCTGCATGCTTTTATTTGTGCCGCAGGTAGCACACACGGTAAAATACATCATTAAATCAATGCTGTTCCCATACAGAAGCTCTTTTCCAGGAGTTGTTTGCCGGCTGCCCCGCTGTGGGATCCGAGGGGGGGATACATTTGATTTTAGGCATAAAAAAAGGAGGTGGGGGAGGCAAGCTTTTAGTGATGGAGCCTTTCTGGGGCCTGGGGTCACTCATACATCTCGAGCCACAGACCACAGTGTGCGACATCGCTGTTCACACAGAGCCCCACCAAGGTTAAAAACCACATATAAGACAAACAAATTTACTAAAATGTGGACAAAGAGCAGAATAAGCCAAAGGGAAAACTTGTGCGTAAGCTGCTTATCTGCTCTTCTTGGGAAGGTGAGGGGATCCTGGCAACACTATGTGGGCTTTGCGGACATTTTGGCCTCTCTCTGCATCGTGCTCCGGAGCTATTTCTTCCATTTTTTTTTTCATGCTGTCTCTGTAACACAACCTCTTTACATAGTTTATCTCAGGAAATGACAATTGGCTGTCGAATCCCATACAAATTGATTGGATCTGACAGCTTAAAGGAATAAATCTTCTGCAGGGAAGAAAGTTTTTACTTATACTCTTGTATTTTCAATCTTTTTTTTTTTTTACCCCTTTCTTGCTTAATTTTATTATTTCAATTAGATCATTTAAAAATCAACACATCACATACCAACCTCCCCTAAGAGCAATCATAAGATTTGATGATTTTTCTGATACACGGGCTAGGGTTTCAAATTTGCATTATTTTATCTACTGAATTAACTATGAGTTCTAAACCAAGCTAATGCCGCCATGTGTTTTTAAACATCTCTAATCTAAACCATCTGGAGAGGCACGGTTTTGCAAAGGCATCCCTTTCAGGACACTCTGTGGATTTTGTCACTGCTTGAGGTTTTGGCAAACCATCAACATTACTATAATTCTCTTTCATGAAATATAGCTTTTGACTAGGATTTTAGAGTCTTGGGTGTGTGTGTGCATTTATATGAGTGTGGGTACTTGTGTATAATTTTTGCTCCTGTCCCTTTCTCTTTTCAGAAGACCATATTTATAATAAATTTATTTTAAAGAAGTCAAGGTTTGTGTTGCATATAAAAATAAATTTAATTTTAACTACTGAACATAATGCAATAAAAAAACACTGTGAAATAACACACGTTATTGTATGTAGAGGCTGGAAATACTTTTTAAACAAATCAAAAGGAATCAGCTTTAGAGAACCACTACAAGAGAAAGTGTAGTTTTTTTTTTTTTAAATGATTACGGCAACAATGATTTATAGCAGGTAAGATACATACTCAGTACATTTATGAGAATACAAATAAATATTGACTAAATCTTTCACTTATGCAATGTCTCATTTAGTTCTTTATCTACCAAATAAACATACAATTTAAAAATTATAATCAAATCTAAGCACGATAAAAGCAAAGTGTACACTACTTGTTATAACAAAAGTTAAAAACTTCCCCAGAAGTAAGGATGATGATTCTACTTGCAAAAACTCTATCTGCTAATAATGTTTTCAAATAATTTCAAAAATCAATCACAAAAATGGAAAGAATAGATTTTTGCTGAGAGCCACTGTCTGAGATGAATTAAAATAATAATGTGACTATTGGGGAATATTAATGTCTCTGTATTTATTAATAACACAATATGTTCAAACACCCCTTCATTCAACAGTATTAGGCAAATTATACACACACACACACACACACACACACACACACACACACACACACCAAAAGGTTTTGGTCAAATTTGTAAGGAGGAATAATAAGGTTTATTTATTTTTTTCAGAAGCAAATGGCCTGAAGTCCAGAAGTGGGTCTGCGCTTAGAATATAATGGTGCCAAAGCAATACAGAGGCAGCCCCTCACAGGTGGTGGCAGCCTAGGACACTCTTGGTGGGTGCTAACGGCCTGGGCACACCACAGCCCACCCCTTGCTATTCCCTGATTCCTTCCCTGACATGGGATCCTCTATGCCCACATCTCTGAGGATAGAGTTGCCCTTCTAAAACTTTCCACTTAGACCACCGGTATATTTAAAAACCTGCTTCTGCCCATATTAAAATGTTGTAGGATAAAGGAAAAGTACAATCTGATATTGCAGAGAATGGAAGCCCCACTTAGAGGGCCTGGATCCTATGTCTTTAGGAAGGGCCACTCCTAGCAAAGATGCTAATCTGGTCTTAGATGAAAGGAGAACATTTGTCAGCCCCATCTTCCTTTCTCTTGCTCCAGGGTCCACAGAGTGAGTTCAGCATGCTGAATGACCAGCAAGTCTATATAGGCTTCATTCAGTGCAGTCTTATTAGCCATGTATAAACCAGAAGGCTCTTATACGAGGCCTCTGCCCAAGGCAATCGGTGAGTAATTAAGCCTTGGAAGCTAATGCATATGTACCTAGCACAGGGTGGAAGCAGAGTAGCAGGGATGATACATAAGCCATGCTCACTAGTACAACATCACCAGGGACTAAGATGTTGAGATCATTTTGTCCTTGTTGGTTAGATGCTCTCCTCCAGGTCCTCCCAGGGCTCCCCTGCTGCCCGGGCACCCTGGCCGCTCCCCCCCTTTACAATCAGCAACTAAAGGTGTAATTCCTGACACATTGGGAGCCTTCATCCATGCTATTGGGTCAGGGCCATATAGATTGTTACATCTTTTGAATTTCATTTTGGCATCTATATGTATAAAAGCCTAAGCAACCGACGACCAGTCGACCAAATGCCCGGTCGCTATGACGTGCACTGACCACCAGGAAGCAGATGCTCAATGCAGGAGCTGCCCCCTAGTGGTCAGTGTGCTCCCACAGCCAACCTCCTGCGGTCCCTCTCTCTTTTCCCTCTTTCCACCCCCTCCCCCGCCCCCGCTTCTGCACCCCTCATCAGGATTGGGCGAGACAGCCCTGATCACCAGGCTGAGGAACCCCACCCATGTATGAATTCGAGCACTGGGCCTCTAGTATTAAATAATAAGTGTAGCTGACATTCATTGGTTACTTACTCTATTCCTGATACTAAAAGCTTCGCCCTAGCTGGTTTGGCTCAGTAGATAGAGTGTCGGCCTGCGGACCCAAGTTCGATTCTGGTCAAGAGCACATACCTTGGTTGCAGGCTCCTCCCCAGCTTGAGCCCTGGTCAGGGCTCGTGCAGGAGGCAACCAATCTATGTGACACATCGATGTTTCTCTCTGTCTTTCCCTCTCTCTTCCACTCTCCCTAAAAATCAATGGAAAAATATCGTCGGGTGAGGATTAACAAAATAAATAAGTAAAAGCTTCATATGTATTTATTTATTTTACTTTCACGTATGACTTGATCAAGGTCACAGAACTTCCTAGTGGTGGGATCCAAATTATAATCCCAGGCTGTATGACCATATTGCCCACCCATAACCCCAATGTGCTTAACTGCCTCCCAGCACACAGTAAATTTATCGCCATCATTTAGTTATGAATGAAATGTTTAAATGATTGGAATGAGAGAACTTTAGAAGCTTCAGGTTCTGTGTTCACTTGACATTTGTATATAAAAAGCATACGTAGGAATTTGACTAATGTGAGAAGGGCTGGCCAGGTGATAGGAATTAGGGCATGGTGGGGACTGGGAAAAACTGAAGAGTTCTTATGGAGAGAGTTCTCTTCTCAGCTCCAGCCAATTGCTATTCTGAGGACCTGGCCATGGTGGGTCCCCCATAAATATCTGTTGAATGAATGAGTGAATGAATGATTCTAAGCTAGGTGAAACTTCTTTAGGAGTATATTCAAGCAAGAAAAAAATGTATGTCAAGGTTTAAGCTTCCTCCTAAGGGACTTCCATGCAATAATAGTGAAACAATCAAATGTAAAGAGAATAATTCATCTTCTCAAAGCATGTTCACCTATTATATGCACGGAGTTATATTCCACTAAAATGTGTATGCTGAGGCCCTGAACCCCAATCCAATGGTATTTGGAGATTGGGCTCTCATGATGGTATTAGACCCAGAAAAGCTTGCTGTCTACTTCTGCCACTTGAGAAAATAGCTAGAAAGCAGTTGTCTCCAAGACAGGAAAATGGCTGGCACCTTGAACTTGGACTTATCAGTTCCAGAACTGTGGGAAAATTATTCTGTGGTTTAAGCGACCCAGTCTATGATATTTTGTTACGGCAGTCTGAGCAGACTAACACACTAATATTATCTCTTTTATCCTCACAATAATCCTAAGAAGCAACTAGAACTCTATCACCATTCAGCACAGACCCCTGAGAACACGCGTTTGCCTTAGAGCATGATGAGTGGCGGGTGGCAGGGTGGTGAGGACCAGGGAAGTGACAGGCCAGAAAACTTCTCATATTGCCATCTGGCTCTCACTGCTCAGCATCAATAATTCCTGGGGCAATTCGTTGGTAAAGCACAACGAGAGAAAGCCCAGTTCAGGTAGTTTTAGCCCAGGGCATGGGAAGGGAAGGGCATTTAGGGAACTGAATAAAACTTCAACGTTGGGGTCTCACATCGCCAATATATGTGCACATTAATGGAGCAGAAAAATGCTCAGTCTTAGATAGTTTTTGCAATACTATTAAGCTTTTTGCAACATGACATGGCAAGACAAAGAAAACAATTTGTTCAAAGGTGTATTCTCATGGCATCCCTCACAACTGGCTTCCTCAGTCACTTGTAAAGTACAGGGTCTACTACTTGCCTATTTTCAGATAAGGAATCATTTATGATACAGTCTGTTTACTCTAATCCTGCTGATAATTCTAATTTTCCTAGATAAACCCCAGTGATCAATACTGCTTCTTCTTCTGTTGCTCTTTGGAGAAAATTCCAGAAAGATGGCAGATAAAGAATGAAAGCTGGCAAGGCAGTTTCTCTGCTTCCAGCTTCCTGGGCCAAACACAGAAAAAGAAGTTCCTGCTGTTTGATTTAATAAGAATCAGTGTCTTGCTCATGCCTTGGTCGTTGGACCAGTCAGGCTCAATTGGCATAAAAGAAGCGTTTCCGAATGTCTGCATTTCATTTCAGCACATAGGTTAAAGCTCCCGCGTGCCTTTTCCTAACGGCACAAATAGCACTGCCGAGCCCCTGTTCCTCTCGGCGGATCCATATAATTTGCATCTTTTATGTCCAAGCTTAATTTTACCTTTAGGTCGTCTGCATTCTTTAATTTTCCTTAATTGTATACTTGGAGATGTGTATCACAATCTACATGACAATGGTTGAGGTTTCCCCTTCTGGGTTTCTCACTCCTGCGGTAGATACATTTGAAAACCATTTGGGTCTTGCTTGTATTAGTCAGAATGTTCTTGTCCATGGACTTTGTTTCCAATTACTGAGCACCTATTGTGTCTTTCCTTTTGTCATCCCAGGGACACATGTTGAACATGTAGCCCTAGTTGTCAAAGAACATTCTAGTCATTCATCCCCTTCTCTTTTTTTGACTTCTACTGAGTAACCACTCCTTGCCACATCCAAGAAAAAAGGTTAGAAAATTCTTATTCTGTTTTTATTTTTTTTTTTATCAGCCAGGCCATAAAAAAATGACCTTCCCTTTAATTAAAATAATAATAATAAAAATCCTTAAGTTACATTCTAACACTGCTCAGGACATAATATACATTGGAAAATGCATTTAAATTCATTTATATCTTTGTTTCTGTAGCTGTTTTGTTGATTTGGATTATGGACCACAATCTGGGCTGGGGGAAGGACAAAATTGATGGGAGGAAAAATCAAGTTTATTGAAATAAACTTCATGATTCCCCCAGAGACAGGAGCAACAAAGGTCACAACTCCCCAAGGTCACTCGGCAGTGTGGTCAGTGAGGAGTGGAGCTGCAAGGCCTGACTTTCTGTCCCTTCTCCTGACCACCATCACTTCCCTCCTGCGTCACCGTCACTCCTCATGGGGGTGGGGGGCGGGGGAGTGGAGGGCTCTCTTCAAGGTCAGCGGGAACCTCACGAAGAACCAAACTCTGGGTGGCTAAAGCTGTGAGGTGCAACCTCCTCTCTAACCTTTACAAACTCTTGATGAGACGTGGAGCCACACACAGGGAGAAGGTCAACCGAGGACTGTAAACAGGGGCACAATGAGCTTAGTTAATATCACCCCACTTCACATTCTGCTTTCTCCCGAAAGAGGGAGGGTTTCAGGTCATGTTCAGTTTCAGGTCAATGTCAGATAATCCTTAAAAAGGGAATGCTAAGAACAAAGAAACCAGACCAGGAAAAAATAAAAGTAAAAATAAAAACCTCTGACCAAGCCAAGCCTCTAAATATAACTTTTCCACTTACCTCAATGCAGATAATTCTAAGATATATATTTCTGATTCTATTCATTCTGTTTAAAAGAGAAAGACCACACCAGGGTGAGCGAGGCAGGGTGGTCAGGATGCATAATCTAATGACAGTGTGTGGAAGCCACTACAGAAGACGGCAGGAGAGCTGCCAGAGCGTGCGGCCAGGCCCGTGGCTGATTTCTACGCAGAGTCCACACTAAATTTTCCAAGCATGGACAGCTCTCACTGAAATGAAAATAGAAAATGCAGGACCAGAGCCCACACTAAATATTCAGTTTAGTAAAAGACACGAGAACTGCCCGTGGAAGTGGAAGGTGTTTGGCTTTGCTCTTCTCAACAAAGAAATGGGCCTTCGTACTGCAATCTTTTCATGGTTAGGCAAAAAGCCTGTCACTCTTTGCGAAAGAACATTGAACTGATGTCTGTTTCTTGTGCATTTGCTTTCTAGTCCTCAAGTGATACTTTTTTGAGCCTAAAGAGTTGTTTGCAATTATACAGTTGGTTTTTTTGTTATTGTTAATCCTCACCCAAGGATATTTTTCCATTGATTTTTAGAGATAGTGGGAGGGAGGAGGAGAGACACATAGAGAAAAACATCAATGGGAGAGAGAAATATTGATTGGTCACAGGAATCGAGCCTGCAACCAAGATATGTGCTCTTGATTGAGAATCAAACCCAAGACCCTTCAGTCCATGGGTGGATGCTCTGTTCAGTGAGCAAAGCTGGCCAATTATAAACTTTTGAAAAATATGAAGAATGCACAGAGATCAAGAAATGGATAGCTAATGTGATTATTCAAAAACTAGAGGCCTGGTGCACGAATTCAAGCACAGGTGGGGTCTGGCCAGCCAGCCCCAATGGGGGGCAATCGGGGGCTGGGCCAACCAGGGGGAGGGGCCGCAGGAGGTTGGCTGGTGAGTACTGCCCCTTATTGGGTTGGGGGTGCCGATCAGGGTCCTGATCAGGCCAGTTGGCTGCCGCAGTGCACGTCATAGTGAGCGGTCTTTCTGGTTGTTCCAGTCGTTCTGTTGTTCCGGTCGCTTGGCTTTTATATATATAGATGATAAAAGTAGTCCTAGCCAGTTTGGCTCAGTGAATAGAGCGTCGGCCTATGGACCCAAGGTCCCAGGTTCGATTCTGGTCAAAGGCATGTACCTCAGTTGCAGGCTCCTCCTTGGCTCGGGCCCTGGTTGGGGCTCGTGCAGGAGGCAACCAATGGATGTGTTTCTCTCACATTGATATTTCTCTCTCTGTCTTTCCCCCTCTCTTCCATTCTCCATAAAAATCAATGGAAAAATATCCTCAGGTGAGGATTTAAAAAATGATAAAAGGTCCTGAATGGTTTAGCTCAGTGGATAGAGCGTCGGCCTGCTGAATGAAAGGTCCCAGGTTCGATTCTGGTCAAGGGCATGTACCTTGGTTGTGGGCACATCCCCAGTAGGGAGTGTGCAGGAGGCAGCTGAATTGATGTTTCTAACTCTCTATCTCTCTCCCTCTCCCTTCCTCTCTGTAAAAAATCAATAAAATATATTTAATAAAAAAAATGATGAAAGTGCAATCACCGCCAGACACCTGTTGCTTCTCCCTGTTCATAGGCTGCTTCCCTACTAAGTGAACTGTCTACATGAAATTATTGCCATATCACAGGACAATGTGGAAGCACAAGCCACCTGATGTCAGTAAGCCAATGTCGAAAGGAGCCCAGGTGTTGTATGTACTAGTAAGCTTTAGCAAACATCAGAAAGGATACCGAAGAAAACTCATAGGTCAGTGAGGGGTTAGGTTTTCCTCATACGTATTTTAATTCTGTGGACTCTCCAAGGTCCCCTTTAGGTTTGGGAGAAGTTGTTACCATTCATCAGTTAATAAGAAATGCACCTTGTAACTGAGACGGGCTTGGCAATCAAGGTCTCCAATTTGCTGATTTTATTTCTAGACTGGCAGCTTTAATTTTTTAAGATGTTTATATATACTCATTAAAATTGTTTTCTTTTAAAAAGCCCCCACTACTGGCAGCCCTACTGGCTGGCTCACCGTCATGTCCCTCCCCAGCCCAGACACAGCCAAAGGGGTCCTGAGTGGCCCACGTGCCCCTTTGAGCCTTTCCTACCCAGGAGTCTTGAAGGACAGGAAGGAGAGTGCCCTGATGTCCCAGCTAAGCTCTGCTGCCTGGCTATTCTAGGCCCAGGGTGTAGTTGATGCTTTGCTCCAGGCCAGTGATGCCAGGCTGCTGGGCTACCAAGGACCGAGCCAATCCAGCAGTTGCCCGTACATGACGTGAGACCTCTACCAGTGGTTGCTGGTCAACCTCTTGAGATCTACTTTCTCTTTGCAGTAGCCACCTTTGGGACCATGTCTAACCAACACCTTATAAGTGGCAGGCTGCCGGAGACACACTTTGAAGGAACTGCACAGCCTTTGCTATCAAGGTCCATGCTGCCCCATCGGTGAGTGTAGGCCTGGTTCTACTGCTCACTAGCTGGGAGCCCCTACAGTGCAAAGTCTCTCAACTGGGAAAGAAGAAGAATCTTTTCTGGTTGTAAGAATCAATGAGATCACGAAGGGAGAAGTGCTGGCAACATGTAAAATACAGACAAATGTAGTTATACTCATTTAGTTATTACAGATCAGTGCATGGTCACCAAACTGCCCTTATTATTCCCCTTATTATTTTTTCCCTCCATCTAACTTCCATCCACTAATTTATCTATAACTTTCCTGACTGCTTAAGTTATACCTAGTTTGGTCTCCCATCAGCTCAGGCATACTCAGTATTATTGCACTTTGTTTTCTTCTGATAACCATTGATATTTACTGGCTTTTATCTTAACTTCATGAGTATTAATGATAGCTAGGTATGTCACTATTCCAAAAGAAATTATACTCGCCAACTCTCCAGTGCCCATTGTCCCTATGTCATATTGAATGTGGTCTTGGAAAAACAGCTCTGGGTCTTCTGACCATCCACCCCCAGAGCAGATCCCAGCAATGAATGAGCTATAGGAAATGTAAGAGTGTATGTGTGTGGAGGGGCGAGTGAGACAAGGTGGGAAGGAACAGGGGAGTTGGTTAGGAAATTTCTCAAATAGGATCCAGTAGGAGATCATCATCAGAGTAATAAAGGCAAGAATTGCCACTCTAGTTTGGGCCAAAGAGCAGCAGGGAATTGTGGGGCAAGAACTCCCTCTTAAATAAAGAAGCCAACCACTTTTGTAACCTTGTCATCCCCTTTCTTCTTCTCTCCGCTACATGCCATTGGTTTCCAACTCTAACTGCATATTCAAACCACCAGGGGTCCCTAGAAGGGCTTCTGAATTACTTAGGTTGTATACACTTCCTCCCTTAGAGGGACCAAAACTCTTTCCCTTTGCACTTTCCCAAAGCTGGTGATACATTCTGCCCCCTGCAGTTAGACCAGTTTAAGATAATTTAATCACAGAAGCAAGGTACTATAGTGGTATTCAGCAATTTAGATTTTCATAAGATTTTCTAAACGTATTTTTCATGAGTAATAAGGGTCGTTTATGTGACTACTTATCATTCATGTCTGAAGTAGCACAATCATGATTTTCAGTATTTTTAAACATGTGTTAGGTTGAGTAGCTTTTATTTGGTACCTAGATTCTCAGAGTCCTCATGGTCTCTTGCACATGTCACTTGATCAACCCAAAGTTTAAAAGTATTAGAATTCTCACTTTTCTTCTATTAAGAATACTAAGTAGAGTTGAGAGCCCCATCTGCTTCTGGTCACCAGATGAAATGAACATAGTAGTAGGAATTTGGGGGACACAGATATTTTTAGTCAGCATATATTGTTAGGATATTCAGAGTACTTCTGAGTTTGTTTTATTTTGAAATCAAAAGTGTATTTTCTTCTAAAATACATACATTTGATCATTTAATGGAAAAACTAAAAATAAAATTAAATGCACGTTGATGAGAACTTTAGTAAATAATTCCAAAGATACCACAAGAGGAAAGAGAAGATGCTCTTTTCAATCAATACTGGTATTACAATTGTGCAATAAAACAGGTAATTTTAAAATTCCAGTTAATTCCGAAGACCTTTGAAAACGGTTCTTAACTCAGCATTATTATGCTCCTACTGGCCTGTTTACTATGCAATGTTGTGAATGTTAACCATATTATCAAATTGTTTTTGTCACAGGCTACCAATAATCAGTTAATATAAATTTTGATAAACAGCATGTATATCAACTAAAACAATATATTATTACTTCTTTTTTAATATTCAAGATATGCTTTATATAATATCAAAATAATTTAAATGGCACTGTTTTTTAAAAAATGTGATTCTGCTTAACCCATAAGCCTTTTAGTATTTTCTTGGTAATTCAACAAACTTCTTAAAATTGAGCAAAATTAAGATTTTGTGCTTCTATGTTTACCAAAAGAGCATATCACACTGACAAATTTGATAATCTTATAAAAGAAACAAAGAAAGGAAAAACTGTTCTTATTTCAAAGGTTCAAAAAAAAAAAAAAGGCTATTTACTATGCAGACCTAGAATTCTTGTTGTTTTAAGATAGCAAATTAGAAAAACATGGCCTGGGTCAGAGGCTACTCAATCAGGTTGGGCTGGGCCTTTCATTCCAGCAGCTCTTATTCCCCAAATTATATCTGATAATATTCTAAAGTCTAAACATATTTCAGTTCAAAAAGATACTCAGCTCTGAGATAGAAAATGGCACTAAACTTCCAAATATCAACAGGTTTACCCACCCCCTTCAACTGACGTATTTGTATTTAGATTAAACTGCCACTCAGTACGTCTGAATTGTAATATTTGAGGAATTGAAACTTTGAGCTGGAACGTTTGTTTTGCATTTTCCTGTGCATAATCACAGGATAGGAGCATTAATAAAGGGGTTGGTGCCTGGGCCACTACAGAGGCCTATTATTTAGGCAGAGTCATGGCAACGGAGCAAAGCTGGATGTTCACAAGTGTAGTGTAATTTCAGCCTGTATTGTGTTGAATGGACGAGAAGACAAATGTATCAGCAGACATAAGGAGTAAACTACCCAAAACTATGTGGAATGATCTCTGCACTTGCAAACTGGAAACAGCATCTATATTTCTCAATAAGTCAGGAAAGATTCATGATGGGTATTCCCTTAAACCGGCTACAAAAATATTATCTGCAAGCAAGATGGCGCCCCTCAACTTAAAATTGGCAAAACCCCATTGAACTGCATTTCAGAGAGAGGAGGGAGCTTGAAATGGTAGTGCTCTGCGGATGTCCATGTGGGTGGGCAAGCATATGCTGCTGCTGAGCAGAGGAAGTGGTACACCAGGATTTCTTCATAAGTGTGAGGTCTTTATAAACTCATCTCTATGGGGGCGGTTTTAAATAGAAAGAAAATGACACACAGTCCCCAACCAGGCTTCCTAACTGTTTGGAGAGGGTTGCCACTTTCCCCAAACATTAGGTTACTGTGGGGAAATTTTCCAAAACTGTCAACAATTCCATTTTTAAACTCAGTTCTTCCTCTCCACATAAGACAGATGCAAGGCAGCAGGAACTATATTTGGTCTAGTAGGAGATGTAAGTTATTTTTACTGTGCTGACTCCTACCTGACAGTGGAAGACGTACTCTGGTGTGGTTTTCTTGAACTTCATGTTCCAAACCAAGGCCACTCCATCTGGTTCATGGGGAGCATCTTCATTGTTGTTGTAGGAAGCGACCATCAGCTCGGGGTACTGAGGGGAAGAGGTCACAAGAATGAATTAGGCCAAGATGACAACACAAAGAAAACTTTCTTAATTTCTACAGACACATGCTATACTACATACTTTAAATGTCACTTTCATTTTAAGCTGTGGCATACTTAAAACCTAGTGCAATCTGGTTTCTGCCGCCAACATTCCACATGTGCTTGTCATAGTCGCCAATAACTACCAAACTGCACACATTGCTGGACCTTTCTGTATTAGCTGGCATGTGGGCTAATCCCTCCTTTCTCCTGTGTTGGCTTCCATTACATATTTCTCTCCTGATTTTCTTCCTGCCCACTCTTCTTAGTTCCTACAGGTTCTCCATCTGTTATCTATGTTCCAAGGAAGCATTTATGCCCTATTTTTCTTTTGTCTCTGTATACACATTTTCCCTGGGCGACCTCATCTACTCCAATGGTTTTAACAAGCATTAATATGCTGACAGTGTTCAAATCTATACCTTTAGGCTTGATTTCTCTCCTAGCTTCAGACCCTTATATCTGACTGCCTGCTGGGGATTTCTCAGGGCTGCCCACAGACACATCAGATGCAACCCATAGACAAATGAGCTCGTTGCCTTCCATAAAACCTACTGCTCTTTCAATGTTGCCTCTTTTGGTGCCTTTCACTAACATTTGCCTAGTTGCCCAGCCTGGACACTCCACATTCATTTTTACTGCTTCCTCTTTCTCAACCCTATGTACTATTTCACTGCTTCCTCAATACCTTTCAAAAGCATGTTTTCTTCCCATCCTTAAGGTGAGAGCCTCCTAAACTAATTTCTTATCTGAATGAAGGCAACAGCTTCCTAAATGGCTCCCTGCTTCCAGACTCCCCAGGCCCTATCCTCACCTACTTTGTCAATGTGACTTTACAACAGACATCTGCTAAGGCACTCCTCTGTTTAAAATACTATAATGGCTCATTACTTTTAAGATAAAATGCAGGTCATATAGGATCCTCCTGTCATTTTCTAACTCCTCTGCTTAATCTCTTACAATTCTCTCTCCTTTTGCCCTCCCCACACTCCATGACCCAGCCTTGGGGAAACAGGTATGGCCTCTGTACTTATGAGTCTGCTACTCTCATTGGAATGCCTCTTCTGTGTGGTAGACATCATTAACTCACTCTTTAAGACTCAATGCAGGCATCTAGTCCTCTAGACAATCCCAACTAACCATGTACCACCTCCCCTTGCCTCTCATTGTCCCCTTGAGCATTATGTGTGTGTGTCCCCCATTAATGCACTTGTCAAATTGTATTATGGTTTCCCCCCACCTCTGTCTCTTACAAGGTTGTAAGCACTCTGAGTGCAGAGACTAGTTTTTATTGACTTCTGAGTCTAGGGCCTAGCAACTCCTACCACATGCTAAACTTGTGCCAAAACCTATTGAATTACAGATGCTTTTTAAAAATTTTAATAACTGTGCTCAGTGGAAAGACTTTATATTTAATCCCTTGTTATAAAATAATTCCAACAATTAAAAGCATAAGTGTAGGAAACACAACCAGTAAAACCATTAGGACTCCACAGTGAATAGAAATACCTTCTCACACTATGATATCTCTGTGCTGTGTGTTAATAAACAAACTGAGGGGTGGATCTTGTGGGAGGTACAACATTTCATGAAAAGGCCACTCCTACCTGGGGCAGCCACATTAAAAATTATATCATTACATATGCAATTATATTAGGATTATAACAGATCCTATCACCCTTTGCTCAGAGATCATTTAATTTCTCCCCTATATTTCACTATGTGGTGTATATATTTAAAAGTAGATTATCCTTATAAATTTGAACATCAACATGTTTCTATCTACAATAATTAAACCTAAGTCTTCCCTGTGGCTTTATTCATTCTTTAAGATCCCTCAATTTAAGAAAACTACACGGAGCGACAACTTGCTGGTTGATGCAGAGGAAGTACAAGCCTACAATACATGTATGCAGCCATCATTGGACGTAATCACTCTTTATCAGAAAACACTCCTCAGTGGCTAAATCAAAGGCCCATTCAAAGACACTAACATCTAGATAAACACAGAAGTCTCCAGACTGTCCAGCTGAAGTTTAAGTATGTCGCATGTAAAAAGGCAACTCTATAAACATCAACACCACCACTACTATCAGAGTGGTCAATGAGCAGCCAGATGTGTCTTGAATAATATCCCACAGCTTCACATCTGGGTTTCATCGTCGGCTCCCACTTGTAGCTTTTCTTTTTTCCATTAAAAATATTTTAAATTATTTGGGTTTAAAACCCCTTTAGAAAACAGGGGGAGCTTTAGTAAAATACCAGTGAAATGTCTTTGGTGTAATTTCTATAATTGGGATCATAAGTCCTAAAGATACTACTTTAACTCTTATTGCATGTGAAATTTTATGAATTCAAAAATCTCCTCTAGCATGCCTTTTTCTGTTATTTCTTTGAACATGACTAGTCAAATTTGTTATTCTCCAATAAAAAGTAAATTTCTGAACAATTATTTAAACCTTAAATGTTAAAAGTATGAGTTTAAAGAGAATGTGAACAAGTATGAAGTTTGTGATCATTAATGAGGCTGGATTATCTAATATTTAACCTAGGAAAATTATTACCTGGAAATGACCAGATCTGCTCTCAAGCTGTTTGCTGTTATAGAGAAATAAAGTCTAACTTTTATTAGAGAGAAAGGAAACAACATGTTTTAAGTGCCCATTATGTGCCAGACACGGAGCTGGGTGATTAACTCATTTGGTCCTTGCAATCTAAACTAGCAATGGTTTTCCTATTTCTACAGATGTAGAAGCTGAGAGTCCCTGGGTGAGTAACTTGTTCCCAGTTATGATGCTAATAGGTGAAGATGTGAGAACCCTATTTAAAGTCTGTTTGGCTTCTAGTGAACTGTAGCCTGTGTCAAGTGCCTCCTATGCATTTGTAAGGCACTGTGCCAGCTAAAATGTGGGAGAAGAATGTAACAACAACAGGCTTTGCTCTACAGGAACTTTCCGCTAAGTAGAGGGAAGTGAGACACATGCATGTATAACTATAATCTATATACATAAAAGCCTAATATGCAAATTGTCCCCCACAGGAGTTCTACCAGGAGACAGATGGCTCGCTATGATGTGTGCTGACCACCAGGGGGCAGTGCAGAATGAAGGAAGGCCTTAGCTGGCAGGCGGAAGACCATGATAGGCCCTGACTGCCGGCCAGGCCTATGGACCCTACCCGTGCAAGAATTTCATGCACCAGGCCTCTAGTACAAACATAAAAGCAGAACATGATATGTGCTAAGATAGGAACATAAACAAGTACAAAGGATAAAATAACCACTTTAGTTGGGGTGTTGCAGGGAGAAAAATTGAAAAGGATTTCTAAAAAGTAATGAGAGTTGGGTTTTGTCAAATGGGTAGGTTATCAGGAGAAAAGGGAGAGGACAGAATGTACAAGGGTACCAATATGGGTACAGGATATTTCTCTTGGGTGTCAGCTGGCTCAGTGATGCTCCCATGTCTGGAGGTTACCTCAGTAAACAGCTGTCTAACTTCCCAGGGACAATCCATTCATTGCAGGGCTGACATCCAATGGGCCAATCACATTCTCTTAGCTGGCCATTGTAAATTTTGAACAGAGACACAAAACCTGTGGGCTGGCAAGTGAGTTAGGTTATGATAGCATTTTATTGTTAAGGTTCCCCCAAGCTGCCCATATCTCTACTCTTCCTGACTCCCAGTTATTTATCTTTTCCATGGATCACATAAGTACCCGAGTGGCTCTCCAATAAATTCCCTTTTGCTTAAGCTAGCCAAAAGTGAAGAAGAATAGGTTCAGGAGACCTCAGAAGGTAGCATTTGGCAGTGAGCCAAGATACATGAAGAGGTAAGGCAGAAGAAAGGTTGGAAATATTTCAGGGCATTCTCATAGAAGTTACTGAGTATAGGCTAATCATTTTAGATTTTACTCTGGGGGTGGTAGGAATCATATGTTGCAACTATTTATACTTGTGCTACTAATACTCTCCCCACTGTCACATTTATTGAGTACTCTAAATTATGTACTGGACATTTTAAAAAATTGTAAGTGCTTTAAATACATTAACTCATTCAATAGTCACAATAAGCATGCAAGCTAAGTATTATTACCATCATTTTATGAATGAGGAATCTTAAGCCAAGAGAAGTCAGGCAACATGCCCAAGGTGATATTGAGAGCATATAAGTAATCTTTACAAGTGTTAATCTTGAAAGAATACTTATAATGACTCAACAATGTAGAAACTTGGGGTAGGAAGACCAGTTAGGATGCTATTTCCAAAACAAGCAAGAAGTAGAGGGCACAGCATGAAGTAGGTGTCAAATCCATATGTTAGCAGAATTGAATTGGTGTCAGTGGGAGTTTTCTTGCTATTGTAAATTTGATTTGGCAACTAAAAAACTGTCCAAAATTACTCGAGTTTGTATCATGATGACTGAAAGATTGGAGAATGCAATTTACATGTGAGAGGAATACAATATCGTGGGAGTAAGACCATGAGTCTGGTTTTGTACCAGTCTGTCACATGCTATGTGTATAGTATTATTGACCTTCTCTACTACACAATATCCAATGAATGACAAAGTTGATGTAATTCTCCAAGTGCTCACATTTCTTCCAGGAAATTATGTGTGGTGGATATTTTGCAAATATTGCAAACTTAAAGTGTTCTTGTTTAAGAATCTTGGGAGATCAAAACAAAGCTATACAGAAACCTCATACAGTAGATCCTCGAATAACATTGTTTTGCTGTTATAACATTGATGAGATGCCTTAGGAATTGAACTCTTGTTTATACCAATTAGCCCCTGGTGAAACTGGTTTCATTCTATGTCATTTTGTTTAAAGGCACAGAACCTACTTATGATGTTAAGTGAGGACTTACTGTAGTGTCTTCTTTTTTTCTCCCCTTTTTCCATTCTGTTCCACTCAGGTAATCATCCTAGCGCATGTATCCCTACTAGGGTGTAAGGGTGTGCTTCTGTCCTTCTTTGTTAATATCACTGGATTGCATCTAGATCTATTCAGGAAGTCTCTTCATCCCATACACATATAAACATAGGTCTTTGAACCCCACAGAAGTGTTATCATGTAGGAGCTGAGGGTTCTAAACCTTTTTCTCGTGCTCCGTATAAAGTACATTTTTCAGAATTGCAAACCTCTTCCTCATTGTGTAGGTGAACAGCTTACACAAAAATGAGGGAAAATAAACATGGTTTCTCTATGGTAGAGTTCCTGCCCTTTACAGGTTCACTTCCTGAAACAAAAAGCATCACACAGAATCCTGCATGGAAGCAAATCCATCCATGAGCAAGAAGGAGCTGGCCCTGCCACTCCTCTGGGAGTACTGTCAGCCGACCCAGGGACAAGTACACGTTGCCTTTGAGGAATGTGTCAGATAAGGTTCCTGTGTAATTTCCAGACTCTGAACAAGTGAACAAGCCGAGCTAAGTGTTTCCTTAGGCTTGGATCTGATTTCTGTGCACACACCCGAGTGCACTCACAGACCACCCACACAGCAGCGGGATGCGGCCGGGCAATCCCTGCTTGTATTAGTCTCTGCTCCATCATGACATGCCTGCTCTGCTGTTTGGATGTAAAAGGAGACTCAAGAGGAGAGAACACTCACCCACTCGGTGGCTGATGACAGTCCGGTTGTGGGGGATTACTCTCCCCTTCAGTTCTCCAGCATGATTAAATGGAGCTCTTCACACCATCTGTTTAACTGCTCTGCCTAGAACACCCTCTTCTCCCCTCCATTTGTCTGAAATCCCAGTCTTCTGAGAAGCCTTGTCTGACCAGAAACAGATACCAAACTCCACTGCACTCTGAAAGCACTTGCTACCTGCCCCGTATCATTTAGCACTTATAACCTCTCTTGGTGCCAGATTTATTGCCATTTGTGGGAGGCAGTGGTGAAGAGCATATGCCCTAATGTACTGAAAAGCTTGGGTTCAAATCCCTGCTCTATCACAGCCTAGCTGAATGACTTAGCAAATACTTAGTTTCTCTGAGCTTCGATGTCCTCAGCTATAAAATGGAACGAGCAATAGTGGCCACCTCATGTGAAGTTATGAGGGTGAAATAGGATCATGCCATCCGAGCAGTTGGCACAGTGCTTAGCATGTAAGAAACACAAACTAAAAGCTATCAATGATTATTCTTCCTATTAAAAGCACAGACTACAAGGAAGCAGAAAGGGTGCTGGACATAAATGGTCAGGACTCAGCATTCCTAGTCTCCTCACTGCTATTATGTCATTGTCTTTGCAGGAAGGAGCACAGCATGGTCATCGAAAGCATGGGCTCAGGGCTCAGACCATCTGGGTTCAAATTTTGCCTGGAACACAACCAGGCTGTGCCCACATAACTTCACTGCTCAGCACTGGATAAACTGTCAACTAGTTGAGTTGGCCATTCAGCAAACAGGCTTTTGGTTAATTTGTCTTCTTCCACTCTGAATGCCACACTAATGAATTTAGATTTTTTTCTTATTGATAATAGGGATTTTTAATCTAGGGGTAGAGTGATCATATTAGAACTTTAGAAAGATAACAGTTGAACCTTGAACAACATGATTTGAACTACAATGGTCCACTTATATGCCGAATTTTTTCAATAAATATGTATTCTCCCCTCCATATCCCTGGCTTTTTAATCCACGGCTGGGAATCCATGGATGTGGAGGGCTGACATTGTTCTACACTGTTCTATAGAAGGGACTTGAGCATCCATAGATTTTGGTATCTGTGGAGGGAAGGTGAGAGTTGGTCCTGAAACCAATCACCCACAGATACCAGGGGACAATTGGAAAGTTATATGCAGATTTTTTTACTGTGTGTGTGTGTGTGTGTGTGTGTGTGTGTGTGTGTGTGTGTGTGATATCCCTAATCCCTGCATTGTTCAAATTATATTTGACTTGATGTTCAGAAGATAGGTGGACAAGCATAGATACAGAAGGTCAGCAATACTACAGTTGTAAGGTGAGAGGTGAGGAATATATGAGTAGAGAAATAGACGATTTTGGTGACTGATGGGGTCTGGAAGATAAAGGAGAAGTTGCTAATGTTAATGATGAAAGTTCTGCTTTGGCCCTTGGGTATGGTTTTAACATAGACAGAATGTAGTTTCAAAAAAAGATTTGTAATATGTGGAAATAATGACTTAATGATATGTTTGAGATTCTTTGGTGCACCTGAGTGCATCTGTCTGGTGTGTGAAGTGGAATTGAGGAGGGATATTAGGTGGGAGATAGAAGCAGGCTGCCCTCGTGGTGGTTGGATCCATAGCGGTGGAAGAAATCTCCCACGGAGACCATGTCAGGAAGAACAGTGAGGGCATGGCCATGAGGACCACAAGGGTGGAGGAGGAAAAGACGCCTTAGAAAAGTCTGAGAACCAGAGGAGAATAGTGTGTGGAACTCTGTGGAAGGATATTGTTTTTAGAAGAATGGGAAAGCCAACTAAACTGGAATGCCAGGGCCAAGGAAGGCTTAACAATAACCACAGGATTTGACAAATAGGAAACCACTGGCAACCTTAATGAGAGCAGCTTCAGAGACAGAATGGCCGGGTCCCTGTCGGGTACCTGGCACATAGTAAGTACTCAATATATATGGATAACAGAGTGCAAAGTTGAAACTGAAACCTCAGGAAAATAAGAAAGACACCCAACAGGCATAGAAAAAATTGTAGGTAAAGGAGCATATCCAAAGTAGTGGAGCAAACCCCTCTTTTTTTTTTTTTTTTTTAATGCAAATGCTATGAGAACACAAGCTCAGTTTGTCCCATCCCAGCAATAATTCTTACCTGGAGAGACCAGTCCATACAGGTGACTACTCGGTGCTTGGACCAATGCTCATCATAGAACTGACGATTGAAAGAAAGGTTGGCTCCAGCCTGGACATCCCTGGGAGGATTTAAATATCAAAGATAAATATGATGCTTCAGAATGGGGCTTTATCTCTTTTGCTAATGCTTAAATAATGACATGGAAAAGCATGGTACACAATACTCCCTGAAGCCAAAGCATCCATTTGTATAACAAGCTCTGTTCACAAATTAACTATCGAGGGTCCCCTTTATGAAAAGCTCTCTCTAACCTGGCCCAGAAAAGGTTTCCACATGTTGTCCCAAGCCTGGTATGAAATGTCAAATTTGTTTCAGGTTCTCATCTTGACCAGTGCTAAAGGCGTCTCCTTCTCTCAGTAAGTTCTATCCTAAAGCAGAGTTTACTAGAAATGTCCCTGTTGTCAAGGGAGCACACACACTTGGAGAGTCTTCGAGATCAGTGCTCCCTTATCTGGCCTTAGACCAGACGCGAAGTGCATGTTTCTCTTTACCAGTAATTTCTGATTAGCTGCAATGGCTGCCTCCCTGCTCAATAGCAAGTGGCAAGTTCCACCATGAACAGATATGCTGGAGAGTGGGGGGTGCACCAAGTGTATGAGATGCTACACATAGACTAAAACAGCATCGGGGTCTGGGATAATTACACTCGGGCCAGTGTTTCCTTGGCTGATACTCAGCTGGCCACCAAACCTCCTCTGAAGAGTACTTCCCTGGTCGTGCATTTGCTCCATCGACTGAGTGTTTAAATTGAGTCATGCTTATTCTCTGCCAGCAGCTTTTGGATGTGCATAAGAAACTGCCTACATTTCTTGGGCTTTGGTTCAAGAATTTCTCCACACTCACCTTTTTTTCCTGCTCATTTGCTTCATTCTGTTGGCTTGCATCCTGCATCACTTGTACTGGGTGACCTGGTTTCAGATTATTTACTTAGGCTCTAATCAGCTGCCTTATTCTGAGTTTTTTTGTGTGTGCTTTTTTCTCCTGTTAACCCTTCTGCATCTCCACCCTTGCAAACTCAGGCAAGAGGTATATGCACCCAAGTAACTGTCAGGATGCCAGAATAACAGGGGGCCAGACACCCAGAAGGAAATAGCACCTAGAAAAATAAACTGAGCCACAGAGTGGGCTTTTATAAAGAAAACAAACATCTCACAACATGTATATTCAAAACATTATTGTCTCTTTAACTGTTTAGGACATTTCAGAACCCCCTTTTGAAACTGTGTTTGGAGCCTCTGCTGTATTCCTTCGAGTGTCTTCAATGATGATAGGTTGTCCTTTGAGAATGTTATTTGAATTTTAGAAATAGTAAAAAACTCAGGTCTGATGAAAAAGACAGGAGTTCTCACCTTTTCATATTGTTCTTGGCGTAAAGAAATTGGCGACTAAAAACCAGCTATTTCTACTTCATACGAAGTTCATAAAGTGCCTCTTTATTATTCCCACGATGATGGTTAGCAGCCACTGCCTTTTACAATGTATAGGTTGCAGTCACAGAGAAAGTCATTTGGGGCCATTTGCTTTTATTGATTACTTTTTTTGTTTGTTTTATCTGTAAATATATCCCTGCATATGTGTTTCTTAAAAGGCATAGACACAGAATTTTATGGTGTCTAAAGAGGAAAACATTTCTAGTTTCTGTTCACTGTCTCCCACATAAGTTAAGGTCTATCAGTGTTTACTTTCTTCAGTTTCCTGTTTGCTTAGACATAAAAAAATAGATCTACTGGATATAACATAAATCTCCTTCTGCGGCTTATAAGGGTGCTTTTTCAGAGGACGAGGTACATATGACTCTGCCAGTCTCTATCACCTGGCCCGTTCCCCAGATATCAAGTTCAAAAGCATTTTACGGAAGCACATGATAATTACAGGGAAACTCTAAGCCAGAAGGTATAACCAAAGCCCTTAGTCAAAGTTGTTTAGCAAGATCAACCCTGGAATTTCATCCTCCTCTTTTTTGTTAGATTCGGGATTTGCAACGGTGACACACACATGAATTTAGAATCAACAGATAACTTATTACTGTATTTTTTTTTTAATGCACACAAGAAACTAACCCATCTTTTTCCTCTAACTCTCGACCACTATAGTCAAAGAAGATGTCTGAGTCTTCGGCCAGCGCTCTTTCAATGACCCGGATGGTCCGATCAAAAAAGATGAGAAATTCCTCTGAATGAAGGATCTGCTGTTTCTCTTCTTCTGTCAGCTCCCTTGGAGGGGCTTTTTATGTAAAAGAGATCATTAGGAAAAAAAAAAAAAAGGACAATTAAAACATCTCAAGAGGAATCCAACTCTAGAAAGAGTCTGCTTATCAAAGGAATAATAAGACACAGCGAGATAAGCCCTTGTAAATAGCCTGTCTAAATTACTCCCACATTCACACAGAACGTTTTTTGCAGATGTCTTCACTGCCAATTTTACAAAAAGATCTCATATCTGGCCTGCTTACTGTTTGGAAGAGCTGAAAAATATTACCAATGAAAATAGATTGGTGGGTTCTAAGCAATCAGTTTTGAATAATGTTATTGTCTTTAGAACTAAACTGAAAAAAAAAAAGCTGAAATAATGAATATTAGAGAAACTTAAAACTATGTATATTAGAGACTACTGTAAAGCTGCACATATTAAATAATTAAGAACTACCAATGCTATGATCCATATAGCATCTGTCCTCTTTCTCTGGGTTAATTCATTTTATTTTAGATGGTGAGCTGATAAGGCTGACTGATTGCTATATACATTCCACTCAAAACCTGACATGTCCTTCCAAACCCACTTTCACCCCAAATATCTTCTGTTTGTACACAAACACATGGAACAAATAAATGCTTCTGTAAGACACCTCACAATCGCTTATATGCCTCACTTTTCTAGCATGGTTAAGCTTATCACGAATCCTGAAAATGCAAAAAATGAGGCAAAGAAGATGAAAAAACCAGCAATGTGTCACGGTATCTGAAAGAAAGTTCTCTTCAGAGTCACAATTAAGTTACATAAACTGTTTCTTCAGTAGCAGGGTTTACATAAACCGATGAAGGATTAGGAACTCTCCCAGACTGAGAAACCCTCAAGGGCAGAAGCTGTCAGCTGAGCCTTTGTGGTTCTTCAGGAACCCCATTCAACTCCGGGCTGGGAGCCTTCAGTCCACGTTTGATGGATGCCTCTTTCCATGGCACCAGAAGTGCCTGACGTTTAAGCTACGGAAGGGGGCAGTGCATTACAATTACAGGTGGGTCCCTGGTGGAATCACTCAGCCACTGGCTTTTCCAAACACTTCTACCACCATCCCCGTATAACCAGGACCAATGCCCATATGGCCACATGGTCAGAGGACTCTTTCAGGTGCAGACCTGGAGCATAGTGTTTTATGTAAACATTACTTGCTTCTATTCATGCTATCTCAAAGCCACTGTTCTGAGAAATGGGAACTGTCCAAAGCTCTTCTGCAGAGCCATGGAGTGGATCGCAAACTTTCCAGGTTCATAATGCCTCTCCCCTTCCCACCGCCCCTTTCCTGCCCCAGACCACAATGCAGGAGGTCCGGAGAGATGGACCCCAAAATCTGTCCTCGTACGAGAAACTAGCATGACCCTGGTGTAGTTGGTTCGCACCTTGAAAAACGCTCTCCAGGTAACATTATAACAAAAAAATGATAAATCCACTCCAGCAGAAGATCTCCAAAAACAGCCCATCCCATAGTTTTTAAATATAGTTAGAAACATTTCTTTGCTGCTGAAGTCTCCAGAACCCGAAAGATGCCAGTGTCTGCTGGGACTCTCCAAGAACGCCCATTAACTTCTGCTGAGCAGAACTGCCCAGATACTGGCCTGAGAAATAGTGAAAGGACCATAACAAGAACTCTACAAAATCAACATTTCCTGTGCCATACGTTAGCTTCGATTCTTCAAGCAGTTAAAGGTCTCTGGGCAAAGGAGGCCATGATACCTAAACACTAAGTCTGGTTTAAGGGTTAAAGATAAATACACTGGGCAAATAGTTAAGTATTTAATCATTACTCTTTAGGTAGCAATTTAGTAGTCTACTTCTTAAAACTCCTATATATTAGTATGAATTTGAATTTTTCACCTGTATGTAAGTTCAAGAAAACAGTAAAACTACTCAATGTAACTAGGCAAAATAAATAAATAACCCTACAAAATGTGAGGGTTATTTTATTTTGGTTAGTACTGTTACATAAATAAATAAACTTCACTAAACAAGGGTACTCTAGGACCAAGGAAAATGTCTTATTTTAATAGCCTCATTTAGCCTTAGTCACTGTTGATGGATGACTGAGGCACCCTTGAAATTAGGCAGAGACAGGAATTTTCCCCTTTATTCCATTTTTATAATACTAAAAAAAACTCTATTCTCTGTTTATCTTCTTCAGCTTCTTCTGTTTTACCTGTATCTTTCCTTACAGGTCCATTACCTTGACTAAAAAATAGTATCTGTGTAATTTTCTGTAATTTTTTTTCTCCCCTGTAGCTTATTGTCACTTTGATCTCATCTTTCAAGACATACAACTTCTCTCTAAGAGAAACATAAATGGCTGATCAAAGTGTATTTGCAAAGGCCAAGTTCAGGTAGGTGAAGCAGTAGTCTCTTCAGAGTAGCCTCTTCAGATATTATATTTGACAATACAATATTTGGCTTAAAATTAAATTGCTACTGGAGCAAAACAAAGGATATATCTTATATTAAGCTTTGATGTCTAACAGGGATCAAATGACAAGATTTGTTTGCACAAAATAATAAGATGCATGTGCAGACAAGTAGTTTTTTGACATCGTAAACAGTATTCAACTTAGGAGTTAAGTAGGACCACAGGTATTTTTGAAAAGAAAAAAAAAACCCAAAACCTCCCATACTTAAAAATCTTTAAATTGATAAATGTTGTTACAATGTAATGAAAATATAATGGAGCATCCAAGAACCATACTCAAAAGCTGTATTCAGAGATGAAACCTCTCCACACATCATATTTTATGAAAGAAAATTGGTTGATTAATGGAATCCAGAAGGTTCAAAATACAAGCATAAACAATTAGAATCAGAATAGTTTTACCCCAGGATAATCGCCAAGTCCCCCCTGAAATATCTGTTTCTGCAGCTTTTCCCTATCACTGGAACCTAGTTAAATTTTTAACACGTTCACTGCATGAAAAGGGCAGGATTAATTTAATAAGGCATATCAGAGCAAAATATGGGCATTATAATATTTTATTTTCTTATAAGAAATATTATAGCAGGGGTTTTTTTTGCAACAAAATTTTTATTATTTCTGCCAAGAGCTAACAATAATTTTTGCATTTAAAGTGACCTTAAAAAAAGATTCTTTATAAAAAGCAGAATATGTGAATTTGACTTACATGTGGTCCAAATGACATGACGGATTTCAAACTTGCAAAATGTACCTGAACAGTTATATTTAGCTTGAATAACAAGTGTGATAACATGTGTTGCATTCATGAAATTCAAAGTTTAGATGGCTGCCTAACTCTGTGAATTCATGTCCTGCAAAATTAAAATCTAGTATAAATTTTATTTCAGGGTTTACTTTATATTCTACTTATTGTAGAAATGTTAATTTATCTTGGTTTTACATATGAAAATACTTTTTTATGCCTTTCATGATTAGTTTAACCTATTTTCTCAAGTTTTCTTACCAGCCTTAAGGTGTACTTTTTTAGTTTCTTTTTAATTTATTTATTATATAGTATATCTTTTGGTTTCTTGGGTTCTTGGGATTTTTTTTCTCTGTAAAAATGTAAAATTCATCATGAATTTCACAATTCTATTGAATCTTTTACAATATCATTTTTTTGGTTAAAAGTTATTTTAAAAATACTCACTTGTCTTGCCTTGTTTCTATGATGTAGTTTTAAATTTCAATATAAAAATGACATCTTTTAATGTTTTTCAAGAATATCAAAAAATAAATAAATAAAACCCCACAAAGCTTAAATTTAAAATCAGATTAAACAGGAGCATGGCTCTTACGAGAATTTTACAGCGAAATCAGTTCATAAACAAGCAAATCAAACCAGACTAATAGAGAGGGCATCCTCCACGGACGTTAATGTGAGGTTTAGGAGCTGACATGCATTTTACAGGAGTGAGGTTTCCGATGCTGTTGTGTCAAACCTCCAAACCTGAAGACACAAAGACACTCCCACATACAAATTCCCTACATTTTGATTAAAAGCTAAAATGTACCTGCTGTTTTTCTCTCCTCTGTTGTGGAAAACAGAGTGAAAACAGTCATACATCAAACCCATATTTCTTTACTGTTTAATGCATTTCGATGTCACATGGGCAAAAATGTCAAAAGCTAGTGAGCGCTGATTATTTTCCCATCTCCCTCACCACTTTTTTTTTTTTTAAACTCCAAAACAGGCCAGATTTCTCAAAAATGTGTTCACTGGTTTGAAACCATGTATGTCAAGTTTCAGCCCAGAGCAAATTTTTATGGCTGAGTAATAAATCCCTGAAACTCCGGGTTCATAATGGGAGTGCTGACACAGCCCTAACTACCATGCAGCCGTGTGAATGGCGCCACGATTATATCTGCTAGAGATTCTTTCAAAAGTTTGCAAAATACTGTCTTGCTTTGAAAAAAAAAATGCCATTGATGCCATCATAAACATGCTTTTAACCCATTATGTGCTAATTTGCAGAAAAGCCATTAATAGAGAATAAAGCGCACCGCGCAGCAGTAATAGAAAATGTATTGCAAACGTCTTCTTGACTTTTAACAGGACTTTAATCAATTCCATGAAGCATGAGTAACAGCTGAAATTAGAGGGTGTTTCTGCTCAGAAGTGAAGAAGGTGGTTGCAATATTTTGCCAGAGTAGACAATTTGGAGGTTGGGGTGTGTGTGTGTGTGTGTGTGTGTGTGGTGGTGGTGGTGGTGGGGGTGATCTGTGCCAAGACACGCAAAACGTGCCCCATCTCCTTATCCCCCAGTATAGCTTAAGGACATGTTGCAAAAGCAAGAAGAGGGTATCTTAATAAATTCTGATTTATTTTTTCTCATGCTACACCTGTGTCAATGATATTTTATTCACCAGCTTTAAAAAAATATGTTCTTAGTAGAAGTTTGAATGTGAAATCTCTTCAATCAAATCCATTTAGAATCTCTCAAGAAAAGTAACTTTTGTCCCCTCTGTGGATGCCACTATTAAAGAAGAATCCACTCCTTGCCCTCCATTGTGCCCCAGAACTTGACCGTAACCAACCTCAGTGCCTGAGCAGACTGAAGTGAGTACACGTGACCAGTATGTACCCTTTCCCTCAAACGTCCCCAGTGACAACCATATGACACACATTGTGCCAGAGCCACAGGCGTCTTTAAAATGTTAAGTCAAATGGGCTTCTAATTAGAGTTATGTTGACCTATATGGTGGGCATTCAGTAGGAAATATGGAAGGATCTTTTAAATCCACACTCCGTTCTCACAGACACTCATTGGTCAATAAGAATGACAATTTCTGAGTTCTCTTTTATCTGCAGGGCTGGGAATCTCGAAGGGATAATTTTTAGGGAAACAGCACCTGTAGTATTGTCTTCCCCTTTCTTTTTCTTTGTTATAATTTTTAAAAATTTCAATTACAGATGACATACAATATTATATTAGTTTTGGGTGTACTGATTAGAACATTTCTATGCCTTCTGAAAGTGATCGCCCCATAAGTATAGTACTCATCTGACACCATACATAGTTATTACAATATTATTGACTATATTCCCTATGCTGTACTTTATATCCCATAACCATTTTCTCTTTTGCTTTAGTTTTCTTGTTTGTTTGTGTGTTGTTGTTGTTTTGCTTTCTTGTTACGTTATCATTGGGAATATATAATAAAGCTTCTAGATAGCACAACAATTGATAACAAATGTCTTATTTTCTCATTATTCAGTAATAATTTTACTGAAATCATGACTGGATTTGTTGCTGGAATTGTGGATGGTTTGCACTCTATTTGCCTCTATCAGTCAAAATAAAAAATGACTCTTGCTTTGGAGATTGAAGTTCATGCTGCTAAATGTAATGTATTGAACAATCATAGAAAACCTTCCCACACAGGGCGTGTACATTTAATTTTTACTTACCTGTAGAGTCCCTTAATGACACAATGTATCTCCCACACCATACCTTCCTTCACTTCCTGTTTTTTGTCTTGATTTTCCAGTTCTGAATCGTGGCCAATTTTAGGTTCCACCATTTCCTCATCATCTTCATCCTCTAGAAAAAAAGAAAGAGAGCAATGCACTATTATTGTTGCTTCAAATCAAAGCCTTTGGTTGATGGTGGGAGGTAGGGGCAAAGGGTAAAGTTCTAATCATTTAGGGCAACTTCTAAGTGAATCAGTCCACAATGAATGCCCAAGATATATGTTCATGAATATATAAATAAATTATCTCCAAAAGGAGCCTCTTTGAAAGTCCCCCCAAGTTGCTGAGAAAGCCGCCCTGAGTCAGCACCTGCTACCTCCATCTCCAGGCCCTCACCACATGGGATGTCTTGGAATTGCCTCTCTGACCTCTGAAGCTTCTTCAGAGATGGCCCCAAAACAGATCTTAAAATGTTTCCACCTGGGGCACATTCTCCACAGGGGACACCTGCTGTACAGACGACTCATTTCCAATTTAATTCTCACCAAATTAATTTGTTTTTGACCTACAGGAAAGGGTTAAATACAAGTCTGACCCCAGGTCAAATGCCATTGGCAAGTAAACCACCAGGGGTAGGGCCCCCAAAAGTCATTGCCATTGGCCTCTGAGAAAGCAACCAACCCACATGGCATTTACACATCCAGAGCAGCTCATGCATTAATGTGAATTTAATGAGCACTAACAAATGGACCCAGGAGGCTACCACTGCCAGATGTTATAGTGCCCTTCCTGCCCTATGCAAATGTGTGCTCACTCTCTCTCTGCTCTCAACCTGCCTGTCTCAGAGGCCCCTTTCATTGTAGGCCTCTTGGAATCATCAGTCACGATGTAGGGGAAAGTCCAAATGTCATAAGAAAATCCAACTTATAAAAATAAAATGATCCAAAGAACTAAAACTTTTATTCACAGTTTTTAATATATTACCCTCATTCCTAAGTATTATATTCACTGAAAGTTACTAATTTTGTTGGTTCAAATAGAGTTTAAAATAAATGACTTCATTTCCTTCCCCCATACATTCATTCATATATTCATTCATTCAACAAATATTTACAAACCTTCTATAAGATCTCAAGCTCTATATATAGTCCCATTTCCATCACAATAAATCCCGAGACATATCAACTCAAAACTTCAGCACCAAACAATTAGAGAATGCCCTATAAATGTATACATAAATGTCCAAATAAATAAGTATGGATAGCCCAAAAAGTAACTTCAAAAGTTCCCACTATATTGAGCAAGTGATTTGTGTAAGGAATATCAATTTTTAAAATATGGATGTATAAAGTATAGCAGTGCAATTTAGATAATTAAATTTTAAGTGGGACTTTTCATTAAAATATATTACTTTAAACACATGTGTATAGGTTGTGTCATCAACATTATTACCTTATATCCACACTATCTATCTATATACATATATATATAAATAAAAAGAGGTAATATGCAAATTAGCCAGGATGCCGCAACAGTCACGACCAGTCAGGAGGAGGCTGCGCGTAGGTGAGGCCCAGAGCAGAGACAGAGACAGAGACAGAGGGGCCTGCCCAAGCCACCACGGCCGAGGGCAGGCCCAGAGAGGAGAGGGTGGGCCTGCCTGCAGCCTCTGCGGCTGAGCGCAGGCTAGGAGGGGAGAAGGGAGAGGAACCGTACGCAGCTGCCATGGCTGAGGGCAGGCCCTCGCCAGCAGTCCCGCCTCTGCGTGTGAGCTGCAGAGGAAACACCTTTTCTGACCGCTCATTGGCTAAGCTCCTGGTACGCCACTCGCAGTGTTCTTGGTAACCTTCCTAATAAGAATCCAAGAAGGTGATCTAGGGTTTTTACACCTCACTCCTGGAGTAAAAAATGAAGGTCTGCTACTGGAGGGTCTAAGAAATGTCATATCCTGCCCTAGTTGGTTTGGCTCAGTGGATAGAGCCTCGGCCTGCCGACCGCAGGGTCCAGGTTCGATTCTGCTCAAGGGCTTGTACCTAGGTTGCAGGCTCCTCCCTGACCGGGGCCCAGGTCAGGGCTCATGCAGGAGGCAACCAATCAAAGTGTCCTTCTCACATTGATGTTTCTCTCTGTCTTTCCCTCAGTCTTCCACGCTCTCTAAAAATCAATGGAAAAATATCCTCAGGTGAGGAGAGAGAAAGAAAGAAAGAAAGAAAGAAAGAAAGAAAGAAAGAAAGAAAGAAAGAAAGAAGAAAGAGAGAGAGAGAGAGAGAGAGAGAGAGAGAGAGGGAGGGAGGGAGGGAGGGAGGGAGGGAGGGAGGGAGGAAGGAAGGAAGGAAGGAAGGAAGGAAGGAAGGAAGGAAGGAAGAAAGAAAGAAAGAAAGAAAGAAAGAAAGAAAGAAAGAAAGAAATGTCATATCCTATGAAACAGACATCTTGAAAATGCCTAAAGAAAGTTGTCATTTTTTCGTGGTGAAGGGACTGGAGTCCGTATTGATGAAAACACCTTGGCAGCTACGGAAGCTGGCAGTGGCAGCAGCAGTGTGGTGATGGGGGCAGCGCTTTCCCCTGATCAGTCAGGTTGCCTCCTGCAGAGAGAGGCCAGACTGCAGCTTAGGCCTGCTCCCCACCTAAGCCGTCAGTAGGACATCCCCTGAGGGCTTTTGGACTGTGAGAGGAGGCAGGCTGGGCTGAGGGACTCCCCCCCACCAGTGCACGAATTCGTGCACCAGGCCTCTAGTATATACATATCAGAAGAGAATGTAAAACACTTTTAAAGAAAACTGTCATTTATTAATAATACATTTATTAATACATACTGAGGATATAAAAAGTTGCTCTGAAATTTTGAAAAGAACCCAGATATTTAGATAAATAAATCTTTATAATGTTAATAATGCCTCTAAGACCTTACCCCTATATAAAGATATTACTGCTATCTACCCACTGCAAACCTGCTTGGAAATTCCTGAATAAAACATTTGCCAACACATGTTGTATCTTCATGATCCAAAGACCTAACACAAAGCCTGGTGAGGCACTGGCTGGAGGGAAGTGTCCTCTTCTGCTAAACCTTGGATGGGGAGGCAATTTTCCAAAGGACACTGATCTGCTGAGAAAAATGGCCCCATTCCTAAACATTCTAGAGGCATTTTCAGAAAATGCAATGGATTCAGCAGCAACACCCTGAAGCTTACTAAATGCCAGCAACTCCAACAAACAAAGGTGGTCAAGGCCCGTGTTGTTATGTGTTGAACTGGGCACCCCCAAATTCATATGTTGAAGACCTAACCCCAACAGCTCAGAATGTGATCATACTGGAAATAAGGTTGTTGCAGATCTAATTAATTAAAATGAGGCCATACTGAAGTAAAGTGGGCACCTATTATCCCCATAAAAAGGGGAGGTTTAGACAAAGACTCACACACAGGGAGAATGCCCTGGGAAGATGAAGGCAAAGATTGGAGTGATGCCTCCACCGGCCAAGGAACACCAAAGATTGCCAGCACACCGCCAGAAACCAGGGAAGAGTCATGGAAAAGTTTCTTCCTCGGAGCCTCAGCAGGAACCAACTCTGCCAACACCTTGGTCTCAGAACTCTAGCATCCACAGCTGTGAGACAGAAGCTCCTGCTGTTTAAGCCACCCAGTTTCTGGTACTTTGTGCCAGCAGCCCTAGCAAACGAAAATGCCAGGCGAGTGCCTTATGTCTATGATCTATGCCCTAGTAGAAGAGATACAGGAGATACACAATAATAATACCTATGGCAGTGATGAATGCTTTACATGCACACTCATTTATCAGAACTTGGTACCATTAGGCTAATTTTATAGATGAGGAGACCGAGTCATGGCCCACCCCCCACCAAAAAATACAAAAAAAAACCCCTCCAAATCATGTCAAGCCATTACACATGCTGTCCCCCTGCCCACAGCACAACATAAAACAGAAATGCCGAGGAAGAGAAAGGCCTAAAGTACAAGCAGGTACGATATTCAGTTGCAGTACAAGGAGGGGTTCGTGGAGGTAGACATCGCATGGCTTCAATATGGACCGCTCTTCCACATAAGGCTGCGCCGAGGAGAAGTTAGGTTTCACATCCTGGAGAGCTACGCGATGGGTGGTTTTATTATTCAAGAATATACATGCTGCATCCAAATTCTGCTCTCGTTTTCATTTCAGAACCCACTGCCCTGAGATCCCACCAGCCAGCCATCCTTACCACAAATTCCTCTGGGCAGACAGACTCACAACTTGGGTGGGAGCAGGACATCAAGAGAAGTAACTGAGTTCGAGGCTGGGGTCTACCACTTGCTAGCCTCTTGATGTTACACAATTCAGAGAAACTCTGCGAGGCCCTGCTTCCTCCTTTGCTGAGTGGGGATAATAATCCTTTCTTAAGCCATCAAGAGAGTTGGGAATACTCGTACCCAGAAACCGTCAAACTGGTGGTGCCTTAGCTTGTATGTCAATGAAGATTTATTGAGCACTTACCAGTAGTATGTACCCGGTGCTGGGAATATGACAAAGAACAAGACAGACAAAAATCTCTGTGCTCAAGGAGCTTCTATTCGAGTTGCTAAAAAGAAACCTCAAACCAATAAACAAAACATGCACTGTATCAGGTAAGTGCTGGGGGGAACTAGAAAGCTGGAAAGGGGGTTGGGCATGCAGGGAAGGGGAGGGAGAGTAGAGATTTAAAATGGACTGGTCAGGAAAAGCCACACTGAGGTGACATTTGAGTAAAACATTCAACTAGTTAAGGGAGTGAGCCAGGGTGAAGATCTTGGGGAAGTAAAACTAATAACAAAGTATTCCATCTCATTCACCAACGGGTGAAGTGGGTCAAATTCGACATTAATTTATGATCAGTTCCATTCACTATGGGGTTGTACTTTTATCAGAGCCATGTGGTCTCTACATACTCATCTTCTAGTTCTTGAAATGAAGCCGGTTTCATCAAATGACTTGAATTAGTCAGCTTAAATAGTATCAAGTTCTCACCGTTCACAGATATAAGGGCTTTTGCTTTAAACATTAATTCCTGAAAGAGTCAAAAAGCAGCATCATGACAGAAAGTGGCCCATAGAATTTATTGGAAAAATATTATCCTATAAGGGCTTGGCCACAGAAAGGGCTAGGTTTGTGATAACAATATGCTAGTTTATCTAATATGTTAGGTTATCTAATTCTTTAAATAGAAAATCCTTCCCCAGAGAATATGTGTTTGATGAAGTTGTTGTTTTTTTTTAAAAAAAAACAACAACACACAAACTAACAAATATCTATTGTGTTTATAATATCTACAAAGTCCCATAATGAGATACTGTGAATAAGAGAGAAACAAATTTTTTAAACAGTGCCTGCCCTTTTAAAGTGGTTATAAACCAGTTGTAGGCATTAGTTTGTAGTGGCCACAGAACTCTTTGTCTATCAGTCTTTCAAAGACACAAAGTCAGAGTTTCAGTGGATTTGTTAAGGAAATAACACAAGAGACTGGTTTGTTTCTCCGCATACTGATATGTTTGCCTTGCTCAGCAAAGAGAGCGTATTTTTCTTTAAGACTCAGGTTTCCTTTCTGCTGCAATTGGAATTACTTCTGTTGAAACCATTTTCAAAACAGTTAAATAACGTTAAAGAAAAGGATTTATGTAGACCCACTACAGACTACTGATATATGAGTGGTGCCACTAGTTCATACCCGGTTACATTTCCTCTGAGATCGGAGGGGGAAAAAATTACCACCCATGTGTGGTTTCCTGTACCAGGTCCACACCAGAAATTAAACTAGTGGCAGGAGTTAATGACCTGCCAGTGACGGGGCTAATTTCAAACAATGGCATCTTTTGGACACATTATTTTACTTAGCATCCAAATTCTGCCTCTCCCGTTGCTGCATCCATTCCCTCTAACGTTGGGAAAATCTTGAGCAACCACTGTCCTCCTTCCTTAAGTGTTTCGGAAGGTCCACGAATGAATAATTGCATGTTCAGCAGCAATCACCCGTAACACTTAGCACAAGGCCGGACCCTTTGTGTGAGCTCCACAGGGCTAGTTTCCTCTCCCAGTCTGTGGTTCCAATGAAACTGACGTGGTCGATTTGAATATGCCACCGTCGGATTGTTGAACTGCTCAGATGGCCTCACAGACCTGAGACACTGGGAAGGGAGGGTAGTGGGATGTTGATACTGCTTGGCAGTACAATATAAAAATACCCTTCTGTCTGGATGCCCCTGGGGTGCGGACATACTGGTCCCTGCTTTCTTTTCCCGAAGCCCAAGGGAAGACATTATCGTACGCTCCATCTCCTGGTGGCCAGGACACAGGTAGTTCGTTACCTGGCAGTCAGACCAGGTGCTCCTAACTGGGGCTTTGTCTTTAGAGCCAGGAGACAAAGCTGAGGGGACGTTAGGATTCGTTTTGGTTAACAAGCCATAGCAGCAGCATCTTGGTCAGATTGCTCCAGGGGCCCACCGTCGGGGCTGGTCCCTGCCATTTTCCAAGCTTGTTCCTTCGGCCTCCTGTTGATTCAGTGAGCGCCAGATTTCCTTCCAATAAATCTCATAGAGGCGGTGTCAGCATGAGATTTCCTTCTAATAAGTCCCACTGGACTTGGTGCCGGTTGCTTGCAACCAGAACTGGAATGACACAGGGCAGCCCTCTGTGAAGAGAATGGCTGTGTTTTATAAGGTCAATGGGATCTCGCTTTCCTGAGCTCTCCCAGGGCCTGCAAAACCCCATTATAAGAAGGTGTGAATGCCCGGATCGAGCCCTTGCTGCCCTGTTCTTGGTTTTCCATGAGGGGACTGTGGCCTTTCCACGAGCCATTGCATGGGAGACTGCTAAGTCTGGTCAGGTGCAGGACAGCAGGGAGCTCAGCAGGCCATTTCACTCCAACCTTCTCGATTTTAAAGGCCACCTTGCTGCTGCCAACAGGTAGAGGCACAAGGCAATTTACCACATGACTTTGAGTCAAACAGGCCAACGACTATAAGATGCACAATTACTATATGTACCAGTAAGAAAAAAATGATACTGCTAATTAAACCATAACACATCATCAATTCTAATGTGAAAAAAAAGTGTGAATGTTGGAGTTGATAAAGTAATTTGTGGCTCAGAAATAAATAGAAACTAGTTTCCGAAAGATAAAAGAAATGGCAAGAACACAGAGTCAACTCTAAATCAAGCTTATTGCTGTGCTGTTGTTGGTGGACAGGTTTGGAGCGATACAAAGGCACATTTATGTTTTTGTTTTGTTTTGTTTTTTTTCGTTTTAGATGTATTGCTTTCAATGTCAGAACAAATGCCCTAGCCACTTTAATATAATTCTATGTGTAGACGCTTCAGATGGTGATTCTTTTTATAACATATTTAAAATATTTCAACAGAAAAACAGAGTTAACACTCAAATATAAATTTGCTTTCAATCAAAAAAAAAAAATAATGCACTTTGGTGAAGAGAGTCTTTGCAGTTCTGACTTTGGCCTCATTGTTTCTCACATCCAGTGCCACTCTGGATGACATTTACGTCACAAATGGGTATCTCCAGCTGAGATGGCCCTTCCGGGCCTGTGCGGTACATTCCAACACAAATGTTCCCCAGGCACCTCACACCTGACATGCTCAGAGCAGAACGCCTGCCTTTTGCAGAGATCTGCCCCTTTGATTGCATTCTCCATCCTGCCTCATGGGGACCACTATCTGAATGCGGTCACAGCAGGACACCAGAGTACCACTTTCAACCCCCTTCAAGTCCTCTTTTCCATCGGAGCCAGCAAGAAAGGGCCTGAGTCCCTTCAATTCCCCCTCCAAAATCTGTCTCAAGTTCACCTCTGTCTTTAATGCACTGCCCTAGTCCAGGCCATTACCATCTCTTGCCTGGAGTATTATAGTAGCTTTTTTTTACTGGTCTTCCTCCCATTGCCCATCTTGCTCTATATTTATAGTAGTTTCATTAAAAAAAAATACATCTATGTATCCTTTCTCCATCAAAACATCTTTCTGTAGCTCCCTAAAAGTTTTAGTGTGAAAGCCCCATAGCTCCTTTTTTTTTCTTCCAGCTCATTTTCCATTGTGGGCAATGCACAGTTACCCGATGTCCCAGTAGGTTCATGCCTCAAATGCATTGCACATTGTTTTTTTCTGCCTGTGTTGAGCTTCCCTCCAATATCCAGGAGGTGTCATTACTAGCCCTTTCTCATGCAACTCTGGAGCTTTATACTTCCCCCCAAGCAAATCTGTTGAGCCCCTTCATTGTTCCACCAACCCACCTTCTACGTATCTCTATGACAACACATCTTAGTCCCCTTGAAATTAGGTTTATGTATCCATCTCCACAATCAGATGGAAGTCCCTCAAAGACCTACTCTTGTTAGTCTCGTCAATGTCAAATACTAAGACTAGTAATATAAAGATGGGTGATTTTTCTGGAAAGGGAGGAGTTTTGAAGCACACTGTTTAGGACACTGTAGGACCAAACAAGTTTGAACTTCTTTCCGGAGATCAGTTTCCCACTTTTAAGAAACATAGATTTCATTTAGTCCCTGAGTGTTATTTAAAATTCTCGAAGGAATTCAAGGTATTGGTGATGCTAAATATAGCTTTTGAAACCTCATTTATCTCCTTCCCAGACAGCCCTTTATTCACATTCTGATATCTCTCTCTAAGGGGCCACCTGATTCTTGATGAAAATACTGCTGCCAACCAGCCCCACAGAGAAACTGGAGGCTTTTAAAAACACGGTGGACAAAGTCTGATTTTGTTTAAGAATATGGAGACAATGTGGAGAGCTTGGAATGAGAGGAAAGTTAGAGGGTAAGCTATAGTTGTAGTCCAAGCAATAGATAATGAGAACTTGACTTAGGATGGTTCAGTTGCCAGTGAGTGTGATGAATTGAACTGTGAATTTAGACCTGTGTTTGTACAGCAGACATTGAGAACTCACTCAAGTCACCCTACCCTTGGACCAGCTTCGTGTACAGCTTGCCAATTTTGCCAGGCGTCCAAAGAGAGCCACCCTCCCTATACCTATCACAGCGGCCAAAATAAAGTATAACATGCACCACTGAATGCTTACACAAACCAAGGTGAGCGCCTCTGTGCTTTAAAAATATGCAGGAACGACATATTTTGTGGGATTTTCAGTAAGCACTTTGTTAAATATACTACATGCTAATATTTAAAACACCTTCACTTTCTGGTCTAGAAAAATCTGGCCCGAGTAAAGAAAACATACATTTCTCATCAAACAGAGCACTCCTGTTAACACTCTAGGCCACATCAGTTCTCTCCGAAGGCTCTAACATGACAGTACTTGGAAAGTTTACTTCCTGATGGAATGTCACCCAAGGCATTGCAAATGAGAGGAAATGAAAGAAAATATTCAAAACGAAGAGGGGAAGCCAGAGAATAGTACTTTTTAGCAGCTGTTTCTGAAACTCATAACTGTGCTGACATATAATATGCATGCAGTAAATATGTGTTGAATGGAGTTAGTGTGGATTAATCGGCTTGCATGGGAGGACAGAGACTAGGAAAAGAACAATGCTCTTCTCAGAGATGTCCATGGGTAACTTCAGCATTTGATGTTTGGGATGGGAAGGCTGATTGATCTGTATTTTCATATACTTTCTTCCTTAAACATCTTTAATGGCTCCTTATTTCTAAGATTAGCTCAGCATTTAAGGCCAATCATCATCTGACTCCAATTTAATTCTCCAGCACTGCTCAAAGCAGAAAAGCCCTTGACTCAACGGTGTATGAAATAGGCCAAGTTTGTTGTCAAAAACTACCCCTCTCATCTTTCCTTTCACTTAGTCTTTTACATTTTCAGGCCTTCATCTCCCAAACTTTCTAAGAAAGTCATGAAGCCTTCAGCCACAGAAGAAATCAGTTAGATGAACCAATTGATACTAATGGATTAGAGAATGGTAATCCAAAGAAATTAATCTCTAAGGGAAAACTGCAGTTCTTGCAGAATCTTAGAGGGAGATATTTTGAAGGAGCAGAGCCACCCCTCAAAGCCAGATTCATCCATGGCACAGTTCCAGAAAGCAACACTGCCATTGTACTTCATGTGAATAGGCCTCAAGAGTTGAGTAGGGCACAAACTCTGTCTATCCTTGACAGCCTTATTTATATAGATGGCAAACACACACACACACACACACACACACACAGAGAGAGAGAGAGAGAGAGAGAGAGAGAGAGAGAGAGAGAAGAGAGAGAGAGAGAGAGAGAGAGAGAGAGAGAGAGAGAGAGAGTCTGGGCAATAATTCAAAACACTTGAAAATGCAAAGTAATTCTTGGCTGCTTAGAAAGAGAGAAGGGACTCCGAGCTTTCTCTTTCAGACTTAAATGACTTTTACTGCCTGTTTTGGATTTTGGCTAACTCCATCTCCTACTTTTTGTTTCCTCTACCATTTCTTCCAAATGTGCAAATCCCCTTAGGAGGGAACACTGCCCGTGGAAAAGAAAACTTGGGTCACAGAACCAGAGATATCACCATATGTAACTTTCAGCAGCGACTGGAGATATGTCCCCAGTAAAGTAAAACCTTCCAGGTCTCCAGGTACTAACACAGTTATTGTTATGTTAATTAGTGAAAACTAGGATAAAAGAAATAAAAACCATTTATAAATATTATTTTACCTGTGAAGAAATTGTTTGTGAGAAGAGAGTGGTACCTTCCATCACTAAGTATCATCAACTCTGACTATTAATGTCAGCAGTCATCACATCAGTGGCACATCTGTGTCATCCCACTCTTACATGTTCTCTAGCATTCCTTTTATTAATAGGATCAAATCTTGTTAATTCTATCTCTTTGTATCCCCTTCACTTTCACCTCCTTCTCTTTGGCTTAAGGCCACTACGACCTCTAATGTAGCCTACTGTCATAGCCTCCAAGCTGGCATTCCTCCCTCCAGCCTCTCTCTATCCTTAGCCTTGCTACAAAGAACACTCAGATTAATCCACTTAAAACAGTGACAGTCCTCAATAGTGCACATGATGTGTAAAACAAAAGCTGGATTGCTTGGTCTAGTCTTCAAGTCTTCTAGAATCTGGCTCCTGCCTGAATTTCTTCTGCTGTGTTCATCCTCCCCTGCTCTTGCCCACACACACACTCCAGTCAGTCTGCACGGGTACTTTGTTTGCTGCACAAACTCCCACATTTCCATCTGTCCTTTTGTTCATGTTGCTCCCTCAGGCACTATTCCAGGTGCTAAAGAGATAGCAGTGAACAAAATGGACAAAACTTCCTGCCTTCATGGAGCTTGCATAATAGAGAAGATAAGTCAAGTATGCAGCATTAGAGTTGCAAATGCTAAAGAGAAAAGCAAAGTGGGTAAGGGAGGCAGAGAGGTAGGTATCACAATTTTACATAGATGGCTAGGGGTCCTTACTGAGAGGTGGCATGAAAAAAAAAAAAAAGACTCAAGGAACTGAGGTATCAAGCCATGTGGATACCTGGGTAAAGCATTCTAGGTAGGGGAAACAAAAGCACAAGGGCAGGATTTTGCCTGGAGTGTTCAAGGCCTTGAATAGCTTTCCTCACAAGTAAAATCCAGCTATGCTACAAGATCTGATTCAAATACCTCCTTATTCCCCATCTCTCCTGCTCTTCTTCTTGGAAGGGATTTCTTCCTCATTTAACCCTTCACAGGTTTCTCTTAACTTTTTTTCACCCAATCAAAGAACTATAATGTTTAAGAGTATGGCATTTATCATTCTCTACTTTATTTACCACACTTTCATTTTAAGTAGAACACACCCCTTTATGTCTATGAGTTTTCTTCGTCTAAGAATCAGAATTTCTTGGGAGTAGGATGCATTAATTAGTCATATTTATTTGCTCCCACATTGTTGTTAAGTAAATATTCCTGACTGTTTTAAATGTTAATAGTCTCATTTCCACAGTAGTTCTAAGGAGTACATTTTCTCAGTGGTGTCTATCCCCAACGTTTTAGCTGAAAATGTTGAACTAAGTTCAATTGTAAACTTTAAGTTTCCTTTTCTTGATCACTAGGTCTCATCTTCACTGACAGCAACAACTTGTCTAAACTACCCAGAGACTCTCCACACTCACTGTGAGGTTCCTGGTCCTTTATTTTGTTTCCTGTCCTGGTCATAGTCACTAGGTGTTTACTCACCACCTAATGTGTGCTCAGGTCTGTTTTAGGCATCATGAAAAAAAAATAGCTATCGATTTAGTGAATCATATATGTCAAGTTTTGTGGTAACTGTTTTATGTCCATTATCCCATTTAATCCTCATAGTAACTCACGGAGGCATACACAATTAGTTCTCTCCATTAAGTACAGTTGACATTCAATATTATTTTATACTAGTGGCCCGATGCACAAATGAAGATTCATGCAAGAATGGGCCTTTGTTCCCATGGCTGCTGGCACTGCCTTCCCTCTGGCTGGAGCCACCTTTCTGCCTTCCCTCGCTGTCCAGAGGACCAGAGCAGCTGGGGTGGTGCGGAATGCCTGCCTTGTCACCATGGTGACGACGCAAGCATCCCGCCCCATCCCCAGCCACTCTACGCTGGTGTATGCAAATTAACCTGCCAGCTTTATTGGGTTAATTTGCATACTCACTCCTGATTGGCTGGTGGATGTCATGAAGGTATGGTCAATTAGCATGTTACTCTTTTATTAGGTAGATTAGCTTCAGATGTACAGCATAGTGGTTAGACATTTACATAATTGAAGAAGTGATCCCCCAATAAGTCTAATACTAACCTGACATCATACATAATTATTATAATATTATTGATTATAGTCCTATGTTGTACTTTACATCCCTGTGACTATTTTGTAACTACCAATTTGTACTTCTTAATCCCTTCACCCTTTTCACTCAGCTCCTAAATCCCCTCCCATTCGGGCCCCTGTTCAAATTCACATAATCTATGAGGTCTTCCCTAAACAATCTGTATAATATAGCAACATGCCTCATGCCATTCTACACTCACATAAGACACTTGCTTTTCCCTTACCCTGATTTTAAAAAATATTTCATAGCACTGATAACTATCTGATTTTATAAATTTATGTATGTACGTATTTATTGCCTGCCTCCCATCACTAGAAAAGGAATTCTACAACATCATTCACTGTGTCTCCTCTTTGCTGTTTCCACAGCACCTAGAAAATAGCTGGATATGTGGTAAATGGCAATAAATATCTGTTGGATGGTAAGATGACTGAATGCACAAAAGAACAGCAAGACAATACTGCATCTTGAAACCAACACGCACACAATTCCAACCAGCAGAGTAAAGACATCCTTGTTATGAAAATTAGAATCCCCCCTCTCATCATGGGTGCTAGAACCCCACAGATCTGGTTCCTTGAAATTGGAATTATCTATCTCTTCAGCATTCATATTCTCTAGAAAATGGAAATAAGGTCTTCTGAGTGCTTTGTGCTGACTTCCAGTTCAGCATTTTCTCATTCTGGTGTCCAATCCCCAGCCCAGAGAGAACTGATATATTTTCCATCTGGAAATACATCAGAATTTATCACAGTCCAATTCTCAGGGAAGATCATTAACACATTTGTTTGCTTTTATCCTGACATTAACAACTCAATTTGGGGCTAAATTATTTCCCCTGGTTTCAACGTCAAGTTTTCCCATCAAATACAAAGTTCCTTGTCTGTCAGTGTAATAATTTTCTATTAATTATAAAAGAAGAAAGTTAGCAGTTTGAGAGTCTTAAGAAAAGCATTTGTCTAATCCAAGTGACTGATTTTTCCAGTTACTTGGATTATGTACAACTCTCAGTTGTGGTCAGATTCACAGATTTCAAAGTGCCCCTTGTTTTTACTTTCTGGTCAGTCTAGACAGACATGTTTCTTTCCTTCATTTTTCAAGCTGTTGAAACATCAAGATGGTCAAAAGAATCTGAATCTCTAGAGAATAAACTGAGCACCACTTCACCGGAGACTTCAAAACCTTCTACTGAATGCCCCCCCAAACAGAAAAACAACCTCAGTGGTACCAGGAGAGATTTCACTTCAAAGGCTCAGTGTGAATGTGAGAATGAAACTGTGACAACAAAAATAATGACCATGACTGTCCTATTCGGAGTGGAAAAAAATAGTCTAGTGGTCAGAGCATGGGGTTCTGAAATTTTTGCTTGTTCTCAGCTATTTCAGTTTCATGCTGGGTGTCCTCACCCAACCTAAATTAACCCCTTTAGTAATAATTCTTCTATTCATTGTAATTGGACCCAGGATCTTGAGAAACTGCTATGTACAAGGCATGGGCTACATCCTATGGGGGCTATGGAATTGAATAAAGAGAGATGCTTGACCTCAAAGCGTTTTGCATTTGGGCAGGGAAATGACAGTTGTTTATAAATCTCTACATGATAAGGGAGAGTGCTTAGAGGTGTGTGATGGGAATTCAAGAGGGATAAAATCAACTTCTGGCAGGAAGAGTATGGACAGAGAGAGAAGAAAGGGAAGCAGACATTTTATGGAGTTGGGTGATGAGGAATGGTGGGATCTAGGCAAGGATGTAGAGATGGGAATGCAGAGAGTACTGTTCCAAGAAGAGAAAAGAGCATGTGCAAATGTGTAACAATGGAAAGATGTGTACAGTGAATGGCAGGTAGTTCAACAGAGGAAATAATGGAAGGCCTTAAACACCAGGATAATGAGGGTCAGACACACTCAGCTCTGTTGAGAAGCATTGTAAATCCACATTGCTTCAACTAGTGTCAAAAGAGAGTTCTAAGGATCCCTAGATACTTACTTAGCAGTGCCATGACCCAGGAAGACAGTTTTCCCATTAGAAATTTTGTGGTAGATAAATTATCTACATATTTTCCCCCAGAGACAGCATGACCTTTTGTTACAGGATCTGTAAAAGATGGGTTTCTTGGCTACTTTAAGATTTATTTTATCATCTGTGAATCAGGGATGGTAACTTCTGTGCTACTTACATAATAAAGTTGTTTTGTTTTGTTTTTTTTTTTAATATATTTTATTGATTTTTTACAGAGAGGAAGAGAGAGGGATAGAGAGTTAGAAACATCAATGAGAGAGAAACATCGATCAGCTGCCTCTTGCACACCCCTCACTGGGGATGTGCCCGCAACCAAGGTACATGCCCTTGACCGGAATCGAACCCGGGACCTTTGAGTCCGCAGGCTGACGCTCTATCCACTGAGCCAAACCGGTTTCGGCCCACAAAGTTGTTGTGTGAAACAATGACATAATGAAAGTAGAAATGCTTTGCCAGTGGTAAAGGCTATAAGGTGTGTTATTAAAATAGGTTAACTGTACTAATAATAATTACAGCTTCTTGGTGTCCAATGGCCTACCCAGACACAAAAATGTGCAAGGTAGGAAGAGGGTATGCAACAGAAAAGAGAAGGGAGACATTCCAGTTAGGGCTCATCATAGAAACAAAGGGCTGGAAAGATGTACAGTGATAGCTATTGTTGGATGGTGGTAGGATTTGGGGATGATGAGTGTACAGCAGCTAGGACAGTTCAAAAGCCAGAATATAAAATCATGGTTCAAGTTGTATGAAACAGATTCTAAATCCTGTTGAGACTAGAGAAAGCATTTAAACTAAGGAACACAGATGGGTATTCAGGTAGAGCTGGGCTTATTTCAGGCATGAGCTTGGCTTTAAAGGACAGGTACAATGGGCAGGGAAAAGGGTTTGAGCATCTATCTCATCTAAGTTAGATACTCTGGGCTCCCACTGCATTCTACAGTTTGTTTTTAAAGGCACATAACCATGGGACACTTGATTAAGTATTCTCTCTGTATTCCCAGTTCTAAGCCCAATGTCTGGCCACAAAAGATGCTCCTGAGTTGAATCAATCTGGGTACATGATAAAGAAAGGTGTGCAGTCAGGAGAGAATGGACATGCGTTCAAGGGCAAGGGAAGAAAAGCTGTGCAAGAAGGCAGCAAAGGACAGGAATAGTGGTCAGGTGGGAAGCTATGTGACAGTTTGGAGCTAGGCTAAGGCCTTCGGTTTTGATGGAAGAGTGAGAGCAGGGACCCAACTAGATTTAAAGTAAGTATTATTTGGTACCCATATACTTATTACAGCCCTGGCTGTAATGCAGTCTTCAGGAGGAACCACAAAGGAGGCAGAAACAAAATCATGGCCACCATGATTTGATCATGTGCTCTAGTGAAATGGGACGTTTTCTCCACGTGTGCCAATCCCCACCCCTACCCTGCTTGTGTCCATTGCTGAGGTAGCCTTAATGTTTTAAATCTCACTCCTATTATACAGCGAGGCTTTGTCTCCATCTTCTTCCATTCCACACTATTCATAGAGCTCTCATCAATGCAGGATCATAAAAACATACAGCTGAGAAGATCCACGAAGAGCTATGGAAGTACTGCTGTGAGATTTTGGGATGAGGTGTGGAAACCACATTGCATGATGCTCAGAAAACTCGATCAAACACTATGTTAGTGAAAATTATTTTCTTCTTTTTTCCCCTCTTCTTCATTCTCCCCCCGCCCCTTCTCTTCCTCTCTCTCCTCCTTCCTAATGCCTAGTTGAGTCTTTCACTGAGTGGATGAGCTATTGCAAGCCATGGAGTTGCAGGCTCCCATGTTCACACAGCCAGCTAGAGGCAGAGCTCTGATCAGAAAACTTTGACAATTCTGTCTCCAGAGCTCTCCCCACTCCTCAGGCTGTGGCAGCAAGACTGTCGTAGAGACAACGAAAAGCCCCAATTCCAACTAGATTTGAAGCAGAAATGCGTCTCAGCAGAAGATTATCTGACACACTCTCAGCAAGCCTAACCTGTCAAGATGGCTACTGCCTCATTTATTTATTCCCCTTCTCTAAACCAAATTTTTCTTTCTGAATGAAATCATTAAATTATACAAAGTCATTAAAGCACCCCCCTGGCTACCAGCCAAGCCACTGTGGGCCATCAAACCCTCACTGCTAGAGCCCATGTTTGGCAGAGGGAAGTTTGCAAACACAACTATGTACCATTAAAATTTGAAGATTCCTTTTTGGACAGGCTAATTAGACCAAATCACTCAAACAGGTCTAGACGATGCTGAACAGGGTTTAGTGGCTGGCTCGGAGCCTGCTGTGGTCCCCAGGGCTCCGCTGCTCCTCTCCATCTGCAAAGGCACTTCCTTCCCTGCTTTGCACAGCATTGAGCATTGGCCTAAACCTTCTGGATCCACATTATCTGCAGCTGTGAGGACCAACTGAGAGGAAGCATATTTCATGCTGATATACTTGGAACACCTCAAGTTTCTATCACGCTACATCCCCTCTACTTGGAAGCAAGCAGGTCAAATTGGCCAACTGAGTTTTCTATATACAAGGAAACTAGAAAAAGGAAGATTTTAAGGGCCTTTTCTTCTAACCCCTCCCTATGGTGTTCATTCATCCCTCTGCACTGCTATTGAAGTGATGATGCTAACATGCAAATTGGGACATGTCACTTCACTGCTTAAAACCCCAGCATTCCCTCATTCCTCACATAGGACCAAGGCCAAACTCCCTAGCCTGGCATATAAAACCTCCTGTGAACTAAGCTTTGCCTAATTTGTCATCTTTTTATCACACCACTCCCCCTAGTGCAGACTATATTCTAATGATTTAATTTATGTGAACTTGCCCCTAGGAGGCAGTCTACTGGAATGGTTAGGAGTACAAGCTCTGAGTTGGGCTACCGGGTTCCATGATGCTGTAGCACATAACTACATGGACACCATCTTCACATGGTGGCTAACATGTATTGAGCACTTACTAAGTGCTAGACACAGCTCTGCCTGATGGTCGTCTCATTTAATCCTTACAATTACCTACTGATTCTGAAATCATAAGCAGCAACCCCCAACTCCCTCTGGAAGTTTTTAAAAAAATGTTCTAATGAATGCTGGTTAATCTCTGGGTGTAACATTTCATGTAATGAATTTTTTTTGCCTTATTTTATAGTACAGTATTTCACTATCATGTGGTCATTATATTGCCTCTAATGCAAATCAGTATTCTCATTTTAGAGCTGAGGAAGAACCATATCTCAGACTAAGGGGTTTCTGGTTAGGCAACAAGTCACTGAACTCAACATATCCAGGACTACAGAACAACCAGATGAAGCAGTGACAAAGCAGTGATTTGGTACTGTACTGAATGAACTGAACGACTGGCGTGCTCATTAAATATTTGTTTTGGTAGCATCTTGTAGTGCCAATAGTCAGTTAAATGAGGAGTCTTACTGAGCATCCACTGTGCAAGCCCAGGTGACTAAATACAGCTCCCTCCCTTAGAGAGCTCAGAGTTTAATCAGAGAAGGTAGCAAATAAGCAACTCAACATGAATGTGGCCCGTAGATGCTGGTCCTTGTGCTTAATGCATTTAAATGTGGCCAGGTAACCAGGGAGGGAACTGGAACTAGGCTAAGGACATTCCTGTTGTAGGATACCAGTTTCCATCACACGGAAACATCTCCTAGGTTCTGAGATACAGTTAAGACTCGTCATTTTTTTCAATTCAAATACTGCAGTGCATTTCAAATACTAGTAGAAGTGACTTTGATTAGCTAAAGCACACATCTTCCTAACTTGGCCAAGTGCAATAAACAAGCACCACATTCCTTTCAGGAACAAGCACCCATTCCCCCTCCTCGGGTCCAAGCTTCCTGAGCTAGAGAATGCTATAGAAACGTGGAGCTACATTTATAGAAAAGAGCACCCGGAACTAACACCCTTTAAATACACTGAGGCGTGAATGAGCAAACTCCTGCAGGTTATATTCACGGTCATGCCAAATAGGAATAGATTGAATAGAATTTTTCACTCTGAATTGAGCTTTTGTTCCTTTCATATAAGCTGGTCCCGTCTGAAATTCTTAGGTGAACTGATGAATGTGTTTCCAGAGGTGAAATTTTTCATACATCTTTGCTTCTTAACTCTCTGTGGTGAAGGGGCAGTTTCTTTCTTTATAAACAAAATTTCTGTTGTGTCTCAGACTGATCTTTTTGTAAAATACAATCAACGTAAATGACTGGAAGTTGCAGCAATTCTGAATCCCCATGAAAATGTCTAAATGCTTACTCTCCACATCTCCGCCTACTTCATTATAGATTGATGACTAACGGTTTGTGGACGGGACCTTTAGGGAGCACATGTTGCGTAGTACTGACATATATGACATTCAAGGACATTTAAAAGACATAACAAAGAAAGAAACATCCATGTGTCTTCAACAGAAAAGCAACTGATATAAATATTCAGACTGTTCATATGAAAATATGCTTACATTTTAGCATTCAGCTTTTACAGCCTATATCTTTTATTTTATTTTGAAATATGTTTTATTGATTTCAGAGAGGAAGAGAGAGAGAGAAACATCAATGAGGAGAGAGACTCATTGATTGGCTGCCTCCTGCATGCCTCACACTGGGATCAAGCCTGCAACCTGAGCATGTGCCCTGACCAGGAATTGAACCGTGACCTGCTGGTTCATAGGTCAACACTCAACCACTGAGCCACACTGGTCAGGCACAGCCTATACTTTTTAAATGCCTGATCATTGTAAAGGTGCCAAGTAGCCAAAGACTAAAAGGTGTTCCACAAACAGCATCTACAGCAGCAATGTCCACTAGGATGTCCTGTGATGATGGAATTGGTCCATCTGTCCACGAGGCGATTGGGCACTTGAAACTGGATTAGTGCAATTGAGGAATTGGATTTGAAATTTAACTTAATTTTAATTACTTTCCATTCAAATAGTTTCCTGTGGCTAGTGACAACCACACTAGACAGTACAAGTCTACTAGTAGCTAACGATAGCAGTAGAAATATTTTTAAATAAACTATTTTTTACAAGAGGTGGCATAGAAAATATTAAAAAGTGAAAGTGAGAGATCTCAGAGGGAAGGTGGGGTGGGAAGAGACTAAGCAAAGAACTTATATGCATATATGCATAACCCACGGACACAGACAAATAGTGCGGAGAAGGCCTGGGGTGGGATGGGAACCGGGTGGAGGGAAAAAATGGGAGACATCTGTAATATTCTCAACAATAAAGATTAAAATAAAGTAAAATAAAATAAAATAATAAAAAGTGAAAGTGCCTGGATAATGCTTTTGGATCCAGAAAGTCTACAGCTGCCTCCTCCCTACTTCTGGTCCTCGCCATTCTGGCCTCATTGCTGCCTTGCAGTTCATGGTTTCTTTCAGCGTCCACGGGGCTGTTGCCAGAGCAGTGAATGACAGCCAGAGAGCATGGGAATTCCTTTTCTTTGTAACAGCTCCAGTTAATGAGATCTCCGCTGCTCTCAAGACAGTCAAGGCTGCCTGGCCAAAGTGTTGAACCAAGGTGTGTGTGCCTGCACAGAATTAAGTCACAAGTAAAGCACTTATTTCTGACAGCAGATTTATAATAGGAAAATCTCAGCAGGAATAAAGAGTTGGAGACCCCAACCACAGGCTTTTCATAAACTTTGCCTTGATTTAGTGACTCAAACAACCAGCGAGGAAGGCAAACTGCAGAGGTAATCCTATCATCTTTTCTCCAACCAGCACCATTCCATCTTCTTGGCTTCCTCACGCTGCTACCATGAATTCAAATCATCTGTGTTTAAAGTTAAACTCCGTGATTGACAGCTCCTTATGGTCTCAGTCCTATTGAAGATTATTCTAGATATCTATCAGTTATTACTACAAGCGCAGTATGATATTCAATACCTACAGTGAAAACTGTTTTTAACAGTGTAATGTCTGATCTGTTTTGAAAGCGATTTTAAAATAAAGAACTAACCATAACCAGGTGGTGAAAATCCAAACATGTTTCTTTTTTCTTTTTCTTTTCTTTCTTTCTTTTCTTTTCTTTTTTTTGGGGGGGGGGGGTTGGGGCAAGGGAATGAGGGAAGAGAAATTAACAATGTCCTGCAAAAGGCTATTCCATTCACATAAAAAGGGACAAAATATAGTTCACTTGGTTTTGCAGTATTTGTTGCTTTTTAAAAATGTCTAAAACTGAACAACATGCTTACAGTCATTACAACTTTTATGGGGATTTTATTTCTAAAAGATGCTTGAATCACTTGTAAAAATGACTAAGAATTTATGAAAATATATCCTAGCATGTGAAGGGACACCTGTCTGTCTGGTTCTCTACAGGATCCTCAGAGCCAAATCAGCCAGCCCACAGTAGGTACAAACATAGATATTTGCTGAATGAAGGCATGAATATGTTGAGATAGAGATCTATCGTTATAACACATGACTATTTAATGAAGGCCATTGACTACTTTGACCAGTTTCATGAGGCTCCATGGAGACCAGAGTTGTGTCGCTGTCTGGCTTTAAGCTGGGCTCTGCCGGATGAGCAGACCTCCTTGAAGGTTCCATGTGATCAGTCATTCCCTAAGCTCCCTCTGAACTCAGCCACACACCTCAGCAAGTCCGAAATGAACAAAGGAGGAGACAAAGCAACATGCTGAGTGAAAGAAGGACCCAGGAAGGACAGGAAAGAGGAAACAGGATGGGAAAGTGGGAATACATTGAAACTTTGGTTTTTCTCTGAAAGCTTATTATGCAGCACCTACAAATTGTATATCTCCACTTACACAAAAAGGTTTCCCGCCTGGTACAGAAGTAACACATTATTCACTTCAAAACAGCCTGCATGTGGGAGGGGAAGGTAAAAGCACTGAGCAGGGGGCCGCGCACACCCTTGGGCTTGGTGAGGATGTCAGCGAGAACCTCCAGGTCAGGCAGTGGAAAGAGGTTACTTAGCTTTTGCTAGTCAAGTGGGGATAAAGGGGGAGGGGGCACACGGGATCTGAGCTTGAACGCACGTCTTCGTCTTGATGAGGCAGCTCTTGTTGACGAGTTCCCAGTGGCATTTTCAAGATTCCTGTAATCACTAGTTGTCACTCTCCGCCATTAGTGAAGGAAGGGAGTTGCAAGGGGGAGGAAAAGATAAGCTAAAAAAAAAAATCTACCACCTTATGTCAGAAGTGATAGATGCATTAACAGCGATTTGGAACAAATCTGAGAGTCAGAAGGACAAAAAGATGCCATCCCGAGGAAAGGAACGCGAGTGGGCCATCTGGGGGCAAACTGGCCTGAAGACAGATACAACACGAAAGAAGCAAAAGACAAAAGGAAAGAGAGAAAAGGCGAATGAAGGACAGAAGAAAAGAAGGGAGAAAACAGCAAGAGAGATTCTTGTGCTCTAGTGTCAGACTCATTCAGTCGGGCCCAGAGCACACATTTCAGAATCAAGCAGGCGACCAAAGGCTTATTAGAGAAAATGATCCTTCCCTGTTTGTCAATTTGCTTCCCCTCCCCATCTGCAAATAATGAAACATAAAGGGTTCCGAGGGAGACGGAGAGGAATACATTCCACCAGGCTGTGGAGAACCACAGAGAAACATACAGAAAAGAAGCGTCAGGGTGGGGTCCTTCCTGAACTCCACTTGGCTGAGCGTCTGGGTGAAGTCTGCAAGGCGAGAAGCATGAAAGCCCTCACACAGGAACCCCTTCCGAAGCGCCGCCCTGTGCTGCACAGAGACCACAACACAGAGAAAATCTGCTGTGTAGGCGTGCATTCCTCCCGCTAGAAAAAAGATGGGGGTACCATCGTGTCGTGCAAAGATTTGCTCTCATTTTCTGAGCTGCAGGCATTTGAAAGTGGGTAAAGCAGAAGGTTAGGATTGTGCCATAAGCAAAGATATTTTAAACTTAACCTCTAATTAAAAGATTGTATAGGATGTATTATTTAAAACTGTAACAGACAAGTACTAGTAATGAGGGAAAAGAAAGGGAAAAACAAAGCAAAAAACAACTGTTTCAGGTTCCAAGCAAACTTTCAAAAGTCAGAGAAGACTATCCCAAGTTGATCCCCAATTGGACTACCCCATGCTTTGACATAACTGAAAAAATATATAAGCACCAACGCCTCTTCTGTAGCGTAGCGCAGCCTTCCTAAATACTGCCCATGACCTTTAAGGCCTTAAGAGCTTTGTGAAGAGGAAGGCCAAGTCTACAGAAAGGACGAGATGGAGCGAAGTCATGTTTTCTTCACCACACATTTGGGGGCGAGCCTGGGGAGGAGACCTGGCGTCTCATTGAAGAAATATCAAACATGCTGCTTAGCCAAAAAATCAATTTCAATTATATCACAAAACTTCTGGAACTGGTGCTGCCCACTGAGCAGAAAATAATGATAGGAGTAAAGTGCTATTTATGAAAACGTTAAAAGGTATAATCATTGTCACCAAAATACATTGTCTATTTTATCCAACCCTGTTCATTCTTAGCTCAACAGACTATTTTATTTTGAAGAGTTATGAGACCAGTTTCAGGGAGAGAAAGTCTAAAGGAAATACTGACACTTTGCAACAGATAATGGCTTTTTTACATACCCTAGGGTGGAGGTGATTTGAAACTTTATTGTGTCATATTTATTCTACATTGGGTTGATTTCCATGATCTTTATTGCTGGGTATTTCATCATGTGCTGTTGCTGGTGTTTCTAAGCTGATCTGGATCCTGATTTTTCAGTTCTGTTCTGTGAGTGCGGTTGTAGCTGCATCTTTCCCCACTGACCATGGCATTGTTTCTCCATTCTCCTCCTGTCTCTAGGACTGAATGTGACCTACTGACTCTCTGGTCATGACCCCTAATTCAGACTTGCCAAACTCTGCCGGGCAAGTTGCAGATGTCAGAACGGGACAATGATAAAGGAAAACTCATGGTTCATCATTCCTTATTCACAACAGAGACTACTTACTTCTATAGGATTCAATGGCATATACTGGACAGATACATCAATAAGATTTTTCATTGAGTTTTCCACACTAAAGTATTTTTGGTCAGAAGGGGAAAAGGAGTGGATGTGGATGAGTCAATGCCAACCCATTTACATTCATGGAAAAAAACAATAAGCAAACAAAATCAGCCAACCAAAAACGGAACCAAAGCAAAACAAAACTTCCAAAATGTGCCTCCTCAAGAATGGTGAGTAGTGACATCTTTATATTTGAAAGATGGTGAGTGTTCATCATTACATGTCTTTATGTGCTCTTCAGGAGGAGTCCTTTTAGAAATATAAACGTCTCATGGGGCCTTTAAATGTTCTAAGCAGCCATTTTTTTCTATTTCCTTAATGGGACTCTTTTCTCTATAAAAGAAATTTCAAGTTGCCTAGGGGTTTGATCAACATTTACCAAGGGAGAAAGGGAAAGGATTCAATGTGAACACATCTCAAAATCAAGGCTTTCTAATTTTGTAGATGATGTTACTGAAAAAGAAGATGGCAGATAAATGACAATCTAGTCCAAGGCCCTTTATTAATCCTCAGTCCAAAAGAACATTAACTGGTGCACTGTTTTTGCAAATCTATAGAAGGTATCTATCTTTGGACTTCCATTATTCAGGTCCACTTTGGTTAAGATGGATGTAGGTTTTAAAGGAGGATATTTAAATCAGCTGGAGAAAAATACGTCTCCATCTTTTCCATTTACCTGGTAATTATAGTTCCTGGCTGTAATATAAAATCGGAATAAAAACCTCTTAAATCCCTGCTAGTGAGAGCTCCATGCTGAATGACTTTCATCTTAGCATTGAGAGGAAATCCAGGCAGGCTCCTGAACAGGCCTCATCTACCAGTTCTAACAATCTCCTGGAATTTACCTTTTACTTTTCCAAAAATCTCAAGAATTTATTTGTTTATTATTATTATTTTTTTTTTTGCAAGAAAGCAATTCCTCATTAAAAGCCAGCTACTCTGGTGAGTCAGGGTTAAGTTAATGGCCACTGAGGTTCAAACATTCAGCAGATGCAGCATCCCTTTCCTCCACCCCTCACTGGCCCCACCCACAGCAGTAATGGTTAGCAGGGTATTCTAAGGACCTTGCATGAGTGGGTATATACATTCCCATAAGAACAGACCCTGAAATGGATCTCTAGAGCTACATTGTGGACTAAGTACGTGTATAAACACCTGCTTTTAACACAGACCACATTCTTCTTTTTGTTCACCTCAATGGTTTTTGCTTAAACTCAACCCTCGTTTATTTCTCTGCAAAGCCCAAGTTTTCCCCAACTTTCATCATCGTCATCTTCCACTCTTGCCTTTAATGGGACACATACCCTTCCAGGCAGCGTGGAGTTGCGAAGACAAAGACCTGCAACATGAGAAGTGCTGACTCGGTCTAACAGGAAACATCAGACAAATGTCAATGAAATTACATCGTCATCCTATAAGCCTGACGAAGACACTAGGCATCTGTGTAAAGTTAACAGCCATCTGCTATTAAAGACTTGCTGAATCGGTTGCTTCTTTAAGTCCTACTTACCCTCACAAAATTTCCCCTCAGGACTTATTTATTCCACATGCTCCAGTTTCCCAAAACCTGTATTCAGCTCAAGTTATGGGTCCTCATTTAGATATGATAATTAGTACCGACCTCAAAAAGGTTGTGAGAACTAGATGAGTTCATCCATATAAAAGCCTGGCACAGCCTTTCCTCACACGAGATACTCAATAAATGTTATCTTTTATATTATAGCTAACTTACGTATAGCCCGGGAAGCATACAGTCCAAGGCAGATACCCCAAAACTTACTCTCCTTTTGTTCTAATGAATTAAAGGTGTTGACCCAAGACCAAGCCAGCGAATTGTTAAGGTTGACAGAGCCGTTCCCACAGTGTTGCTACTGATTGTGGTCTTGGGACAATGCAGTTTGAGGTTACATACTGGTCCATTCTAGGACATTGATAAATGTGGATGTCTCCTGTCTGTTGTGCCTATTTTTCGTCAGGCCCAAAGACCCTCTCAGATCTTCTGCTTCAGCCTGAATTTCATATTATCATCCCAAAGAATTCAGAGTCTTTGCTTGGGATGCTGCCCAAAACAAGGGTCATGCACATGCGCATGTCAACTGAGGTTATCCTGCTCCTAAAGATCAACATATTATTGGCTTCAAATAGTCAATGACCTTAAGAGACTTCTGAGAATTTCCCCAGGATGGAGAGATGGTCATTTCTGGCTTTTGCTTCTTGTCTGTGGAATTCTTACTCCCTCACTGTTGGTCACAAAGCTCTTCATTTTTTAAAAATATATATATTTTATTGATTTTTTTTACAGAGAGGAAGGGAGAAGGATAGAGAGTTAGAAACATCGATGAGAGAGGAACATCGATCAGCTGCCTCCTGCAAACCCCCTACTGAGGATGTGCCTGCAACCAAGGTGCATGCCCTTGACCAGAATCGAACCTGGGGCCTTTCAGTCTGCAGGCCGACGCTCTATCCACTGAGCCAAACCAGCCAGGGCAACAAGGCTCTTCATTAATTTTTGCCCTAATGTTGACCCCTTAATGGAGCTCACCCCTTTTTCTTGACTAATACCTAAAAGAAGCCACATTTTTGTAGGAGACTTTATGGGACATTTGAGAAGATGGGAAGGACTTTCAATGCAGCAATGCAAACCTCTTAGAGATGCATATTGGTCTTTTCTATTCTCAAAAGCTTCTCAGACACTGTCATGCTTCTTAAAGTGTTTTTTCCTCCTTTTATCTCTTCTCTCACTCTCAGGTAACCCCCCACCCTGCTCCTAAATTTCTCACGCTCTTTCACACAAAGCATTTCAACTGTCTTAGCTCCAGTGCCTGCCTAAGCCGGAAAAGAAGAAATTGTAAATGGCAGGGTTTAGGAGGTTGAGGGGTGGGGAATCTGCTCCACCCCTTTATGGGGGCATGCGTTTCCTAGGTATGGAGTAACAGAGGGGAAGGAGCTGGTCTGGAGCTATCTTGGGCATATCCCACCCCACCCCTGCCATTTCTGGGAGAAGACCTCAGCAGCAGGAGGCTCTGGGGTGGACCTATGGTGGCAGGACCTGAGGAAGCCAAGAGAAACATGGAGACATGCTGCGTGAAGGGGTTCATGGCCATCTTTAAACTGTATAACACAGTTGGTTGCCTTCGCGTTTTCTGTAGCACGATCTGGTAATGATTTTGGCCTTTGTGTTGAACAGTCATCACTGTCAAGGAGAGCGACTATAATGATGCAGACAAGCACATACACCTACAGAAGAAATGCACCGAAGACTTTCCGAGCACCCACTGTGTGCTGAGCTTTTGGCACACTTTATTCCATTCCATCCTCATAAACTACCCTTCATGGCAGAATTGCTATTTCCATTTTGACCACAAAGGAAACTGCAACTCAGAGAAGTTAGTTAGCTGGGGCTGTCCCTCAAAGATACTAAGACTGCTACCTGCACCAGAGCCTGTGCCTCACCTCTGCTTGGCATCACTCCCTCTAATAATCCAGAGATGCCTTTCCTCACACCTCTGTTCTGACTTTAGAAGGCCAGTGAGCCCCTTTCTGTCCGTCCTATACAAAAGAGTACCCTCCTTCCACCTGGCTTTCTTTATCTCCTTTATGCTGCTTTTTCTCATTTAGAGCACACACCACCATCTGACATACTCTGTACCTACCTGTTCAATTTATTTATTGTATTTTTCCCTCCTCCCCAAACCAAGAGGTTAAGGTCCATGATGGCAGGGACTGTGTCTGCCTTGTTCACTGTAATGTCCTTAGACATAGGACAGGGCCTGGCCCAGGGTGGCCACTTATTAAATACTTGTTGAGTAAATGAATGAATCGGTGAATGAATGGTAAGTGGCATGAAATGTGACTCTTTCTGCTCCACTCCAATTTATTTTCAAATGGCACCTTCATACTCTATGAATGAGGCTCAGTGCTTAGTTGTATATTGCTTACTTGTTGAATATGTAGTAGGTTGCAAGTGACAAAAATCACATATTCTTCCAGGGTGCAATGAAGATTATGAGGAGGAGGTGGGAGAATTATATTTATCTGCATGTTTATTTTGGTTCTTCACATCATCAGGCTTAGATGCTTTTCTAAACACTCTAAGATGAAACAATCCTAATAGGTAGAAAGAATATCTTTCTTTGCCTTAAATATCATTCTATAATTTGATGTATCTGTGCTTTTTAAAACACCCAACCTACTAATTCTTCACTAAAAACAACAAAACAAATACCTATTCCATTAATCCTCCACAATAAAAAGACGTGTTCATTTCTTTTGTATTATGTGTCTGTTGAGTCACACACAAAAACAAAACCTTGATGTTTATTTACTGTTAAGTAAATGAATGATGCTAACTTAATGTTTCAGGAACCTGTATATTTCCCAAGAATGTCTTTTAAAATAAAGAAAAACAAGGGTATCTTGAAGTGAATTTATTATATAAGCTAGCTAATCTTACATATGGCTATTTTATATCACTTACTTATAAAGGATTACATTTTCTCCTTTATACATTTCTCTCATATTCAACACTTTAAAAATGACAACAAATATGAACTTAAATTGAAGGAATAGTTATGCAAAATTAGAAATCTTGATCAGAGATCAAAGATGCTACTAATTTAGCAGGAATACTTTATTTAGAAGACTCTATTATTAAACTGCTATTGTAATTCACAATAAAATGAAACCCTTTCCTCAGATAATAAAATGTAAACATTAATTTTCATTATAAAATTTTAAGGGTAAGTACTATCTCTTTCCCCCTCTATATACAAATATATACAAATTACTTATTTTTACAGCTATCTTCGTAGCATCTGAAAAGACACTGTAATAAATGCATCTGATTAAGGTCAGATTTTTATTTTACCATTTGCGACAGCATGGATGGACCTAGAGGGTATTATGCAAGTAAAATAACCAGAGAAAGACAATACCATATGATTTCACTTATATGTTGAATCTAAAGGACAAAATAAATGAACAAACAAAACTGAAACAGATTCATAGATACAGAGTACAGATTGATGGTTGCCAGAGTGGGGGTGGAGGGAAGAGGTAAGGGGGTGGGTGAAAAAGGTGAAGGGATTAAGAAGTATAAACTACTAGTTACAAAATAGTCACAGGGATATAAAGTACAGCATAGAGAACATAGTCAATAAAACTGTGATAACTATGCACGGTGCCAAGTAGATACTGGAAATATTGGGTGAGACACTTGGTGTTGTATATGATTGTCTAACCACTATGCTGTACACCTGAAACTAATCTAAAATAATACTGAATGTAAACTGTAATTGAAAAAGAAAATTTATACAAAGATCAGATTTTTAATCCATAAGAAATTTGTCTTAAAATATAAATATCTCACATTTATAATACAAGATAAATATAAAGAGATATAAATATAAAACTTTGTCTTAAAATATAAATAGCTGCAAATATAAATATAAATATCTTAAAATATATAGATATAAATATATAAATATCATGTTAATAGTTTATCTATTAATAGTTACCCATTACTAATATTTCTCTACTTTTATTACTATTTATGCTACTGCTACTAAGTCTTACTACTACTACCACTACCACCACAACCCCCATACCCCCACTATCTCTAGCACTTCATAGTTTACAAAAAGCTTTCAGTACACGACCTCATTAAATCCTTATAACAGAACTATGAGATTTCCATATATACCTCCCGATCCATGCAACAGATGAGAAAACCAGGTAGTGAGAATCAGACCCTGGAGAAGGTTAAAAAGTAGCAGAGACATTATTTGAAGCTGGGTCTATTTGATGCCAAGTGGACTTATCCAAATAAAAAGAGTCTACATTCCAAAGTAATAAATTGCCATATGAGATTGTTCTTCATTTTCCATAATATGTTAACCACCCCCTTTACCCCCTGTCTTTATCTCTTCAACATGAAAAGCAATCCTTTATTGCATTAGCTGAAATGCAATGTGGCCGAAAGCAATCGGCTTCTGTCTTCAGAGACTCAGAAAGTTTATCAAGTTCACCACCACAGGGAATGTTATTTTAACTTGAGAAATAGGTAGTTTATCAGATTAGTCTGCTAAATAAAGTATTAGTGAGCAAAGATAAGCAACCAATTTGTTATGTGTGAGATTTACCCATCGAGATAAAAATACTCTTTGCCCTTCTGGGCTAATGTAAAGGAAAGAAAATGTTAGTGACAACATAACAAACCACTAAGGTCTCATCAAGAGGGAATTCAGAAGCACTTTAAAGGAAAGCCTCAGGCACAAGGAGGAAGAGATGTACCTGCAAAATAACAAGTAAAGTCCTTTCACTGGAGGAGATGGGTACAATAAATTAGGGCCCCTGCATATAGTACAATGCTAAGTTCACTCATTAAAATGATGTTTTATGTAATTAACATTTTTAATGTGAAAAGATGTTATATTTAAATTACTAAAAGAAAAGTATGTATTATGTATGTGAATATATACTAGTACATACATTATGTGTATTATGTATGTATGCATATGTATGTTATAAATATTTTAGTACATAATAGGGTGTCCCCCAAAAATGTATACACACCTTAATAGCTCAATTTTGAAAATGAAATGTATTTTATTAAACTCTGCCTTTATAATTATTCAAAGTATGTGTATACATTTTGGGGGACACCCTATATATTATCAATACTATATATGAACACATACCAAAGTGTTAGCAGTGCTGGGATGAGTTGTATTCATGGTCAGATTTTATTTCTGTATTTTCTACTTGTTCTATGTTAAAAATGGATTGCTGCCATAAAAACAGTAACATGTAATAAGATGTTTGCATACTTTTGTTTTAATATGTTGCTGAACCAATTAGAATGTTTCAGATATCATGACACACTTCATCCCTGATTAGTTCAGCGAGCATCTCATAAAGCAAGCTTCTACTCACCTCAATACTATTATTACACCAAAACATCCTACCTAATAATAGACAAATATGCAAATTGACCATACCTCCAACACACCCACAAGCTATGCCCACGAGCCACGCCCACCATCCAATCAGAGCGAGTATGCAAATTAACTAAACCAAGATGGCTACAGCCACAGAGAGCAAGGTTTCCTAGGTAACAGAGGAAGCCAATCTTTCCGCCTGCCCTTGCCAGGCCTAAGCCTCCACTCAAGCTACAAAGTTTCAATTATAGAAGGTAAACAATTTCAAATAGAAATGGCGGCAGAATGGAGCTTGAGAGAGCAGGCCAGGGTTGCCGGCGGCAACAGTGGAAGCAAAGCTTTCTGCACACCCTGTCCGGGCCCAGCCTCTGCTTAAGGCTACAAAGTTTCAATTATAACCCCAACACAAATGGCTGCCGGCCTCGGTGGGAGCCCCAGGCTTGGCTCCGCTCCAGGCTACAAAGTTTCAATTGTAGAAGGAAAAGAAATTCCAGATACCAGGGCCTCCGCTTGGGTTGCCAGGGGGCATGGCTGGCCTGCAAACCACCACAGGCCCCTCGCTCAGACTGCCCCACGCCCCAAGGGAACCCCACCCTGATCAAGGACACCTTTCAGGGCAAACCAGCTGGCCCCCACCCCTGTACCAGGCCACTATCCTATCTAATAAAAGTAATATGCAGATTGATCATCACTGCAACACACAATATAGCTGCCCCCATGTGGTCAAAGATCCTGCCCCCATGTGGACACAAGATGGCCACCACAAGATGGCCAGTAGGAGAGGGCAGTTGGGAGGCACCCTGCCTGCAAGGGAGGGCAGTTGAGAGGGACCAGGCCTGAAAGGGAGGGCAGTTGGAGGTGATCAACCCTGCAGGAGAGGGCAGTTAGGGGTGACCAGGCCGGCAGAGGAGGGAAGTTGGGGGCAAACAGGCTGGCAGCAGAGTGGTTAGGGGGTGATCAGGCTGTCAGGCAGAAGCGGTTAGGGGCAATCAGGAAGGCAGGCAGGCAAGCAGTTGGGAGCCGGCAGTCCTGGATTGTGAGAGGGCCTAAACGGGCAGTCGGACATCCCTTGAGGGGTCCCAGATTGGATAGGGTACAGGCTGGGCTGAGGGACAACCCCTCCATGCACGAATTTCATGCACCGGGCCTCTAGTTAATGATAATATCCTAGTATTTTCTAATAGCCATCTACATGCCCGCATTGTTAGCTGTACCTCAAATGTCTTTCTTTTTGAACCAGGATCCAATGAAGGTTTGCACACTGAGTTAGGTTGTGCTGCCTCTATAGAATCTTTCAAGCTAAAAGAGCCCTGGTCCCAGTGTTGGCCCCACTCCTCCCATCACAGATCTGTATTTATATATCATTCACTTTTAGTAACATTCACATTCTTGTAGAATGTTTCATATTCTGGCTATGTCTGATTATTTCCTCATGGAATTTTTGTTAAATTTGCAAAACTCTTTCTTGTCCTCTGTGCGTTGTCACAACATCTTAGTCTTATTTTATGAGTATAAGGTCATTTCTTGTTACTCAAAATATAGGGTGCCCCCCCCCCAAATGTATACACACACTTCGAATAATTATAAAAGGCAGTGTCTATTAAAATATATTTCATTTTCAAAATTGAGCTATCAGCTGTTAAAGTGTGTATACAGTTTTTGGGACACTCTGCGTATTAATCATGGCACTCTTTTTTAGTAATTTTCTTCTGTTGGTTGCATTATCTTTTTCCTCCAGATTATTTTTTTCTGTTTGTTTTTGTCTCTGCTTCAGGCATGTTTTCTAAATAAACACACCTTGCAATAAACTGAAAACCAGATACAGATGAAAACCCATCCTTCTGCAGTTGTCTCTATAAATCTGGGCACTCTGTTAATGTCAAATTCCCAGAGTCTATGAACATTCTAGGATCTTATTTTAAGAACTGTTTATCTCTAAGCTATTCTATTTGTTATTATCACCAATACAAGTCTAGGGAGATAATTCATTGCTAACAACTTGGCCACTGTTTGGCATCGTTTCCCAGTCATTTCCCTTCCCTTCTCAACATATCAGCCTTGTATATATTTGAGTCCTTTTAGGTTCCTTATTTTACTTGGCAAATACACATATCTCATTAATTTCTTTTCTTCTTCTTTTTAAATCCTCACCCGAGGGTATTTTTCCATTTATTTTTAGAGAGAGTGGAAGAGAGAGGGAAAGACAAAGAGAAATATCGATGTGAGAGAAATACATTGATCAGTTGCCTCTTGCACTTGTCCTGACAAGGGCCCAGGCTGGGGAGGAGCCTACAACCGAAGTACAAGCCCTTGACAGAAATGGAACCTGGGATCCTTTGTTCTACAGGCTGACGCTCTTTCCATGGAGCCAAAGTGGCTAGGGCCATTTTTCATTAATTTCTCACTAACTACTTCCCCATAGTAACTATTCTTATTGCCTCTACACCATTCGTGACTTTAATATTTGCTTGCCCATTTTAGTAGCTGGAGAAGAGTATTGAGGCAAATTTGAACTATATGTGTCGCGTCTGATTAGCTTTTCTAGAGCAATAGGGAGGAGGGAATAGATTATCTGAGCTATTGCACACCTCAGCTAAGATAAAAATAAAATAAAACCACAAAATCCCCAAACCAAAAAACCAAACGTTTCAGTGTGTGTTATTTTTTTTAACTGAAAGAGCTACATACAGTTGTCTTTTAAATTGTGGTTTCATGTATATTTACATCTTTATATTTTTCTTATGCTAATATTTAAAAGAGTTTGTCAAGTAATGGTGTGAGGTGGCAAGTTGAAAATTCAAGGAGAGGTAAGGAAGAGTCAGGCTGGTATTAGAAAACTTGATGAGTAAAATCCACTAGGTGGATAATATTTTTGATGATATTGGCATCTGGCCTTAATTCCCTTCTCGTTTGGGGAGGGGGGTTCTTTATTCTACTACTTTGGTTTTTTATTCTATAACTTTGGTTTTATTCTATGAATGGTTGCCTTCATGTGCTGTCTACACGAAGCCAAAACAACAACATAATTGTGTTCGTAAGAAAGAACTATTTATCAACCCATTTTATTTGTGGAATATAACTGATTAGTTTTCAATGAGCTATTTTATTATTTTCTATGTTCAGCCTCAGTTTGAAATAATGGAAGCCTTAAGAGTATTGCTCCTAGACCTACTAAGAAGAAATTCCTACTTGGGTCTTGATTATGGTTTCTTTCCCTTGCTTTTTCTCCAGCAAGGCCTATAATTTGGGAAACAAAGCTCCTGTCTGTAATTTCATATATGCCCCCAAATACCAAATAATGTACCTTACAGGAACTCTAGCAATAATTAATCTGACAAAAAGTCCAGCATTGTTTCACAGCCTCCAGTCACTGAGACTGGCCACAGTTGGTTGTTTTTGGGCTGTTTTCTCTGCCTCCCCCATGGTTTCTAGGCCAAGAAACTGAATAGCAGAATGTGCTCCAGTAATTTCCCTTTCTCTTTGTTCCAAGACCACCAGGCAATTATTGCTGGCACTTAAATGAAAAATCTATTTTATTGTATGGACTGTGATTGCTTTCTAGGCAAATCTTTCATTGGCACCAATGGTGACCCCAGCTGAACTTGTGAATTAAGAAATAGGTGGTTCTGAGTATTGGGTTTCATTTTATGTTACTTCTTTTACTACCATCAGGCTCAGAATACATTAGCTAAGAATAGCAAAGGAGGAAAGGGTGTGAGAAGCATAGCAAGAGGAACTTAAAAGGCGAGTCTCATTAACATTAAATATTTACCTGATTTTACGTGAAGTTCGAAAAAACACCGTGTCACTACCTTTAGTGCAGTTTCATGTCAGGAGCTTGGATTCAAATGGTGTGTCTATCATGAACAAAAATTGTACCGTGTTTAAAGGCATTGCTTTGAGCGAATGCAGGCTTTGTCAAGTGTTGACGTCATTTCTAAACTGCCAAAAACTTTAATTCGCATGAGCCTCAATGAGTATTTTTGCTTTACTAGAAGCAACAATTTCCTTACCATTCTAGAAAATGCTGTTTCTGTGTTGGATTAACCCTTTGAGTCACAGCCATGTGCTAAAATGACTGCAGCAGAGGTTGAACATACATGAACAAATGGCCCGTCATTGTCAGGAACAACAACTTTCAAACTGCTTAGTCATCGGTCAGTTGGGACTGTTCTTTATTATGATCCCTGAGGGGATATCACCTAATATGATCAGTAAATTTCATATTTAAATCATGTATTTTAAAAGTCTATAGATACAAATACTCTGACAAATTATAAAACTTGCAGAGGACATGCTACTCTAAATCTTATTCCTCCTGAGTTATAAAAATCAGGTCTTTCAATTCTCTGGCTACTGGAGTTGGAATCTGTTGACGGGCCAGGTCACGGTCAAGACCTAACACTATCATCTTGAATGCATCACTTATCTTTGTGAGTCTTGGTGCTCTCATCTAAAAACTGAAGGGGCTCAACTTTATCACTGTAGATCTTCCCAGAAGCTTGACATTCATTGGTTTCATATTGCTAACCCATACACTGCAATCCTGACATTTTCCCAGGTTACAGTTCAAGTGAGGGCAAGCTTACAAATACCCTGCCCAGGGACACTTCTAATTCCCTCCTACATCCTTTAGGTAAAGAGACTTTCAAGTTCACTCAGGCATTTTCCCAGAGTAGGCACTGCCGAGTGATAGAAAGCATACATGTCTGTCCTGAGGATGCTCACAGACGTGCTTTAAGTTACTGAGCAAGTCAATTAACCCCTCTTTCCTTTCACATGAGCCATGGTTATCATGAAACTTCTCTGTTGTGAAATTGTGATAGGATTTTCCAATACTGGTAGAGAAAAATAGAGATTATGGACAGTTTTTATTGCAAAATCCTGTTTTAACAGTAAAAGCTGAAAATAAGCTACATGTTCACCAGCAGAGGATGATAAAATAAGTTTAACTCAGTACAACTGTGGACAAGATGCAACAGCTAAATAAACATAATGAAAATGAGCAACATTTTGATGTGGATGACAGTTCATGAAGGCAAATCATTAAATGAAAAAACACAAGGAACAGAACACTATGTACTATGTGATGCAATTTATGTAAAATAAAAAATTATATGTATACATAAACACTACATATAAAATTACATATTGCTCTAAACATATAAAATTGCAAAGAAAATAATATCTAGTACAGGGCTCAGCAAACTTTTTCTGTAAAGAGCCAGTTAGTAAACATTTTAGGCTTTGTGGGTCTCTGTTGCAGCTCCATGACTCAGCTATTGCAATGTGAAAACAGCCAGAGACAACAAGTGAATATATGACCATGGTTGTGTTTCAATAAAACTTTATTTACAAAAACTGGCAGGGAGCTGGACTGGGCCTGGGTCATTGTTTCCTGACCCATGACCTAGCATAATACTAACTGATGAAAGAATTGTCCATTGTGAGGAACCAGGACTGGCCTGGAATAATCAAGGAGATTTTTCTCTTTATCTGCGTTGTTAGATTCTGCGTTTACATGGAGAATGTAGTCATGAATTACTTGTGTAATTGAAACCATATTTAAAGACGAAAAAGAATTATTAAAAGAATGATTTAAAACTATTTCACCTGCCACTTCAAGTAGCAATATTATGATTTGACAAACTTTCCTAAGATCTTCCCAATTTGCATCCCAATAAGCCATCTTCCTTCCAGGGCTTTGTTCTCCTATCAGCTGTCCCTCAGGCACATTGAAGTGTGGCAGCCCAGAGCCTGCAGAGGTAAAGGACAAGGAACACTGGGCAGAACCCCACTCTGCAAAGCTCACGAAGCAACCGACCTCTGCAGTAAACGAGGACAAGGTGCCCTGTGTTATGTTTCCTTTTTAAATATTTTTTTTTACATCAAAAACACATTGCAGGGTAGTAAAGACTTCAGGGGCATCCTACAAAAACAGCCTGCATAATTCTGATATTGAAAGCCAGCCTCGTTTTAATTACCTGCCAGTACTGAGCCACATCCTCGAGCTCGAGATAGCCAATAACAATCTTGTAATTTCTAAATGTGAATGCCACTCAGGTGGAGTCCAAATAGTGAGGGTTTCAGCTTACCTCTTAAAATGTAAACATGAAATTTCAGATTTCCAAAGCAACCAGACCTCCCTTCACCTTGGACACCTTCTTCAAAAAAAAAAAAAAGGGGGGGGGAGCATTTCTATGGTGGGTGGCATGTAGACAGTTGCCCATTAAAACGATAACATCGAAATATAAACAGCCAAGCCTTTTCATCATTTATTGACAAACGACTTACAAGACTGCTAGTGAAATCCTTTAAAGACCTTTTCAGACATGTTGGCAATTCAGACGCCAGCAGCAAGTTAGACTGACAAGTAATTACAATTAATGCCACCACAATCATTAGTAAAATACATTTCACTCTATGTTTGTATGCCAATACTTAATACCAAAACAGAATTCTAGGCATGCCACCATGCCCCCAAATCACCATGCTGATTTTTACCCACTGAGCCAACAGCCAGGCTAGAGCAGAATAAAGAGCTCATGGGCTGAGCGACAGGGGTGTCCTGACTCAGACCCTGCCAGCTCTGGATATTGGGAGCCCTGAGTCATTGCTCTTTTCAGAGGGTGAGAAACCAGGGTTGCCTTTCTAGCATTCATAAATTTAAGCTCTGTCCTGTCAGCTCTTCATTGGGAAGTGTTTCTTAAGAGCCAGATGTTATTATTCAGTTCAGTCCATAAAATAGTTACTCTCCCGTGTAACATCAGTGGTAGAATGGACAAATAAATGGTACATTTACACAGTGGAATACTACATAGCCATGAAAGTAAATGAACTAGAACTACACACAGCGGTATGAATTAATCTCAAACTGTTCTATGATGTTGGAAAGTGGGACAGTGGCTGCCTTGCAGGGAATAAGGACTGAAGATTGATTTCTACGTTTCTTCTAATAGTCTCCTTAGATTTCTCCCAGTACTTGATCTGGAGGCTGGTTGCACTGGTATGTTTGCTTTGTAAAACTATCAAGCTGTACATTCCTAAATTTTTTGTGGGCTCTCAATTTAAATTATTTTTAATTAAAGTATAGTTGGCATACAATATTATATTAGTTTTAGTTGTACAACATAGTGATTCAACATTTATATAACTTACAATGTGATCACCATACTCTACTCCTGATTTGAGCACTATTCTGTATGCTTATCACACTTTCAAAGAATTTACAAACAACAAGGAACAACCCCAACACAACACTTACTGAGCAGCACGTGTGCCTGGAAGTAGAACAAATATGATAACCTTTATTCTCCAGAAATTTATAGTTGAGCAGGGGAGATAAATTTAAAAACAAAACCATATTATTTCATGTGGTGTGAGCTATTAAAGAACTAGTAAAAGACACTACAGGAGCAATTTCTTCTGCCCTTATGGGGAGAAAATGTCATAGAAGGTGACACTGAGCCAAGTCTTGAGTGATGGATTCAATAAACATAGAACGAAGGCAACATTCACTGTCGCTGAGGGCCTAGCAGGATGGAAGGGCAAGATACACAGTGTTAGAAAATGAAAACCACCACCAGGGGTGGGCGTGGACAATTAAGAAGTGCTCCCCTTTATTCGTTGAGTATTCAGAGTTTTCCAAAGAGCGCTTTCTTCATAGCCAACTGCAAGGTTCCCATCATCAAAGAAGTATCCCTACACAGGGCGGAATCCACTATGCGACAGCAATAAGTTTGGGGAAGAAAGGACAGAAGCCAAGCTGGGAACACTGATACTCGCGACAGGCACATCCACAATGGCAGTCACCACCATTTATGCTTCATGCTTGATATGCTCTGTGTGATGCACTTATTCCTCATACCAGTGCAAGGAGCCCAGGACTAGTATTAGTCCATTCGGTAGGTGCCACAAGGGAGGCTTAGTGAGGCTGACTGCCCGTGGCCATGTGCACAGCAAGCAGCAGAGCCCCTGCTAGAACCTGGTGGGTCTAAGCTGTGAGCACATGGAACTGAGCTGCCCCAGGCCCTGGAACATCAGCCACTGGCTTTCTCCTGCAGCCTAGGCAGCAAGGGGAGCTCACGAGGAGGGCACTTCCAGACCCACCACAGGCAGGACTACAGCTTCTCTGGCCTATGGCTTCCAAGGGAACAAATGAACACCTTGGAGACAGTGGGAGAGGCTGATGGATGATTTCCTTCCCTCCACGCCCCCATAGCCACCCTCCCCAGCCTGAAGGGGACAATCTCCATCATTGTTTCCAATTCTGCTTTCAGGGGTCCCTGCTGGGAGGGGCCACAGACGGGCACCGTGCACACCTCCTCCAACGGTGGTGTCTGCCCCTCCTCAGGCTAACGTGGGGACCGAGTTCCTCTCTGGAGCATTCTCCCTCTCACGCTCTCGCTACTGAGGGGTCCTTAACCCTGGGAGCACTCTGGAAATGTGTGTATTGAATAGCCAGGTGAAGTGTGTGCAACAGCTCGGGTCTGAGCCACACTGAGAAAATCCCGGGAGGAGGTTATCTGAAGACCAGAAATGAAGACTTGGCATCCTTTAGCCGAAGCTCCAATTTCACAATGATGACAGGGGAGAGACTCGAGTGCCATTTGGGAAATATCTTTAAAGAGACATGTGCTGCTCTGAGGGAGGAGACAAGACAACTTTCAAAGGGAAGGAGGAAGGCTTTGTTTCCGAAGTCACACTCTCTGTTTTATTTGTCCTAGCTGTCTACTCCACCATGAAGGGTCCGACAGCAAACTGCTCAGACAAAGCCAAATCAAGCCAAATGCGCTGGGCAGGGCACCGGCTTCCAGCCCACCCCACAACACAGCCTCCTGCTATTTCAGGCCTCAGGGTCTGTAAAACAGACGCCTGCCCTCCATCCTGGGTTGTGTGAAATTATGCGGTGGTTTGGTGAAGTCAACAAATAACTAGAATGAACCACACTGGGGGAAATGAAAAAGCAGCTGGCATCGGTCTGGTCTTCAGAAGGCAGTAAATAAGGACAGTTACCCTCTGTTGCCTCCTATCTGAGAGTTGTTTTTAAAACCTTTTTATTGGGAAATTATTGCAAATGAGAAGGTAAATTATAAAAATAAAAATAGCCTTTATCCAGATTCACCTATTGTTAATATTTTACCCAATTTTATTATTTGTTCTCAATCTCTTTCCCACCCCCTCGTTCCCTCCCCACATAGTTCTTTTTGTCTTTCCTAACTAAAGGAATATACTCACACAGAACCACAGAACAGTTATTGACTTTAGTACATTCACATTGATACAGTATTTTTAACAAATCATTCATTTTCAATTTTGTCAGTTTGCCTCATAATGTCCTTCCACGGCCCAACGCAAATGTTACCGTTGGTTGCCATGTTCCTACCCCTGACATTTCTCTCTCCCTTTGTGATGTACTGTGTTAGCCCTTAAATTTACTTCTCTTGTGTCTATACTTATGTCCTGACTAGTGCTGTGTGGCCATTTACCTCTTCTACTAAATCGTAAGCTTCTTGAAGGGAAAGCAAACATCTGTTGGATGAATTGCCAGAAACACACACACACACACACACACACACACACACAGAGACGCAAATGACAATGGAGTTTTTGTATTAGATGTTTTAAGACTTCTATGTCATTTTTTTTTAAAAAAAAATGTTTCCCTCTTAGCCTAAGAAGATTCACATACATACTAACCTTCAAATGGAACTATTCAACTACTACAGTCTTCACTTAAGAGGTGAGTTTGCTGAAATGATTTTACAAAAATTTCATAGTATCATCATTTATTTGGGGCATCTGAAAGGATGGACTACAGTTCCAAAGCATCATCACGAATGAAAGAAGCAGTCTGAACCGCACAGTTCATGTCTGCCCATGCACGGAGCATTAAGTTAAAGATGGTATGGCGTGGGGGCGTGGGAATGATGACAAGTAGTACCGATACTGAAAGAGTCGCCGGAGATCACCGTGTGATTGTAAAAGACCAAGGTCAACCGAGCAGCTAGTAAGGCAACTACTACACACAACAGTTGGTCTGAATCACAATGCAATTCCTTCTATCCCTCACTTGTGTTGTACCCTCACTACCATTTTATCGTCTCACCATAGAGGGTTGAGGAACACCTGAATGTGCTCAAAAAGAGTTGCAGAAAACTGTCCAGGAAGCCAAAGTTGTTGTTTTCAATATATTTTATTGATTTTTTACAGAGAGGAAGAGAGAGGGATAGAGAGTTAGAAACATCGATGAGAGAGAAACATCGATCAGCTGCCTCCTGCACGCCCCCTACTGGGGATGTGCCCGCAACCAAGGTACATGCCTTGACCGGAATCGAACCCGGGACCTTTCTGTCCGCAGGCCGATGCTCTATCCACTGAGCCAAACCGGTTTCGGCAAAAAGTTGTTGTTTTCAAACGGAAGAAATAAACAGATTTAAAAAAAACCCTCACAATTCTAACACCCAGAGATAACTACTATGAATACTCGGGTAAAACAGACATTATCTCCTCAGTATCAAATCACATTCACATATATTTGTGTAAACTGTTTATTTTGAGACATGTTTATTTTCACTAAAAGCATATCATAAGCTGTCATTTTTAATAGCTAAATAGTGTTACATTGCATGGATGCACCTTAATTTATATAAGTAGTTCCCTAGTAATAGATATTTCTAGATTTTGAAATTTTACAACTGGGAAGTTAAAAAGCAGCTGGCATCGGTTCTGGTCTCCAGAGGCAGTGAGTAAGGACAGCCCTCCTCTGTTTCATACGATCTGAGAGTTTGTTTTGGAAACTTTTTATTGGGAAATGACGTCAAATGAACAGATAAGTTGCAAAAACAAATATAGTTCAAAGAACTCTCTATGCCCTTTATCCAGATTCACCTATTGTTCCCATTTTAAGTAAAACTGCACTGAGAATTCTTGCAGTTTAGTTAAATCTTTTTTTTTTCTCATTCTTAATTACTTCCCACAGGAATCATTCCTAGAAATGAAATTATGCGGCATGTACACTGCTTTAAAGCTTATAATAAGTGCTGCCAAGCTGCCTTTCAGCAATATGGTGACAATTTTAACTCCTGCAGCAACGTCAGAGCCTCTTCGCTCATATTCTCGCCAACCCTGGACATTATCTATGACGGTAAAATATGTGCAACATGGCTTCCTGTTTAATTTGGATTTCTTTCATTTATACATCAGGTTCAACATTAAATAACTTCATTGGACATTTGTACCCTCCTATTAGGATTTGGGGGCCATACATATTTAAAAGATAAAAGGATAAACTAAAGCAGAGAAGACAATATTTAAAGCCCTGTTTCAAATTCAGTGAAACCTAATTTCACTCCGCATAATAAAGCGAGCCTGAGAAGAGGCAAGGAAGATTTGTTTCAAATTTTTAAGCACCATGTCACCGGCGAGCACGGCTCTTATTCTGCATCGACGAAGGATCGGATCATTTTGTAGAGTGCCTGTCAAATTTTGACTATTTTCTATTTTCCAGAGAGCTGAATGTTAAAAATCAGTAGGAACGTTGCAGCATCCATGCCGCTTTTAGAAAGGTTAGACAGACTCACGCCCGCAACATTCAAAGCCATTTGTTTAGCATCTTGGGAAGGAACCTATTTCCCAACTTCCAGGAGCACCGCTGGCAGGCTGTGATTTAGAGCGGCACACAGGCTAACGTGTATTAGTCCATTACCGAGCTGTAAGTTGACACCAACCTTTGGAATTGCTTTCTCAGAGGAAATGTTGAAGAACCTATGCCTCCGTCATTTCCAACAGGGCTGGGGAGAACATTCAGACAGCCCATTAGATCCTTTCATCTCGCATTTTGATGATTTTCATCAAAAGGGAGGTGGAAAGGGGGTGATTAGACACAAATTTTCACTCTGGTGAGAATCCAAACGTATTTCTAAGCTCAAAGACATTGATAACATATTGGCAAGTTCTTGTCGCCGCGTACGTGCACCATACCAGCCACCCAGAATACCCTAATGGTAATGAGCATGTTCAGAAAGAGGGGCTGGTGAGCAGATACTAAAGCAAACAGTGCAATCCACATTTGACAGTCAAAGGGCATTTTCATGAATACCAACAAAAAAAAACTGAAGTCACCAAGGATGAGGTTTAAGATTTTCGGTTGCCAAAGTCTATGCTGAATTGCACTCTAGCTGGGAGCGCAGAGGACTGTTAGACGCATGTGTAAGAGTCTGCAGTGGTTACACGGGTTTGACTAAGATCGCATTACTGTCAACTGGGGGCCTGTGAAAGGGCCGGCTTTGGGACAGGTCAAAGGTGCAGCTACATCTCTGCCCACACAGTCAGGATGGCTTCTGCCACAAGTCAGGCCAGGCCAGATACACTGCCTCCAGCCACTACCAAACTGATCAGCTCTGAGCTCTGTCTATGAACAAACATAACTTGATCTGCATCTGAGACTCACATCAAAATTAGCCGAAATTTAACGGTCATTAAATATTTTTTCCAATGTGTGACCTAATGTGTTTTTTCATTCCCCATTCTCATCAAAAGCAGAGAAATGCTGTCTACTCTCTAGCCTAATTCTATATCCAATGCAAATACAATGTGAACCCCATCTGTCATTATAAAATCTCTAGTAGAAAAGATGCAATAAATGTTAATGATTATTCGATTTAACATAATACATGTAACATGTAATTTCAATATAAAGCCAATATAAAAATTATTGACATCATCTCCATTTTTTTTTTTATTTTTTTTTTACTTAAAGTCTTCGAAGTCCAGTGTGTGCTTCATGGTTACGGTGCATCTGAATTTGGATGAGCCAAATTTCAAGTGCTCAATAGTCCCATGCGCCTTGTGGCTACTGTATCAGAAGGAACACGGATCTGGAGATTAAAATGTGGATCCGGACTACCGAAGCAAAATAAGGACAATTCAAGATCCAAAGCACAGAAGGCTATATCTCATGACCACAATGCTCACTTCATAAACCCAGCAATGCAAAGAAAGTTGGGGGGAGATGGTCTACGAATCTGCTACCAGAAGAGAGTCAGGAGAGAGGTTTGATAAGAAATAATGTACCGAAATAGAAGTCTTTAAAAGTCACACTGCTCAAGAACTCAAATTCCCATTTTCAGGAAACAAAATAGAGAGAGAAGCCTAAAAAGGCTTTGAAATTTTAAAGTAATTAATTAAATGGCTCCACCTTTTTGGAACATTGAAGCGTTTCTTCAAAACGCAGAGTCCTGGCTTTCCCCGGTGCTGCTTTTCCTCGGTGTCTACTGTAAAAGTCAAGGAGGAAAACCGGGGGAACATGTCTGAGCACGGGGTGAAAAGTATACCACTCGGCTAATTATATATCTGCTACATATGTCCCAGCTCGCTGTCTCACACACAAAAGTGCCGGGAAAGTCTGGGTATCACAAAAATAGCCCCAGCATGGAAATGGGAAAGAATGAGAAGGGCCTGAACTTCATGGGTGGCATTTACTTTCTCTTATTGTAAATGCCACCCATGGAGCCTGGTAAGAATGGCAAACCAAGCGAAATAGGTTTTGGTTTCCTTAGTTAAACAGCCCAGTATAGTTGGAAGTGCCCTGATGCCAAAGCAAGCTAACCAATCAGTCCTTCTCTGAAGCCTTTTGCCTTCTGTGTCTTATAGAAACAGAAAGATTACTACTCACTTTGGAGTTGCAGTCTATGTACATTTCAAAACACACTGGAGCACATTTAAGGCGGTTTCTGAATTACCAAAACCACCTTCTAACCTACTGATACTGAAAAAGAAAAGAAAAAAAATTCTGGAGAAAAAATTTGATTTGCCATTTGATTTGGGTGAAGATTAAAAATATACCCTAGCAGCTGCTCAAGTTTATGTCATTGAAATTCCAGTTTCATATTTTTAATTGCTACTGTGAAAAATTCTTTGATTGCACTTGATGAAATTAAGTTTTGCCTTTTTAATGATTAAACATGGGAAAATTCAAGTGTGTTCTAGTTAAGAATTTAAATTATTGTGTGTGTTTAAAAGATGAAGTAAAATCTACTGGGACATTATTTTATCTCGAGGCTAGATACAATACGCAGTAATTGCATACAGTGCTTGCTCGCTCTCAGTTCTTTCAAAATGACTAAAATATCCCTTCAAAGAATAAGACAGCAAGGATTTACTGGGTTCAAGGAGAGGAAACTGTAGGCTTACACTGCTCATAACTGTATTGCGACACGAGTCATTTTAGAGAGGGAAAAATGACACATTCATCATTGGTTGCTGCGTGATGGTCTCATGAGTCATTGGTCAGTCAACACACTTGTAAGTATGGTGCACATTCAGCTCCCAGGCTAGCATTTCATTTTGGAAGATGACCAGGGTGTTTGCAGACAAGAGGACAACCAGGGGGAAGTCACTGGTTCTTCAAAGCCCCCCAGATCACACAAAGATGTTTAATGATGAAGCCCAGACCATGTGTTTCTTACTATAGGCAGAAAAATCTGTCTCCGACTGTAGCTGAACACTGAAATGGGAAAAGTGAGAGGAGTTAGTCTTTGAATACGAAGGAAATAACGAGTGAGAAAGGGGACCATTGGGCCACACAAAATGATTCTCCCAGAATACGTCTCTTTGTTATACAGAGGTACTGCATGTCGAGAGATTTGTAATAGTTTTGAACTTTTTGCAATCATAATAACATACTATTTATAGTTATAAAATAAAAAAGTCTCAAAATGTTTTGATAGGCTTATCAATATTCATGATAAATTTTACATCTCTTATGAACAGATGCAATTTGGGGATGAAAAATTCATTACTTCATTTCAAAGGGAATATATTTTACTTGCCCTTAAAATATTTATCAGTGCAAGAAAATACAATGCCATTGTGATAAAGATGACAATAAATTTGATTTTATGAAGGCAGCTCTCATTTAGTACAAAAGGATAGATTATTATTTCTAAACCACCGACTTAAAATTATATAATTCTTGATTGAATGGTAAAGTGGCCATTCACCACTAAGTTACTCAGTCTCCCCCTCTGTGGGTGGTCATGGCCATCCTAAATATGGGGAGCAAACTTTCTCAAACCTTGGATCCCTAATAAATACTCTCCATAAAAAGTAGAATATCCAACCTATTTATAAGCCAAAGTAATCGTGATAGTCATAGCTCTACAAATGGCATCTTTCACAACTACAAATATATAAAGGGGTAAAGTTTGGAGAACATGTCTTCTTTTATCCAATTTAAGGTCATATCTTAAAAATCAACCAAGCGTTAGGAAAATAACTACACTGAGATGTAGGGCTAACATATGCTAATTAGAATTTTTTTTTTTAAAAAAAGAACTTTTAGAATAGTTTTGGTTTCACAGAAAAATTGCAAAGCTAGTACAGAGTCATCTCATACAACCTTCACCCAGCTTCCCCTATAGCTAACATCTTCCGTTACTATTCCATTTGTCACAACTAATGAACTAATCATGATACATTATTATTACCCAATGTCCATACTTTACTTGGAGTTCCTTAGTTTTCACTTGATGTCCTTTCTCTGTCTTGGGACCCCATTCTGGATACTGTGTTATGTGTCTCCTTAGACTCCCACTCACCACTGACAGTGTCTCAAGTTTTCCTTGTTCTGATGACCTTGACCGTTTTGAGGAATCCTGGTCTGGTGTTTTGTATGATGGCTCTCTCCTGGAATTTGATGTTTTTCTCATGATTGGACTGGGGCCATGGGCTTGGGGAAGGAAGACCACAGAGGTTAAGTACCATTCCCATTGAATCTTACCAAGGGCACATGCTGTCAAAATGGTTTGTCACTGCAAATGTTGACCTTGATCACCTGGCTGAGATAGTTCCTCTAGTTTCTCCATCTCTCCCCTACCCTGCCCACACTGTCTACACTATATCCCATGGAAGGAAGTTATATGTGTAACCGATCCTTAATGAGCGGGGAGTTCGGGTCCATCTCCTTGAAAGGTAGAATCTACATAAATTATTTGGGATCCTTTTGTATGGGGGACTTGTCTATTCTCCTTGATTTAATTAGTTATTCCACCATTTATTTACATCATTATGTACTTATAGATTTGTATTTTACACTGTATGTCCAACACCCAACTGTCAGTCATGATCCAATCCAATCCAATGATTTGCTATTTATTTTGTTGCTCAAATTATTCTGGCTTTTCTGTTTGCTCCTAAATATTGCTTTTTAAAGAGGTAGCTACATCTTTCCTATTCTTACGTTTTCTCCCAAGTTATATATGAGAAAGACATACCAATTTTCATGTAGATTTTGCAGTCTTTTAAATGTCAAACCCAGACTCTTAAATTTGGTTCATGATGGCTCACAGAGGACATCAGGCCCAGTTCTTTCTTGTTGCTGGACTATCAGATTCTTGCCTGAGCACAACTGTTCCTCACAATGAAGACAATGGACCTTCCCAGCTTTTCTCAAAAACCATCATAAATTTTTCTTTTCTTTTTTTACATATTTTCCTATAATATGTTGTTCATGCAAAGAAGCTAGTTTTTAAATGTTTATAAATATGAAACTAACCATCCTTCTGAACTAACCCTATGTTTGGGAAATCTATATATATAAAACCCTAGTAGACTGAACGTCGAAAAACCAAACAACCAAAGTGGTTGCTATGACATGTGCTGACCACCAGGGGGCACACATGGAACATGGCAGGCATCAGCTGCAGCGGGATGGAGGAGTAGGTGAACAGGGGCACCAGACCAAGGCGGGGTACTGGTTGCCATCATCGGGGCAAGCCTCTGCTGGTTACTGAAAATTCTTTGCTCCTGTGCACCACGGTCCAACACGGTGCTCGCACCTGCTGCCAGCACCAGAGCCACTGCTCGCACCCACTACTGGCGCCTGGTGCTGGCCCCGATTGCTTGGTGCCGTCAGCGGGTGCAAATGGTGGCTGCCGGCCCTGATCGCCCCTCAGGGCTTCTCTACCTCCCTCTGCTCCTGAGGGGCAATAAGGAGCAGTAGCTGCCGCTCACACCGCTGCTGGTGCCAGCCCCAATCGCTCTGCGCAGTCAACGGGTGTGAGCAGGGCCGGCACTGTCAGTGCATGGGAGCGGCGGCGGGAGTGGGCTGCCAGCAGACAGGGACCGAGGGCTGTGGTGGGAGGGGCTGGGCAGGAGCACGGAGGATGGGCCAAGACCTGACCCTGTGCCCACTGCAGCCTCGCGGCCCACAGTTCCTTTCAAGGTGCACGAATTTGTGTACTGGGCCCCTAGTTAACATATATTTGTGAAAATAGAATGGAAATCACTTGACATTTAGAATGGAAAATAGTATGCCATATTTCTAACTAGACAACCCAGAACTAGTTTTTCTCCCACTCTTTGCAAAACCTCTGTGTCGATGACACAGAATTTCATGTCTGGCTTTTATTTAACTTCTTTGGGATTCTGTAACTTATAAAAAATATTATTTAGATGTTTCAGTATAATCAATTGCTAATTTATAAGAAGGCACGGCCTTATATCCTATATAATAGAAGCCTAATATGCTAAGTGTCCAGTCGTCTAGTTGGCCGTTCAACCAATCAAAACATAATATGCTAATGATGTGCTAAGGCTGCTCAACCACTCGCTATGACGTGCACTGACCACCAGGGGGCAGACAGCCAACTGGTCAACCAGTCACTATGACACACACTGACCACCAGGGGGCAGATGCTCAATGCAGGAGCTGCCCCCTGGTGATCAGTGCACTCCCACAGGGGGAGCACTGTTCAGCCAAAAGCTGGGCTCACGGCTGGCAAGCGCAATGGTGGTGGTGGGAGCCTCTCCCGCCTCCATGGCAGTGCTAAGGATGTCCTACTGACAGCTTAGGCCTGCTCCCCACGAGCCTAAGCCATCAGTCAGACATCCCCCTAGGGCTCCCAGACTGCAAGAGGGTGCAGGCTGAGCTGAGGGGACACCCCCCACCCCTGCCCCTGGAGTGCACAAATTTCGTGCACTGGGCCTCTAGTAAATATATAAGAATACACAGTGAAATTCTGAGTTTACTACTACTGCGAAAAACATCAGCCTGGTGCACGTAATTAAATTTCCATTTCACGAATATTTCTGGGTTGTCTGCTCAGTGTAGAAATAAAAGCTTTCTCAGTGTCCCTCCCATCTCATCTTTCAAGGTTAGAGTCTGTGAAACTATTGAGCAGTACTCGAAGACCTCCAAGATTTCAGTTCTGATACATTGCCTAATAAAATGGAAAAGGCATGAATTCAGGGATTCTAAGCTTTCCTCCAACTGAAAATATTTATGATATTTGTTTAAAGGAAATAATACGAGAGAATAAGGAGATGGAAAACAAAACATTTGTCATAACAATAAAGATTTTAAAATAAGCAATACAAGGAAGCTCAGGGGAAGGTGAGCTCTACATAAATATCCTCCAAGGCCTCTGCAACCTTCTGTTCACCTCTAGGAAGTCAGTTCATTCTTTTTCCTAAGGAATTTCTGCAGCCTGGCTGTTTTTAAAGGTGCCAACAGCAACAAACCACACCAAAAAACAACTGCTCAAAGACACACAGACAGACATGCATGAGCATGCGCATGCGTGCGCGCGGGTGCGCGCGCACACACACACACTCTCTCTTTCTCTCTCTCTCTCTCTCTCTCTCTCTCTCTCTCTCTCTCTCTCTCTCACACACACACACACACACACACACACACACACCCTTGTTCCTGCTCTCTCCACCATAACTTCATAAATTCCCTCAAAAGCCAGAAGCAGTTTTGTCACCCCCAGAAAGGGTGGAAGCACCTCAAGCCATCTTCCTTGGCTAGTAGGCAAGGGAAGAGGATGCAGAGCAAGGAAATAACCCAAAGAAAAGCTAAAAACTTACAGCCAAATCCCAGCACCTGGGAGCCATCACTCCTGGACATTTCAACCTCAGGGTGGAGGGGTTAAGCATCTATCTATCAGTTGTGGAGAGCAAACCTGGCTGGTAAAAATTAAATTAGTAGGATCACACTGGGAATCAAATTGATTCTTCTGTGAAACAGGAAAGTAAGGTGTGTGTTTTTATTGTTGTTGTTGTTGTTGTTGTTTGCCCTTTTCTTTTCCTGATTTGAAGAAAGGGAAATGGAGGCAGAAAGGTCAATGGACCTCCTTGAAGGCCACCCAGAGAGCCTTGGGGCCTCAACTTCTCTTCCACATGAAGGGTTACCTTTGATACTCAAATAGAGATTTTTAAATGTTTGCAAATCCAAACCTCAACCACTGGTCCCCATGTTTATAGTTCAGGATTTTACAAATTTGCCTTGGTCCTCGGAGGCCTCATCTCAGAAGCTTGATTGATGCTCTCCTGCAGCCCCAGGCCAAGGGACAGAGTGCTTCCCGGAGAACACAGCCATTAGCTAATGGAAGACATTCTTCATCCCGTGGAAGGACAGGCAGCTAAAGCCAGCTCCAGGGCCAGCCAAAAGTAGCACCTACCAGCTATGAAGGACGGCAAGTGCCCAATGCCCACGTGGCCAAGAAAAACCACACTAAGCAAAGAGTCACCAAGAACTTTATCAGGGTGTTCCTGGCACCCCGCAACACCCCCATAAAGGTGAATCGCAGATGCGATTATCGCAGCCTTTTTAGTTTTTTCTATTTCACTGCCACCTCTTCAACATCTTGTAAATGTTCCTGGGAGGGGTTCGGGGGTTCGGCAGAAGACCTATTTTAGTGGTGGAGGTTCTAGAATTTCTGTGTAGGACGGGCTTAGGTATAGCATTTTCTTTGGAAGGCGACTAGGGAGAGAGTTGGCTGGGAGTTTGGACTTGAAACTGTTTGCTTAGCAGTTTATAAAATATTGAGGGACTGTCAGTAGTTCATCTGAAGGAATGGAGGTGCTGGTAGAAATGTAAAGGTTCCTCTTCAGATCACTTCTTAGGATTGCCACTGTATAGAAGAGAGATGCTTGCATGAGAGGAGAGGATGCTTTTGAATCTATAAGATGACGCTCACCTCCCACTGAACTTCTCCCTACCAGGGCCCCCAACACAGCCTCCCCAGAACCGCACGCTGGATGGCCGAGTTTGCACCGATATGTTCTCAACATTGTACCAGGTCAGGGGATAGGCTGGCAAGGCTAGCTGGAAAGTGAAGGTGTAAACAGGTTTTTATTTTCTCCTTCTTTTGGCTCTCCATGAATAGAACTTTCACATAAGAACCTCAAGCCGATGGAAAAATTAGATAATCACACCCGGTTGCCCTGAACTCATCCTTACTGTGGGTCAGCTAAGGGCTCTGCAGATGTGTGAAGAAAAACTCATTGTCCAGTTTTATTGCTGCCTTTGGGATAGCAAGAGACATGAAGAATTGACAATTTTAAGACAGTTTTTTTTTTTTTTAATTCTGATTGCTTTGACTGAATAAAAATAATTTCCATGTATGTTTTTAGGGGCTGAAATCAGGCAGTGAGCTGTTTTCTCAAAAGTAAGCCACCAGCGCCCTCTTCTGGCTATTTTTCTGTAGTGTGCAGGATTGAAAAATTGCAGGGACAAGCAGCAAAGCAGGAATTAAGAGACATGGCAAAACATTCAAGGGAAGACTGTGTATGTCGTGGAAACGTACTGATAGTCACATATACTAGTGTAAGGTTAACTGAAAAATCATAGCTCTTTCTAAGTGTATGTGTTAATACTCTACCAGTAGACATGACAACTAAGCTCTTACAGAAAATACAGAAAGAAAACGGAGAACATGTAGGTCTAATAGAACACAAATGTCTACTGATTATTCTATCGTTTTCATAAATAAACATATTCAAATATTAAACAAAAATTTTTTTCCCTTTAGAGGAAACCGTACAAATAAACACACGGTGATATTTCTGAAATTCGCATAATTTAAGCCAGTTTCCCCACTCATATCTAAGCTCTGCTTACATGCTCCAGTTTCCAATGTAAAGCAAAGAAAAGCTCGCCAATCAAAGGCTTTCATTGGCAATGTAAAATAAAGTCCCAAAGCCCGCCGCTAACTGACTTTGTGTGGGAAATATTTGATTTTGAGAAATGTTTTTATACTTGAGAAAGATAATTTTTAGTTAGAAACATTTCCATCTGTGGCTAGTTTCTTTTAAATAAATATTTTAAATACGGGACCAGTATGGCTTCTAAATGTTCTTTGTTAGGCATTTCAGACACAATATTACAGTAACGAGCATATACTCCAAGATGCAAATCAGTTCTCAAAGCGTCACAAGCCCACGGTTTCTTAGAGCAGGGATAACTGGTTATTTACGCTAAGGCAAATCAATCTCTTTGCATTTCGGTGAATTCACTTTTTCTCTGTTGTTGTTGAATGGATTCTAGTGAATACCCAGCACAGTTTTGGTTTGCCTGCCTGCGAACAGGAAAGGGAACGCTTTTTATTGACACATCCCAACATAAACAGAATATTCTAACCCAAATGAAAAGCAGACAAGCAAAATATTCTGATTTTGTTAATGTGGGGATTTGTATTTTATGAACTGTGTAGCCTTTAAAGTGAAAATTTCTAATTTCACGGACAGAAAGGAATTCTGTTCTAGGCACTTGCGGATTTAACTTGCCACAGAGTTTGGTAGGCAGCAGGCACTCAATAAAATACATGGACTATTCTGAAAGTTTCTCACACGGGTCAGTTTGTGAATTTTATAGTCATGACGGGACAGGAGAATCATTTGCTCTAACCCGGCACCATCAGGATGTGGCTCCTTTCAGTGGCCAATAAATTGTTTCCAAAAATAGCTTTTCCAGAAGTGTATAGAAATAAAACATCAATACTCATGAATGATTTGGGCTCATGAAATGCAGATTAAATTTAAAAATAAAAGCTTTGGAGATATACCTAGCTTTCATCCCAACATTCCATCTCCTTATAACTATGTGATTATTCACCCTCCAGGGCCTGATCTGTAAATACCTTGCAGAGTTATTATATTCAATATTATATATGCCAGGCCCTGGCACGTAAGTGTTCAGTAAATGATAGCTATATTTATTGTTATTATGAATGCCTCCCTGGCTCTCTTTGTGACTATCCAAGAATCTCATGCTTTCTGAGTTAGGAAGAGCTTAATTATCTAACATGGAATGAAATGAAAGCACATGAAAAACAGAGCTGATTCACATATCTCACTTAAGATATAACTGAGATCTTTCATTTCGGGGTCAAACAATATACCTTCAAGGGCATAGAATAGAAAATAAAATGCTGCCAGATTTTCCCTTAAGTCAACGATCTCAATTTGATTAAAAAAGAAAAGAAGAAAGTCAATTTAAAATAACTGACGAGGCGATTTTATTTGCTCAGGTTCCCTTTCAGGACATGATCATCCGACCTCTGGCTTCTCCAGCGAGACTGCCATGGGCCGAGGCCCCGGGACCATGTGCCACAGCCTGGCACCCAGAGGAGGAAATGCAGAGCAGATCTGCTAAGGAATCTAAGGAAAACACGAATCAATGCAGATGCCAACTCTTCACAGGCAGACTTCATTCCTAAATTGCACACCAGTGGAGCCACTCATAAATTACTAGGTACCTTCATTTTGAAAGGCCTGTCCAACATTAACTAATTTGGCCATATGATATTTTCAAAGGGATAATCATCATTCTCATCTTGCAGATGGGGAAATAAAGCAGGAGGATCATCACATTGAAAAAGGAACATCATTACGTATTTTGACCAATATCACATTCAGTTGCCAATGTTATTAAGGGTGAAAATACTCTGCATACAAAAATGACATGACTGACCCAACATGGCCAGGCGTGTGTTTCCAGTTTTCTTTTTTAATTACTTGCTCCCTCCTTTACCCACAACCCACGGAATAAGATTTCAAGTGGCTTATACACAGAACCCAAATACAAAAGGATAAAATAAATAAGTGAGGAATTTCTGATGACAGGAAATAACAACACCACGGACAAGAGGGGCAGCCCCATCCTATCCCTGTTGCTGGAGTGGGTCAGAGCTTCCTTACGAGTTAGGGAAATAACAAAGCGACTCATCGTGGCCATAAGGTAAAATGTGTGTTGACTTGTTTTTTCCAGGAGTGACAGGTCAGTGGCTTCTACTGGGCTTTCCTGCCTGGCTTTGGTAGTTACCTGTCAACCCAACACCTTCCTGGGCCAACGCACACAGTTTTGGCCATGAAATAGGTCAAAGCGAAAGGCTGGGGCGTGAGTCAAATGTGTGATTTTGCTCAAGATCAGAGCTTCCTGGCAGGTGTGGGTTCCCTAATGGGTTACATATGAGCTACTGGCCTCCTTGGCCTGGGAAGAGGATGGGGTTGCCTCCTCCACTCACCCTGGTGTGCCACCCTAATATTGTAATATTGATGTGAAAAGTATTGGGAAGCCCAACTCTAGACAACAGAACTAACAGAGCATAGTTCTAGACCAGTGGTCGGCAAACTCATTAGTCAACAGAGCCAAATATCAACAGTACAACGATTGAAATTTCTTTTGAGAGCCAAATTTTTTAAACTTAAACTTCTTCTAACGCCACTTCTTCAAAATAGACTCACCCAGGCTGTGGTATTTTGTGGAAGAGCCACACTCAAGGGGCCAAAGAGCCGCATGTGGCTCGTGAGCCGCAGTTTGCTGACCACGGATCTAGACAATGGAACTAATAGAACATAGTTGTTTTAGTGAATAGACTGAAAGTCAAACTCATAATCCCCAAGACTGGCGAGGATACCACTTCCTGTGTGTGCATGGCTGGAACACCCATGAGCTCCTTTCTATTACCAGAATTCATCCCCGCCTCCCTTTCCCATTCTCACATCATGACTGCCTTACTTGGAGGCAAGGGTCAGTTTATGGAATAAGGTCAAGGTTTAACTTCATTCCAAGAGAATTCGCAAGTAATATCCCTCTATAAACCTGGAGATACAATCCCGAAACAGAGCCACGAACCAGGCTCTGAGTCCTAAGTAGAGCTGTCCATCATGAAAAAGATGCCGGTTTGCCTTAAGCAAACAAATCAAATGAAAAGACCTACATAAAAATATTAATAGACCGTCTCTGCCAACAGGGATAGAGCATGAATCAAGGGCACTTAATTAGCTTGCTTTTCTACCAACTTGCAAATGTTGGTTTTCATTTTGGGAGCATGGGGGAGTAGCTATTTCCAAAAATGCATAAAACCACTCATGGCCACAACAGTAACACACAGGAAGTCCTACTTAATCTGTGCCCCACAGATCTCCTGCCCTGAGGACGTCCCTCCCAATGTTCAGAAGCTGATCCAAAGGCAGAGGAAGCTGTGGGACGTCAGCCTCTGATCAGAGCTGGTGCTAATGAAAGTCAAGACACAGACACGGACACAGGCTCCTGCCCCTGCCTCCGGAGCTGGACGGCACCTCTCCTCACCGTGGTTCAACGGAGGGGCAGACACCAGGCCTGCTCGGGACAGGTCTGCTAGAGAGCTGCCTTGAGGGAGATCCTTCTTGTGGGAGAATCTTCACATGATCCAAATAAGATTGATCTCATTAGTAATTATGGGCTCTTTATGCCATTGCAGATCAAGGGGTGGGAGAGACGCACTTTCCAAGAGCTGTGTGCACCAGGCTGTGCATGCAGAACAAACTCCTTCCTTCCCAGACTTCCTTTCTTCACCTTTCTCAGCACCTTTCTCAGCATTTTTCAAGTGATTTGTGCTAAATGAGAAGCCTGAAAACTGGTTTGGGTTACACAATCAAAAATGGGTGCTTGGGAAATTGTCTTTAAGATGAAGGAAATTCTTTAGAACCTCTGATTTTTTCTTACAGATAATTTGTAACTAGTTGCAGCGGCCTTGGAACATTAGCTGCATATACATTTTCTAATTTCTCTTACTGGTAGTACAGCAGGTCCTCGAATGATGTCCTTTCACTCAACGTCATTTCATTACGACATGGATGAGAGGCCATAGGAACTTAACTGTTGCTTGTATCAATGAGCCTGTGGGGAAACTGGTCTCATTATACATCCCGTCATATGGCTGCAGATCCAAGAGCCTATCAGTGCCAGGACATTAAGGGAAGATTTACTGTATAGCCCTTTTCAGGGTGGTTGTTCTCAAAATGAGGTCCCTCGACCAGCAGCATCAGCGCCACCTGACAATTTACTACACATGAAAATTCTCAGGCCCCATGCAGACCTACTGAATGGGAAGTCAGAGGACGGGGCCAGCAATCTGGTTCTTACGGCCTCCAGGCCATTCTGATGCTCCACTCGCTTCAGACGATTCTTTCCTAACTCTCTCCTAGCTTCAGATCACTTTGATCACAGGCAAGTTCAAACTTCCAAACCCGTGAGCTTTCCCTGGCTTCAAGACCCTGCCCTGTGCTAGTTTTTGGCAGCCATGGGATTGTCCAGCCTTGAACGCCTGTCTTGTGTACTCTGTCTGGCACTCGTAATTCTAGCCGCTGCTGAGTTCCAGCTGCACATGTGTGTGAGGTCGCCTGTCCTACACTTTTCCAAGCTAACCTCCTGCAAGAGTCAAGGCCCCAAAGCATAGCTTTCATCACACTAGCCCTTCTCACCTCCCACTTTAATAGATTACAAATCTTTAACATTCACTACTGGCCAGAGGAATATTGATTATGAGAAACAGAGTGATGATGAAGACAATGATGGCCATTGTTTATATATGCTAGTCCCGTGCAGCATTGAGTCACGGGCAGTATCTGGTTTCAGTTTCAAAACCCTATGAGGTTTCATTGTGGGAAATCTAGGTGCTTTTCCAACCCCAGGTAGGTAACTAGTGGTAGAAACAGAACTTGATTCTGCCTCTAGCTTATACATGTTCATAATCCTAAAATTGATCCCTCAACTTCCAAATGCCTTGATAAGTCATCAAACCCCCAACACAACTGGATTTTCCACTATTTTATGGAGACACTTGCTACTTACCCCACATACTGCCTCCAAATCCTTGCTAAGGCAGGACCATCTCCCAGGAGACCCTGCCTTCCCCTTGAGCCTCTCTAAGTCTTAATCCATGCCTCAGAGCCCAGTTCAAGTTTCACCACTTCCACACAGAAATGTCTACTCTGTGTGGATCATGCATGTGTGGATGAAGGACTCAGAGAGACAGTGTGGCTTCCATTTGGGGAAACCACAATATGTCTTATTAGGAGGAGAGAGAGCGACATGAAATAAGGAGGGGGAGCAAGGCTCGATCAGGTCCCAAAGGACATGATAAGGAGTTTAGATTTGATTTCAAGGGCAACTAGGAGCCATGGAGGAGTTTTAACTAAGAGAGTGGTGCAATTTATTTATATTTCATAAATCACTGTAGCTTCACCCCTCCTTCTTCCTCTAGTTCCTAGTCTTTCTCCTTCTCTTCTTGTTCATGGCTCAGGATCCAAATTCCTTTGCATTCTGGAGGAGCAGACAGTGTGAGCATGCCTGTGTAGCCCACCGTGTCCCCAGCTCCAGCACAAGGGAGGCATGCAGAAGATGCTCATTAAACATGTGCTAAATTAAAGAAACACTGAATATGGACAAATCTTTGGCTCACATGTAATCTGCATAACAATGTTCTTACAGCTAAGGATGCAATTTTTAAAAAATTCCCTTTACTGCTAGTAAATACAACTTGAATATTTTTAGACCTCGATTTTTTCCCTCTCAAGTTGCTCCAGAGTTTCAGCCATGCTCACTTTGCTGTTTAATTCCTCTTCTCCGCTCCATGAACTTTTGTCCTGCCATTCTTTCCCTTTCATTTATAAGTGTTTGTGTCCCAAGTCTCTCCTGGGTATTTCATCATTCCTTACATCCTCCCGTTTCTTTCTGTTCCAGTAACAGCCCCAGTCCAGACGCTTGTCTGGAGAGCCATGCCCAACTCTTTAATTTTTCCCCTTGTAGTCACATAGGCCTTTCCCTCAACCCCTACTCCCTGTCTTGTAATGCAGTTTATGCCTTGTCTTAAAAGTAGTCTTTTGGTGTGTTTTTTTTTTAAGGTTGAGATCACATTTAACAAGGTCCATTTTACTACCCACTCTGGATGATGCAGAATGCTGGCTTTCCAACATTGCTCCTCTGGGAGTGTCCTCTAGAAAGCTCTGCTCACTGTGTATTTAAGCCTGGTGGACTCCTTCTAATCCCAGATTCCTGGGCTGCTTATGAATCCTCAATGGCTGTGGATGACCCCCTGTATCTGGGTATGGAAGAAAACCCTTCACCACCACCACCACCACCCACCTACCACCCACCCACCACCACCCCACCACCACCACTAAAACAGGCCAGATCACTGGCTTAAATCCTACAGATGAGCTAGAAAATTGCTAGGAACAGCAGAGAGTTGAAGAGATGCTCAACCAGTAATATCCAGCCGTTCGGTGTATCACTTCCTTTTAAAGGAACACCTTAGGTCATTTATTTCTTTATTGCTTTTTGCCACAAAAGGCTGCATGAGTTCCCCCAAAATGCTTTAATTATCTCATTAATAATGCCTACCAAGGCATTTAACATGTTATATGTTTATATAACATAATAGATGCTAAATCTACTTACAGATCACAGGTACTAATTGATTGCTTTTGGGTTGAAGTGCAAAAATATAAGTTACTTACTTATAAGTTCTCCATGATATAGTTCCAGAAAAAAATACTTTCATTGTTTCATGGAACTACACATAAAAGTGTGTACATTTATATTAAACTTCAGAGTGTTATCAAAAACACCACCTCCCTGCATGGCTGCTTTACAGTTAAAGAGAACAGGGTATGATTTTATTCCTTAAATAACATACTCACAGGCTGCTTAACTGAATTTACCAATACCTCGATATCATTTTGCATCTATTAACATATAAGTTATAGAAAGTATATTCAACAATTACAAAAATTTTCATATATTCCATTTAGTTAAATTTTTACTTGCATATTTTCTAGACTGTTTTCATTGCTTTTATTTCTTACCCCTCATATTTAGCATATTTTGTTTTTAAAAAAACTGGATTCAATTTGCCCATGCTTTTCTACTTTTTCATCTGATAATTCTATTAAACAATATTTACTGAGTGCTGAGTATATAAAATACTTTCTGTGACAAAAAAAAAAAAGTTTCCCTCAAATAGATTACCTTCTAGTTAAGAAGTCACAGAACCACCGCAGACCGCCGACATAGTCACGGTGAAAGTCAGAGTGAGGACACGAACTTGGACTGGGGAGGGCTAGGAAATCTTTGTGAGGGATGTGTCTTGGGCTACAAGCAATGGAATGGACAGGGCTGGAATAATTAAACAGTAGAGGGAAGAGCATTTGAAAAGAATAGCAAACAAGACCACAGACATAAGGACAGGAATGTATGTGGATTTCAGTGAAGAGTGAAGAGACCAGGCTAGCTGGAGCCAAGGGCTCACGTGTGGGAAGTAAGGGGAGGTTAGGCAGGCAAACTGTAGAAGGTTTGGGTGCCTGTTTACTCCCTTGGAAGACAGAAGCCTTGACATTTCTTCCCAAAATGCACAGTCATCCTGGGAATTATGTGATAGCTTATGAAAGCATTCAACTCATGAGACTATGTCCCTTAAAACATGAGGCAAAAATATGTGTTTGTATACGAATATTTTCCGCTGTCTTTGCATGACCTGAGAAGAATGGGACAAGCAAAAGCAAGTAGCTCAGAGCTCCAGAGCCCTGTCTTTGACTGAGCTGCAGATTTCAAAGAAGATTCTCTGTAGGCAGATCTCAGTAAGGAAGCGGGAAGCCAGCTGCTTGGAGAGCTTAAGTGATTTAGCTTAATTCCTCTGTAAACTGTATTTTAAATGACTAGGAAACCACATTTCTGTGACTGGTATTGTTTAAGGGGATGGAAGCCCAACTAAAATGCTTTGTTTTTCTTTCATAAATATTCAGGTTTATTCTTCTGAGACTTTTTTTTTTCTTCCTTAGCAGTCTCTGGAAATCAGTCCCTTGCAAGTCATCAGGAGACTGGGCTAGCCACTGTATGTCTTAAGGGCTCTATTTGGCGCATGGGTCTTATTTTCTCAGAGACCTAGTGGATTGTGCTCTTTCCGGTTGCTTGATGAGGTGGCTTTCTATAAATAAAATAAGTAAGAACAAATTCACCCTGATTTCCACAAAGATAAATGATACCCCCTCCCCCCCAGCCTCCTGCCCTCAAATATAAGAATAAAGCTTAAAGGCCAGTTCCTTGCATGTTGAATATGGCAACCCTATTCCTCAATTTTATACTGAAGAAAAAAGCCTCTTCTAGGAATAAATGGAAGAAGCAGATAAATCCTTCACTTTGACCAGGGAGACATTGTAAGCACATGGTAGAAAACCTCTAAAAGCAGTGTTTTTAAAACCTTCAGGAAAGTCTGACTTAAAAAGGAGAGCTACATAAAATAAAGTTTAGCCCGGCTGGCATAGCGCAGTGGTTGAGCATCGACCTATGAACCAGAAGGTCATGGTTTGATTCCTGGTCAGGGCACATGACTGGGTGGCAGGCTCGATCCCCAGTGTGGGGCGTGCAGGGGGTAGCCATCAATGATTCTCTCTCATCATTGATGTTTCTATCTCTCTCTCCCTCTCCCTTCCTCTCTGAAATCAATAAAAATATATTTTAAAAAATAAAGTTTAAAACAAACAAACAAATAAAAAGGAAAGCTACATGTGTGGAAAACAGGAAACGGCGTCAATAAGAATTAAGCTTCTCACTCTGTGTCAAGGGATCAAGACCCTTGACCTACTTCTTGTTTGATTTCCATGGTTATCATATGCACCGCTTTCCCATTTACAAATGTGGAAAATAGAGTTCGAGGAAGGAGATTAAGTAACTTGCTCAAGGTCAGAGTTCTACGTGGGCAAACAAGAATGGAAACACGAGTCTCGCTGGTTCACACCAGCCTGCATGGTATTCATTGCACCACATCAAGGAGGTTCCCGGAAACAACAGAAACTTCAACACATAACTGAAAAGGATTACTGACTGAACATGTCTGTTAGAAAACTTGAAAACTGTTCTCTCTCTCCCAGGAAACAAAAAATATATGTTCCATGAAATAATCTAAATACATTCTTAGTGGGAAGTCTTGCTGATAAGCACACCCCCAATAAGTATACAAGCTAAATGGACAGCTTAGACACAGGCAGATTAAGACAGACAGATTAAGACAGGCAGATTAAAAGACAGTTTATAAAAGACAGGAAGTATATCATTAATATTGAAATGAGTGGAACAGATTATAAAGTGTTCTGGTTGAGATGAGTGTCACTGGAGAGGTCAAAGCGGAGATAAAATTGGGGCTTAACCTTGGAGGAAGGGCAAAACTTTAACCTGCTCACCATGATGGCAGGATAATAAAATGTCATCCATGAGAAAGAAAAAGCCTGGACAATATGAAGTGTCATCAGGCGCCCAGTCCCCACCTCTGCCCTGAGAGACAAAGCCCCCAGAGAATGATTCGGGCAATAAAGTGGAAGGTAAATTTTGAGCATGATCAGGGGCCCTATTGGAGTGAGTAAGGCATAAGACAGACCAAAAGAAGGGCTAATATTAGAATGAATCTCTACATCTGAAGTTGATAAGCTTGGAGGTGGGGGTGGGGGTGGGGAGAGAAAGCAACCTCCTAATGGAAAAGGGCCCAGGGAATAATGATCCGTAGCTGCCGTAGGTCTAGAACTCAAAGTATAGAACCTTGTCAGCACTCCGATTTTTATTCCTGGGAGCTCTCCAAGGTACTGACTGATTTCACCCCAATTTCTGACCCCGTGGACCACGGTCTGTCCTAGTGTGTCTGTAACATAACCTTGTAATGTAACACATGAACCTCTTCACGACTCTCAAGCTAACTGCTATTTGTGATCTCCGTTACTTACCAAGGCAACTTACACACTGCCTGCTGCCTGCTACAGTATATAATTCTAGGCCCGTGGTTGGCAAACTGCGGCTCGCGAGCCACATGAGGCTCTTTGGCCCCTTGAGTGTGGCTCTTCCACAAAATACCATGGCCTGGGCGAGTCTATTTTGAAGAAGTGGCGTTAGAAGAAGTTTAAAAAATTTGGCTCTCAAAAGAAATTTTAATCGTTGTACTGTTGATATTTGGCTCTGTTGACTAATGAGTTTGCTGACCACTATTCTAGGCCATCAACTTGACACTCCAATTGGCATGCCACTAGGTAAAAAAAAAAAAAAATAGTGGAAGCATTATAGATGAAAAAAAAATTTTAAACAAAGGTCAGAAACAATAAATTGACTCATGTGTTTAAACTAATTATACCTGTAGGGAAACCATAGAAATGAGCCTTTGAAATATAGGTTGAAACTAGTTTATTGTAAGTCTTGATTTTGATGACTAGGAATTTTGACTTATGCAATAGGCAGTTTCAAAGTTCTAAAAGTTATCGACTAGGACTTTGATGTGACAAAATGGGTTGAGGAAATTAATGTGGATTATCATGCCAATGGGTTAAAGAGGAAAGATTCAAGAGGTAGGCAGATAGCCCCTCTCCCCCTTTGGACTAAATCACTTTTTAGAATATATATCTTTAATTGATAAAGTCTTTTCAGGGATTTAGGATTTCAGCAAAATAATTTTCCAAGAATTAAAGATCATATTGCATTCTTCTATGTACAAAAGTATACTCCTGAATCTGAATTTTACAAGTTAGATTCAATCAACTTATACAAATAATGTTCTTCTGTTTTGTCCTGTCCTGCCCTACATTTGACTAATAATGTACCTTTTCATCTCTAAGTCTTGTGCCATTTTTTTTGGCAAATAATCTGACTATTTCTCAATGCTGAATCCTTCACTTTTGCACAATTCCCCCAGGCAAAGCCCTTCATTGAAGGCTCACTGCTGTGTGCTCTTAAAACAGCTTCCTCCTCTGTCTAGCAGTTCATCCAGCAGTTTCTCTAAATCCCAGCCACCTCTATCTCCATAGATGGCCAGGAAAAGAGAAACTGGAAGTCAGGAGGAAGGCGGGCTGCCCTCCAGGTCCTGGTGAACAGCACGATGGCAGGATGTAGTGTGGATCCTGGATGCTGATGATCCTGTACCATCAGAGAGCTGCCAGTCATCTGAGTCCTATAAAGGCTAACCAAGCTCAGTTACCAACTCACTAGTATCCATGCCTCCAACCAGCAAGGTAAAACTGGACCTGAAATCTTTTATTCTAGCTACAAAATGTTGCCAAATGGCCACCACATCCCCAGGACCCCTGCTCTCTGGCTGCCTCTGTCTCTAGGTTCTCTTTGGTAGCTGTTCTCTGCTCTAAGCCAAGTGCTCCCAAGGAGCAGCCTCTATTTCCTAGAATTCTGGCCTTCTGCTAACCCCACCTTGCCAATCATGCACATTCCCACTCTTCGGATTGAAATTCTGCCTCTCTGAGTGGTTGGCTGTGCCCCTGGACAAGCTGATCACCCCTAACTGCCTCTGCCTCGGCCCCACCCCCATGGCTTTGTCTGGAAGGATGTCTGGAAGGTCTCCCAGTCTAATTAGCATATTACCCTTTTATTAGTATAGATATGCACAGGAAAGCCAGTTTTCTTTGGCTGAAACACTTCAAATTTGAAGTCTTTCCTCTAGTCTGCCCTCTGATATGTGGTGCCACCTTCTATCACAGCTCTGTATCTTTTCTTCACCTTTACTCCATCTGAGGTCCAGTCCTTGGCAGGGGTTCCTACTCAGCTAGAGCCAGGTCTGACTAGCCTTCCCCACACCTGCTGGAGACAGATAAGCTTCAGAAAATCCAAGGTGGCTCGCTCTCCCAAATGAACAGCTTTGCACCCAGGCTTGAAGCATTGGGGTAAAACAGGGCAAAGCACTTTGGGGAGAGGTGGAGTTTGACCTAAGCTCAAACAATGTGAACAGGGGAGGAGGGAGATACACTTTTCTTTCCCACCTTCAATAAACTTACTACCAAACACTAGCTCTAGTCAATTGTCCTATGTGAAGTTTCTTCTCAGTGGGGGTAAAGGTAGCAAAACCTGCTACCAAAATAGGGCTGTGGAGCACTGTGATGCGAGCACTACAGGTGGGGCTGAACCACTGGGGCATCTCGAGGCCATTAACAATGTCACCAAGCTCAACGCCATCAATGGAGGTCATCAAGTCAGCCTGGAAACAGCCAATACTTTAAAAACCAAAAAACATTGAATCGACTAGAAAGGTAGCGTTCATACTGTTCTCCATGGAGAAAAGGCGGAGTAAAATGTTCACATATGAATTAAACCAAAATGAAATAAGATAGCCCATTGTTTTTAATAAATGGAGGGCGCGCAGCAGGGTTCTTTCCTTGGCAGGAATTCTAACGGCCTGAATAAAGGGCACGTTGAACTCCCTACTTTGGGGAGAAATCACTTGGACTATTTCGTTAGGAGAAGGAGACAAGTGGATTTAAACCATGCCATGTTTTCAGACGACTGTTTCCCTGGCGTGGAGGCACGGTGTAAATATTACTTTTAAAAATGCCACGGTTCTGAAAATGCTACGCTTCCCCCAATGTATAACATGAATGTAAACAAGACGTCTGTCAAGCCGAGCAGTAACACGCCGCTCAGCACACCACACTTACAATACGCACCTATTATTCTTGGGGCTCTTAATGAAAGAAACTAAGGACACTGCATAAATTCTTCAACACATGTTTCATTTCTCCAGCTGCCTCGCGCTGGAGAACATCATGCTAACAAGAACTGATGCTAACAAGAAGCTAAAACCAGTGTAGCAAATGGGGCATTTCAGTATATATAAACATACTGGCATGCACCAAGAAAGGGGCTGTTTGGGGGGGGGAACTCAATGGATCCCTAGACAGACATATTTCAGGTTAACATTCCGGGTATTTTTCTGCATGCTAACCATTTTGGTTCTTCTCAATGGCAGAAAAATCTTCTGTTAGAGAACAAGACGTCAGCAGGCAATTATCTCCCGGACTCCTATTCGAAACACAATTATTTTGGAGGAAAGGTAACAGGCAGCCACCCGAATTTTACCAACTTTCTTTCGTCACCTCAGGGCCACGCTTAAGCACCAATATCTGCAGATTGTGGCGAGAGAAACAAAAGACAGCACTGAGTGTGCTGAGCAAACCACCAGGTAGCTCGCGTGCACTCGGGGAACCTGCCCACTTCCTGCACTCACCGGCCCACTAGTGCTGCAGGATCAGCCTGAGACCTCACTCCATCCTCTCCTAAATGCCCACCAGGGACATCAGTGTTTGCTGATGGAGGCTAAATCTCTATAGCCGTCGTTTCTGGCCAAATCTCTATAGCAGTCATTTCTGGTATAAATTCTCAGAATGAAGAAATGACTGGTCTTTTCACCCAAATGATCCAGGTGTTTGGCAAACCCTTAAGCAAGTGGCTCCCTCAGCTAACCATGCAAGACTTCATTCATCCATCCAGGCCCGCCAGATCCCACAGTTTCCAGCAGTCAGCGTTATCAGTAAGCAACTGTGTAGCAGAGAATTGAACATCTTGAAAATGGTATATCTTTTGTCAATTAAAGCCAGCTTCATATTAGGAGGAGGATTTAGGGTCTGTAAAAAGACAACATATTGAAAACAGTTCAAGAACAACTGCTGAAGGAGTGAGGGGTGTGGGGGGAGGCCTGGGAAAGAATACAAACTATTCTTAAAACAAACTGACCTATTAAACATATACACTATTAAAAGTGATGTTCAGTGTACACCTTGCTTCAGACTAGAGACTGCAGTATATGGCCTCATTCACTCGCTAGTAATTATTCTTTAATATGTTAAATGGAGCAAGCAGATGCAATGACACATCCTACTAAATATTCAGAGAACTCTGTCCCTTTGACAGCAGCCTGTATAATGCCTCGGGCTCCAGGAAACCAGTCTGATCTTGGCCCAGCACTCACAGGCAGTCAAAGTTGGTCAGAACAGGTTCCAAAAGAACTCTGTTCCAACCCAACTGGGCATTGGTCAATTATGGCAGAGCATCATTTAAGCTGAAAGGGATGATTACCCAAGCCTAAAATCAGCTGGAAACAGACTTGCTGCCATGTCAGCAGTCTGCTGCTCCCCCAGGCTCCAGCACACTTAGTTTGGCTCTTTTGTCACTAGTCATTTGCATCCAAGCTGACGTGGTTGCTTAAAAAAAAAAAAAAAGAGGATGCCAAGTTCGTTTGTCATGCATTATTTCTTCTTCTCCCCCCTCTACATCCAAGAAACAACCAAAGAGGGAATGAAAGATTCTCTTCAGATGTCATATATTCTTTTAAACCAATTCAAAACAGGGAAAGTATTTCATTACAAACACTCAAGTTTCTTTGGAGGACCCAGAGCAAAGTATAAACTGTTTGTTATTCTCTGAACGATGTACAGATCATTTCCTATATGTTATTTACCATGAAACTCCCATGGAAGATACATGCGATATATCTTCCCAATAAAACTTTTCATGCAATTGTCACTGGGGATTCTTTTAGCGATGGAGGGTAGATGGCAAAGATTAAATACCATCTAACCTCTTTTCCAAATAAACCAAGACTTTAAGAAAAGCCCAAGTCTGTCTTGGGATCAAACCCTTGTATTTTCCTGCTCTGATATCATTCAAAATGAGTTTTAATGGTGAGTGGATAGCTTCCATGGGGTTACCATTTTCCACACAGATTTCCAATTCCAGATCTCCTCAGCAATGACCTCAGCTTGACTCCAAATTTAACTGTACACATCTAACCTCAAGTGCAGTCTCCCCAGCAAACCCCAGGTTATCCTTATTTCGCTTTCTAAAGCAATGTGTGTATTGTAACCGGTCCATGGTGGTGGTGATTATTATATTAATAAAGCTACTGTTCCCTAGAGATGTGGCTTTGTGGTTTCCAAAGAGCCTTCCATCCTAGCCAAGAAGGAGGCAAAATTCTTGTATGGATTGTTTTGCAATGGTTTGTGGCAAAGAACAGCAGAAATGTCATAAGAAGGAAACAAGAATTAAAAGGGAAGAGGGAAATTTGAAGAAAAACACAAACTAGGATTCCTTTCCAGTGGTATGCTGAACACAGGCTATGGAGCACTACTGGAAATAAAGTAGGATGAGCCTCCAATCCATTGTAGCCTCAGGCGCCCTCTAGAGATGAATTCCCCAAGCTCCTGGCCAGAGAAGGCAAGGGAAATACATATGCAAACTCTTTCCAGATCATTGTCAGGGCAAAATCATGTGCTCTGTGGCACAGATCTATGTATCTTTCTGTGCATATACAGATGAGCCCCTACCATGATAATAAGCATATTATTTACCTACTATTTCTGCTCCGTATACCAAGTGGAAAATCACGTCTCTCCCTCCCCCCAAGCAGTATGGAGCATTCTGTGGGGATGTGTTCTCTGTTGCCTGCGATTTCTTCTTGGCATTCTTTGCTGTGGACCTAGATTAAGAGTATTAAGAAATACACTCTAAAGGGAAAGAGCCTAAACAACAGGAGGCCTAAAGGGCAGGAAAGAAAAATGTAGCCCTTTGTCATGAAATGGAATGAGAACTCATGCCCAAGTGTTGATTAAACAAGATTTTCATTAGCTGTGGACAGTTGCAACTTAATTGGCAGGTAGATCGCTTTCTATGCAGAGGAGTAGATGTGTATATGTTGATTTTTTTTTCAATGCGTTCCAAACCCTTAGAGTCAAGTTGATTTTTTTCCCTCTGTAATAATGATATGCTTTTAGTAGCATGTCATTTTCTTCAAAAGGGTTTTTACTCAGTCACTCGAGACAAATTATATAACATAAATCCATTTTCCTAAGATTTACACAGTGCCTTTCCACAGAGTTCAAAGGGGGCTCAGAACTCGCCCTGGTTTGTTGCCTTTCCTGCTTCCTGCTTCGGAACCTGGGGATGGATGTTAATGACCGTGTGTTCATAAACGGCCCGTGGAAGAGGTTATAACTCAAATTCCACTTTTCCTCACCCAATTAGAGGCTTCCCTTTTTCCTAAAATGCCAAGAACCCTGGGATAGCCCTCCCTTTTTAATGGATCGAATCCTAGTGTATCAACGTCACTGATGAATTCGAGACAAATTTTCCGTGATGGTCACACGTTAGATGGGATGGCACTGAACATGTATTTAAAAATCCAACTTCGAAGTGATTTTCGTTATTCTCAGTATGCTACACCCATATAGTTGGCGTGTCTAGCAATATTTACTAACACTTGACATACGACGGGTTTTAGAAATTTCAGCATAAGCCCTTTAAGTGAACACAAAGTATAGTTGGCTTTTTTGCTTTTGAAAAATAGCGAAATAGAACATAAACAGAGTTTATGAGAAAAAAAAAATCATAGATTGTCATTCTAGGCTCCTGGAAGGTAGGGATAATAATTTATAGCCATTTGTCGTTCCCATAACACACACCAGCACCATGAAATAATAACCAATTTGCCTTCTGACTTCTTGCTGGCCTTTCCCATATTGGTTTCCAGGACACATGACTTAGAGCAGTGGTCGGCAAACTCATTAGTCAACAGAGCCAAATATCAACAGTACAACGATCGAAATTTCTTTTGAGAGCCAAATTTTTTAAACTTAAACTTCTAACGCCACTTCTTCAAAATAGACTCGCCCAGGCTGTGGTATTTTGTGGAAGAGCCACACTCAAGGGGCCAAAGAGCCTCATGTGGCTCGTGAGCCGCAGTTTGCCGACCATGGACTTAGAGGAAAGAGTATGAGATTCTGATTCAGACTGAGCCGTGTGCGAACCACTTCTAAGCATTCAGTTGTTATGTAACTTTAGGCAAATTTCTCATTCTCTCTTTGTCAGCTATCTCAATTGAAAGTGGGAATAACAATAGTACTTCACTCATAAGGTTACCAAGAGGATTAAACAAAACATTGAATTTAAAGTAATTAGTATAAGACTTAACATATAGCAACTAAGTAACAGAAACTAGATGCTAGAATCATACTTATTATTATTAATGTTGATAATAATAATCCTCTCCAGCCCAGTCGGCACAGTTCAGTGGTTGAGTGTTGACCTATGAACCAGGAGGTCAGGGTTTGATTCCCGGTCAGGGCACATGCCCCGGTTGTAGGCTCGATCCCCAGTGTGGGGCGTGAAGGAGGTAGCTGATCAGTGATTCTCTCTCATCATTGATGTCTCTATCTCTCTCTCCTTCTCCCTTCCTCTCTGAAATCAATAAAAATATATTTAAAGAAAAACAATCCTCTCCAGTTTACCTCTTTGCGTCATATTTTGCTGCGATGTTTACGATGTACTCAAACTCAATACACTTCACCAACACCTTCCTTTTAGATTAGTTGACGTGAGCTGACTCAGGGCTCTTAACTGGGCAAGTCTTAGAAGGTCTTCCTGTTCTAGTCCCACCGCTATCCCCCATATGCTGTTTCTGGAATTACTGACAAAGCAGCCTCTCCAATAAGCAAGCTATTGCCAACCCTACTTTCTTTGCAGTGCCATGGTTCTTGCTATAATTAGCCCAGCAGCCAGGATGCCATTGACTGTGGAGGTTGGTGCCTTCTGCTGGCTCTTCCTGCAAATAACTGTCCTTGAAAAGGAGTAGACCCTGAACTCAGAGCCTTTCTCCAGGGCCAGCCAGCCCTGCTTTCATTGTGAACCCCTCAAGTCACAACTGGAATAAGTCAGGACTCTTATACTACTACTACTACTACTACTACTACTACTACTACTAATACTACCTAGAGGAATCTATTTAAAATGGTCACTACACAGGTTTAGGAGAAGACACACACTTATATGCCCTCTGCTTGTAGTGCTAATAATTTTGGATCTCCAAGGATGCTGGGTCTGAAGAGATGAGAGACAGGCATGTGATCACAACATCGTAGGACAGTAGTATAATATCAACATGTTAAATAGTTAGAATGCTTTATCAGACATTCTATTTGTTTGGGAAATGGTTACCCATTAAGGACCAAAAAAATGTTCATTTCACTTCAAAATCTTTATTTCAACCCTTCATAGGACAGATTGCCTCAAGAGGTTCCAAATCCAATTCTCCAAGTCCCAACCCAGTCAGCACACTGCTGTTTCACTTAATATTTTTGTTTCCTGTTCTTCCCACTCGGCTTTGTTTGACATCTGTCTACATTAACTGTATTTTCCATTGACATTACCAGCTTTGGCATCTTAAAGAAAAAAACCCTTTCAGTATTTCCTAGATCTCTGGGTTTTGCACCCTCAGCAGTCTTTGATACCTAAATTTGTATGCTTGGTAGTTGACATTCATAGAGTGCCAGCAATGTGACGGACCCTGGACAGAAACAGGAGTAAGGCTCATGTTCTCTCAGCTAATTTATGAGACTCATGTCTTATTATATTGAACTTCAAGGGAGTTATTGGGACATATGTTTCACATTTGTCATTTTTAGAGTCTTAAACAAAAGGACTAGATATTTACAAACCAAATTCTATGACACCTGAAGGACCCTTTTATGTAGTATTTCTCCTAAACAGACACCAAGTATTTCCCTATCCTTCCCTTCTATAACAGCATTTTTTACAATAGCCAAGATCTGGAAACAGCCCCAGTGCCCATCAGTAGATGAGTGGATAAAAAAGCTGTGGTATATTTACATAATGGAATATTACAGGAAGGAAATCTTACCTGTTGCAATAGCATGGATGTACCTGGAGATCATTATGCTAAGCAAAATAAGCCAGTCAGAGAAAGACTAATACCATATGATCTCACACATATTCGGAATCTAATGAACAAAATAAGCTGATGAACAAAATAGAACCAGAGGCATGGATACATGGAACAGACTAACAGATGTCAGAAGGGTGAGTGGTGGAGGAGCTGGATAAAAGAAGGTGAAGAGATTAGCCAAAGAGCATAGATTCTTAGCCCATGGACAAAGGCAACAGTGTGATGAAGGCCAGGGGGAGAGGGCAAGGGCTGGGTGGAGGTCGGTGGGCAAAAGGGGGGAGGAAATGGAATAGGGGACAACTGTAATAGTGTCAACAATAAATAAATAAGTTTTTTAAAACCCCAGAAAAAAGAATCAATAAAAGCATGAATAAGACTTTCTTATGTCACAGGTACATACTGCAAATGCTAATTAACATACTCCCTTATTTATATTTCTCAAATTATCTTCATAAAATAGGTGAATTTTTCCTCTGACTCCTCAATATCACAGCCCATCAGGATGAAAAGTATGCTTTGGAAATTAGTCTGCTGTGAGAGAGTTCCAAAACATGCTAGTGTTTAGCAGCTAAAACTGGGAAGTTATTTTTAAGCCTCCTTTTTCAAAATCCACTGTGCCAAAACATATAGTTATTTAGATATTAAGAAAAGGTGAAACAAATTTAAAAACTTTAAAGACTGTGTTTCTCTGTTTACTTCTCTTACTTTACAACTGGTTCTGATTTTTCTTAGAGCAGTGCAAAACAGTAAAATAAGCTTTTTAAATAGCTATTTTCTTTTGATGCCCACAATCTGTATTAGTTTGCTAGGGCTGCCATCTCAGAGGACCCAGACTGGGTAGCTTAAACAACAGAAATTTATTTCTTCACAGTTCTGGAAGCTAGAAGTCCAAAATCAAGATGTTAGAAGGATTGTTTTTTTCTGAGGACTCTCTCCTTGGCTTGTAGATGGATATCTTCTCCCAGAGTCTTCATAACGTTTCCCCTCTGTAGGTGTCTATGTCCAAATTTCCTCTTCTTATTCCCATACTGAATTAGGGTCACCTTAATGACCTCATTTTAACTTGTCTCTTTAAAGACCCTATTTCCAAACACAGCCACCTTCTGAGGTACTGGGGGTTAGGACTTCAATGTATGAATTTTGGGTGACAATACACCTGTAACACCCACTAAAAATCCTTTGCAGGTACACCTTCTATTACATCACTGATTCGTTTCTTAAAGCTCTGTTCAAGTGGAATATTAATAAACAGGCACTTCTTCAACTGTGGTGCCTCGTAGCATCAACCTCACCAGAGAAAATATTAGAAATGCACATTTTGGGGACACACTTCCAAACTTCTGAATCAGAAATTCTGAAGAGGTAGGGGCTGAGCAACCTGTGTTTTCACATACCCTCCAGTTGGGACTGAAGCACGATAAAGTTTGAGAATCAATGGAATTAACAAAACGGCAATTTCAACATTCAATAAGGGGTATTTTGAATGGAGTTGAGGTAGATTCCTTTGTAAAGCAAAGAGCCCTTTTAAACATGTGAATGATCACCTCCTAAATTTTGTATTTTGGAAATTCTGAATTTTATTGCTAGCCTTTTTGCATAGGAAGGCACATCAGTATGTCACTTAAGCCAGGTGTTTATTCTTGAAAATTGTTCTGAAGCATATATTCATATCCAGGGTGCCCCAAAAAACATATACACACTTTAAGAGCGGATAGCTCAATTTTGTAAACGAAATATATTTTAATTAACACTGCCTTTATAATTATTCAAAGTGTCTGTAACATTTTGGGGACATCCTATATTGTATATGCACACACACACACACACACACACACACACACACACACACACACACTGCTAACTCATATCATTAGCTTATTAATTTAATAGGTTCACTAGTTAGTTTCCCCTGTGTTCTGTTTCTTTTTATTCAGGTCAAACCCCAATTGCAGTTCCCGCCAACTACTCCCAACCAAGCATTTCTCCTTCCTTGAAAGGAGATCTCCCATGCTGAACTGAGCACCGATCAAGGTTCCTTACATCACATTACTTCAGAATTACCAAAATTACAGATTTAAGTGGCGGTCCTTCCCGTTTTTCCCCTTACATTCTAGAATTACAAATCAGTTCACTTGAGAAGACAGGCTTTCCTGGCTGTTTTGTGCCCGGGAATAGAACAATTACTTCCAACAGCTACTAAGTCATGTTTTGATTGTTGTTGTTTTAGTCCTAAATATTTCAGCAGCAAATAATGAAACATAAGATACTCAGAGGTGGCCTGCCGAAATAAATTTTATCCCTTTTGCAGACAACCAGAGATTTGGCAATTTTTGCCCAAGAAAAATTATATTTTGGTAAAACACTCATACAACACACACACTCACGTGAGCACTTTTTTCCTGTGAGTTACTGGAGGACAATGGCAGAGCCACTGTACTTTTATTCACTCAGGCTGCAAATTCACACCTTTTTTGAGCCAATAACAAAAGTACCTTTAATCTGATTTTTATTTTCATTTAAAAAAATATTTAATCATCCAAATGTAGGTGCTATTGAGCCTTTAGTATTTAATTACTCTTTAGACCAGGGGTCCTCAAACTTTTTAAACAGGGGGCCAGTTCACTGTCCCTCAGACCGTTGGAGGGCCAGACTATAGTTTAAGAAAAAACTATGAACAAATTCCTATGCACACTGCACGTATCTTATTTTGAAGTAAAAAAACAAAACGGCAAAAACACCCGCATGTGGCCCGCGGGCCGTAGTTTGAGGACGCCTGCTTTAGACAAATGATATTTTCATGAAGGCATTCAGCCTAAATGGAGTTGGGGTATTCTAAAGCTATGCTAGCATGGCGGGAGGAGAGGGAAGGAAGGGAGGAGAGGGGTGGGTGGGGGTTGGGGAGATGGAATGCTAGTGACCAGCAAACAGGGCCACCTTCATCACTACATGAAGAGTTATGGGGATTCATCCTCCAGGACACTAGCTCTTAACAAGTCAGTGGATCATAAATGGGCACCTTTGAGGCTCTAAAACTATGGAACTTCTCCTGAGAATAATCCACCCAGGCCCATAAATGATTCTAAATACAATATCAGGGGCTTGCAGACCCTAAAATAAGAAGTTACACTGTTATGGAATAGATCTTGAATCTAGTCTTGGACTCAATCCAGGCATCATCAGAAATGATGTTAAGGATGACCTTAACTCTTTCCTCCAAGGATCTGTGTAAAGATTGCAAAATTTGAAAGATATGTATTTAATTTCTTACTAAACCTTTGGTGTATAAAGAAATCAGTAAAACCTAGTCCCTTCTCATGGGGAAGGGTGACAGGAGGCTATGACAGGAGCTATAGATGCTCTGACACGGGCATAAGGACATTTTGTAAGAGTTTAAATGAGAGAGAGGACATTCCACTAAAGGGGAAGGGGCTGAGAAGGAAAGCTTGGTTAGACAAGCATCTTAGAGGATGAGAAGAATTAAAAGATGGAGCTGGCCAAAGGAGGTGGAAGGAGAGGAGGTGGGAAAGGTATTTCAGGAGGATGGAAGAACCTCAGTAAAAAGCACAGAGTCGTTTTCGGAATCTACTTTGATTGGAGCAGTGATCCTTAATCCTGGCTGTGAATTCTAACTACCTGGAGAAATCTTTAAAACCCCACCCAGACCATTTAAACCAGAATTCCTATGGGTAAAGACCAGCATCTGTATCATTGTAAGTTCCCCATGGGATTCTAATATGTAGCCATGGTTAGGAACCACTGGACCAGAGCCCGGCAACTGAGATGTGGAGGGTGGGAGATGAGACTGGCTCAGTGAGTTAGTGCCATGCCTGGGGACCTCCTATGCTCACACGGCACTCTGCACTGAGCCAGAAGTCAGAGAAAAATTCTAGGCGGGGGAGGTGACATGATCAGAGCTGTCTTTTTGAATTACTTTTTGCTGAAAGCTGCCCTGTCATATACATTAAGCACATACAGATCAAGTCCATGGAAATGGGGCACAGACTCTCTCTTCCTTGTCTAGTTACCTTGGAAACAGAATACCATCACTCATGAAGGGCATGTTTCCAACTTGTTCTTTGTGATGAGTGCTGCTCTCTTCCATATGTTCTTGAAGCAGAGGCATATTTTGCCTATTGTGTCTGGATCACCTAGTGTTTCCTCAACCTTTTCCCAAGTTTTTTTTGTTGTTTTTTTTGCACTTTGCCTCCTTGGCAAGGGGTTGCTTGGTCAGTCAAGCAGCACAGTAAGTCAATTCACTAATGTCAAAATAAGATAACCTTGAAAAATGTGTTCTCTTCTAAAGGAAAGAGATTTGAGGCAGAGTGGTATTGTGGGGTGAAGCCTAAAGCCAGGAAGCTCAGAGTGCAGCTCCTGGCTTGGCTACATGTCAGCAAATGAAGCTCTCTGAATCTTAGTTTCTTTAAAAGATGTGGAATAATGCAATCTATCTGGCATGGTAATGAGAACTGTGGAGAAAAGTGTGTGGATAGCATGTCCCAGTCGGCAAGTAATAGGAGCTTAATAAAGGATAGCTGCTGTTATGAATTAGTGTCACCCAAATCTTAAAAGTAGGGTTCATAATATGTCCTCTAATAGCTCATCTTTGCTTTGGAGAAATTATTTTCAACTCTCAAACTTAGGGAACAAAAATGAAGTGCAAAGAACAAAAAAAATTTTTTAATGTTTTTCTTCCTGTCACTCAATAACATTTTGAGAGAGGTACTACTATCTAAAACTATTTCAGTTTTAGGAAGCTAAGACCATGTGTATAGCTCATAATAAAAATTCAAAAATAACATGCCATCGCATCTGGAGAAAAGACAGGGTTCCTAGAAGTGAGAGGATATTTAGTGATTCTGAATCAATATGTGGATTATTTTATGGAACCATTAAGACATCCAGTTAGAATTCATGCAAATGGTAATTTTATGGTAAAATTTATATACTTCTAACAAGTATTGTGCTAAGCATTTCACAGTGACTTTTCTTTACATAGACAACATTCTATCTTAACTACAACCCTGTGAGGTAAATGAAGAAATGGAGCTCAGAGAAGGAATCAAGAACACTGCTGGTAAGCATCCCATAGCTGTTTTTGCCTTTATTACCTCTTCAACCTCTTCGTTGTTTATGCCAGTTGTCCCTTTCATTGACTTCTCAAGAAATCACTGTCCCAGATTTCTGTGACCTTCATTTATTTCAACTCTCTTCCCAAGGAAAATTCATTGTTCCTCTCCTTGTTCACTGGACTCCTCCACTCTGAGCTCATCTCTCTTACCTGTCAACTCCCATGTACAGGAAATTCTTCCCATCTTGTTACACATCTACTTGGAGCTTTCTGCCTCCCACTGGACCACTTCCTCTCTGCAATCTTTCAGAACCTCCTAACCTCAGCCCTGCCGGGCTTTACAAAATCATTAGACATTTTGCTATACACTTCATAGAGAAGACAGAGAAGATTGAATTCCTCAGTAGTGTTTCGACATTTTAAAAGATGAGGGGAAAATACTCAAGTTGAGTGTTACTTCCCTGCTGTTCTCTCACCATTATCATCAAAGATCAATTTCCAGATTCAAAATTTGAGTCTATTCAATCAGAAGGCTTCATTGGCCCCCTCCATAAAGTTTTATTAAACAAGTCCTTCTTTTAAAATATTAAGAAGATGCAGTGGATGTCTTTATTTTTAAAAAAGACGAAGTTCTATCACTGATATCTTCTAAGACTGTTTCAAGTTAATGCTGAGAGCCATCTTTATATACAACTAGAGGCCCGATGCACGAAATTCATGCAAGGGGCTTGGCCCTTGCAGCCACAGCGGCTGCCTTGGCCCTCGGAGCTCTGGCTTTGTCATGAAGGTCGTCTGGAAGGTTGTTCGGCTGTCTGGTCTAATTAGCATATTACACTTATATTATTATAGATTCTTGTTTGTTAGGGGAGAATCATTAAAACTAGCTTGCCAAATGAATAAATATTAAGAGGAAGTTCCATAATGGCCTTTTTGTTATACTTCAAAGAATAATACATGTAGCTGATTGTCTGATTGTCCAAAGTGTTGCCAGATTTGAATTTCTTAAAAATCTTTCACTGCCAACATATTGCTGGTGTTGAAATACAATCCATGTCTCTCACAGCTTCAACAAACATATTTCACACATTTGTGCATATATTGCTTAGTGTAAACATGACTCACTTAAGTAGAAAGGTGTTGTTTTTTTTTACTATTTTAATATTTCATCACCATGTCATTCCATGGAAACTACCTTGGGGCTACTATGAAGGGGTTTCAAACATCTCTCGTGTAAAACATCATTACACATGAGCAGAAACTCCATTCAGTCAAGAAGAATGGCATATTGGCTGGAGGCAACTCTGTAAACCGCATGCAGTTTTAATTAAATTCATTAAAAATGCTGTGTCTCTCAGTAGATTTGAGGGCAGATAGAACCACTTAACAATAGCCAAGACCTAATCCAGTTTGTCAGAACTAATAATAATACAAACGCAATTTCTCACACAGGGACACATCCAAAAAGTTCACGAATGAGCAATTGAGGTGGTATTTTTTAAAGTAATATTTATAAATTACTGCAAGATGTTACCAGCCTCAGACCCTGGTTGCAATGTCTAATTCCAATGAGTTGATAAAAGGTGCTATTAATAAAAAGGCACATTTGGGGCAGCTGACATAACTAATTGATCAAGTAATTTGAGTACAAATACAAGACTTCACTAGGAAACCCGGACAGGGATGAAATCACTCAATTTTCCAAAAGCCAGAAGGCCTTGAAAAAATAGAAGACCACAGAATACTTTTATGTCTAACCAAAACCAAATAAAATGATCCCAACGTACAAATAGGCTTCAGATGATATAATGTGACGAGAGATTTCAGCTATGTAGGCAAACCTTTCATTTTCTTACCCAAATATGCCAAGCCAAGGATTACCAAAATAGGGAGGGGAAAAGTCCTGTTTCCTCAGTGTGTTGCCTCTGTAAGGGTAGCAAGGGACATTTCCCCCTCCTTTTCAAATTTCAGCATACCTCCGTAAACTAATGCTCAACATAACACATGGATTTCAAGATCTGGGTTAAATCAAAACCAAATAAGATAAAATGGACCCAGATGAACATGAATTTACCTAGGCTGACACTTCTAATAATGGTTATTGGAAGATACATCACCACCAGCCCACCCAAGAGTCCCTCTGGCAGACAAAATCACTGCTTGTCCCGGGCACGTGAAGATGATTGGACCACGACTTAGTCCTGCTAGATGACTCTGCTGAGGTTACCACTGTGCAAGCAAAACAGCTGCTTACACTTTCTATCTAAGTACGTAAGAAATATGGTGTAACACTCTGTACTCTTTTTCTGGGAAAATAGGCACATCCCCAAACTCATCATTACTGAGAAACTCCCAATTTTGGCAAGAACACTGTCCTGATCCATTTTATGAGGGAAAACTGGTATTACATATCCATTTCCTCAGTGCTCCAGCAGCAAAACTAATCTCTGTCACTGAGATAACAGTTTAAGGAAAGGCATTTTCTAATCATTTTCTCATTGATTGTTGTAATATCCTCTTAAGGGAAGGATTGAAAAGATATATAAAATTTTTGATGTCTAAACAAATCAAAATGGTTGCTCAAGAAGAGAAAGATGATGATTTTGTAAGTAGGGGCTACAGCAGAGAAAATAGGAATGGAAGGAAATTTTAAATGGTACCCCCGAAGATAGGAAAACACATATGAATGTGGGTGTCCTCAGCCAGAGCAAGTATGGTACTGACAGAAATTATGAGATTAGTGATACACAAAACAAATTCCACTCTCTGTAAACAATTAATGAATTATAAACGCATACAACTTCATTACATTAGTACACATTTCATCATATTTTGCCTTGAAACTAATATCATTTAGTGTACCATTCTATGCATGACCATATGCCTGACCCCAATTGCATATTAATTAGGAAATGTGAATGGGCTGCCAGGGCTTGCCAAATATTACAGAGAATACTTAGGTAGAGTAAATTTCAGATTATTCTCACTGTCTTGGAGTTATCAACTCAATCTTGCTTTCCAGTACCAGAAAAACGTATTAGCCACATCCTAAGTCTTCAGAATCACACTCACAGTGAAAATAACCACTTGCTCTATTGACCACAAGGAAACAAATTTCACACTATGAATTTGGGGCTGTTACATGAGGTCAACTATTCTCCCATAGTTCAAAAAACTAAAAGGAAAGCTTCTCAGTCAGATATATGCTTTCTGCAACAGAACCATCTAAATTATCAAAACTGGAATAATGTGCTGACAATTTTATAGGAAATCTTTTTCCTTGTTGGGGCTCTATGATGATAGTGATAGGGTTGTTTTTTTGGTTTGTTTGTTTGTTTATTTCTTTTTAAACAAGTCATCAAGTGTCAACAGCCTCCCTAGATCCTGCCACACACAACTCCAGAATTCACATACATTTATGGAGAATTAAAAGGAGTTCAGGACTCAACATTAAGTTGACTTTATTCTGTAAAGGAGTTCTGAAAGGAGTTCTTTCCTTGCAGCTAGAATGTAAATCTCTCCCCTTGACATCAGATACTCTTTTTTTTGTGTGTCAAATTACCTAGGGTTAGCAATATTATTTTCAGTTTTTTCATCTTTCCAGAACTGATATCTTGTTGAGATTCCTAGAGGATCATATAGATAGCACTCAAATAAAAAATAAGATAAAGATAAAAATGGAGCAAGGTCAACACTTTGATCATGGAAAAAGACTGGGTGAGAATACACTGACTGGCCAGATTATTATGATCTCTGAATGCATAATAATCTGGCCATTCAGTTACTTCTCTTGAGTACCTCATTTATTTGATATCAGAGATACTATAAATCGTGCACCTGATCAGTTTCCCCCTTTGCACTGGCTGATAGAAAGCTCAGGGCAAATAGGTGGTTGATCTCCAGCAAAAGTCTAGAGTACTTTTGGTACCCATTTGAGATACAAATACACTGAGTGGCCAGATTATTATGCGTTCAGAGATCCTAATAATCTGGCCACTCAGTGTATAGTCTAATGAGAAAGCCAAATGGACCTGTTAACTGACTTTCCAAATTAGGCAGATTTACCTACCCTCTTACAGGTAAGGCCAGACTTGACAGGCCTCCCCACATGAGTGATTTGAGTATAACTAATGGTAAAGAAGAGGAGAAGGCAATTTGTGTGCTATAGGTAAGTTCACTCCCCGACAAAAAAAAAAAAGTGGAGCTGGCCTGAGACAAGTCATTGTACCTCCTCTGGAGATGGAGACTGAGGGGTAGGGTGGATGAGTATAGGGGTGGCAAGAGGTCAGGAGTATTACACTAACTGAACTTCATACTGAAGGAAACATCAGATGTGGGTGGGAATTGCACTCAATTGATAGAATTCTCCTACCATATAGGAGGCTTGGGTTCAATTTCTAGACTATGCACTAAGATGCCAGGGTTTCAAAGAGTCAAATAAATAGCACCATCTTTTTCCTGTCCATGTTCTGAATTAATCCTATATAATAAAAGCCTAATATGCTAAGTGTCCGACTGTTTGTTTGACCATTCAACCAGTGGCTATGATGCGCACTGACCACCAGGGGGCAGATGCTCCAACCAGTAGGTTATAGCTTGCTGCTGGGGTCCGGCCGATCGGACTAGGTGAGATGGGCCAGACATGCCCTGGAGCCCTCCTAAGGTCCCTCCCCAGCTGGCCAACTTCCCGTGGTCCCTCCCCAGCCCCAATCATGCACCTGTGCGAGGGACCCCCCAGCACCAGGCCTCTAGTTGAGAAATAAGATCAGGAATAAAACAAAGGCCAAACTCTCATCATTACTACTCTAAGGGATAGGTTGGCAATTGTAAATAACTATGAAAGCAAAACTAAACTTGCTGCACCTTCCCCTTCACTCCCCTCCCTCACCCCTCTTCTAGACCCTGGAGCAGTTCATATGTGGCAAATCAAACATTCTTACTTATGTCACTACTTCTAACTGATCTGGGGGTGACAGTATTATCAAGAGACAAAATTTCCAATGATTAGGACTGCCAGGGTTCTTGTTCCGGCATTAAGAAGGGTTCAGCAATCTGGAGAAAGGTTGTGTGTAACTTAAGTAAGAGTCCAGAGATGAAAGATAATTTTGAAAAGCATTGGGGGTCAGAGGAGCCTAGCTAAAGAAAATAAGTTCCCCTTGTCTCAGGACCCCTTGCTTTTTATTAACACAATTTGTCCTAAAGCAAGGTGGAGATATACACTTCAAAGGGTAGGGTTTTGTACAGAGTCCATTGTCAGATTGGGGAATTGCCTTGGCTATTCAGGTGTTTGGCCAACAGGAGGCAATAACATGTAGATTAAGATGCCCTGAGCTGTCTGGCAGCAAACAATCAATTTTATGCATCCTTTTCAGGTTTGGGGAAATGCCTTTAGCCATTCCAGCAGGCGATACCATATGTGACTCAGCCCTTGTTGAGTCCCCAAGTTCCATCAACCTTTTGATGAAACTCTTGCAATTATGACATGCTGGAATTGGCTTCCGGCATAGGACCACTGACAAATTAGTTACATCCAATTAAGAAATGTTGGCCAATAGTTACTGTCCACCAAGCTTCCTACAATTTCACCTCCATTCGAAGAAAATAAAGGCATAAAGTTAGGAAGGAAGCTCTTTCTTCCTGGAAGCCAGAAAAAAGGTATAATAGGCATATCCTTCATACTATACCCACCCTCTTTCCATAAATCCTGGGTTGTATAGTTGAATTCCAGTGTTTTCAACAGAATGTCCCAGATTTAAGCCCTTGCCTGTCTAAAATGTATGCAGACCAATGGAGCTCTCCTGACTTCACTTCCAAGTCCCTGACTAGTTATTTGTTTTTCAGCTTGCTTGTTTGCTTTATGCCATAAGAACTGAGCATCCTTCTCTGTCTATGTTTTGATTGCCATCACTTGCTCTACTTTCGCAGTTCCTCTTCCCTGAAATTGTTTGTTCTTTGCCTCCTTACTATCCCCCAAATATATCTCATTTTCATTTAAAAGTTTTAATGCTAGTTACTATAGACTACTAGAAGTAATGGGCATTGGAGAATTTCTTTAAATAGCAAAGTATTCAAAAGAGCTATTCCATAGTCTATATATTATAAAATGTGAATGGTAACTCTGAGATTCTCATTGCTACAGTCCTACTTCAAAAATAGTTTCATCCAGTGTTTGCTAACAAGAGGAATGCTTGCTTCCCATCTCATGCCTTGGGAGACATCTTTAACTGAGATGAGGTAGAACGGAGCCTCAGAATCCTCAATACAACCATCTAGATAGTCACTGCCTGTAGATTTCAGTTGATCCTCAAGATATAACATATTTCTATTATGGGTGACCTCATACTGTCATTTTTTTTTAAACTTATCTACCATCAGAGTTTCTTGACACTATGCTACCTTCACATGCAATATTTTCTGCCACCTTAGGATTTTTCTCCATTTTTCCCCCAATGCTTTCCCAATTCCCTTTTCTACTGCAAACTCTTTATAAGCCATTGGGAAGAGATGCTGAGCTTTTTTATGGATTGCTTCTTCCCTGGGGCAAAATCGGAGCCAGGACTCTAAAGCTGGGGGAGGGGACAGGGGCACACTTCTCTGAGTGACATCCCTACTTGAAGAGCTGGGAAGCCTCTAATTGATTCGGCTTGCCTCTCCCTTAATAGAACCTCCGCTTTACAAATGAATTTGGGGTAGGGGTAACTGGGGCTCCAGTATTTTTTGAATGCTGAACCCAAGGTAAATTTCCCATCCCTCAAGTCAGGACTGGGCTGAAGAGGAGAATACCCAGGTCTCAGCTGCACTTGCCTGGAATTTAGGCTCTGTAACAGGTAGCTTGGGGCAGAAATGGAAATGCTAATATCCTGCCCCTCCCAGGAAGATACTATAGCCTACCAACTGAAAGTTGGGGGAACAAGTATCTCTCTGTTCTTTGATGCACCCATTTGAAGTCTGCATCTAGCTGAACTGGTTAGAGGGAGGAAGGGAGTCAAACACCATTGTAGTTCAAACACCATTCACTGACTCTGTTCTTACCAAGCTTTAGCAAGATTTCTTGAGTAATTTCTTTTTTCATTTTTTGTATGCCCCTGGGACCATCTCCAGAGACTTTAAATATTTTTTAAAATATTTTTTCATTAGTCTTACTGGAAAGAAGATCCACAAAGTTCCCCTGTTGCCATGTTGGAAATGAAAGCTTTACATACTTCTTGAGTTAGTCAACGTATAAACTATTATCCTCAAAGGAATAAAAGATTTGATGTATCCCTTAGTGTTGTTTAATCCTGGTATTTCTTGACTCTATCATTGATCAGGAGCAATGAACAGAAACAACATCCTCTTCATTTTGGTGTACAGTGGGAGTTATATTTGAAAATTATTAATGTACTTTTCTATTTGTCTTTCTGAACATAATGATCTTCAGTCTAGTCTAACTAGGGCAGGGGTGGGGAATGTCTGGCCCATGGGCCATATAAGGCCCATGAAATCATTTGGTCTGGCCCTGCCAAGTCATGAGGGGTGAGTTAACTAAATGTTTGACCAAACATAGTAGGCTCATTTTCAAGTTGATAATTTTGTATGGCCCTCAAATGATGTTATACATATCCAAATGGTCCTTTATAGAAAAAAGACTCCCCACCCCTGATCTAGGGCATTCATTTGCCACAGAATTTGCTAGAATCCGATACAAAATAATGAAAGTAAAACAGCTAAAGATCCAGCTCCCTTCTCAAAAACTGGATTTTGGAATACCACAGTAGGGTGAGAGCTAGGTTTAATTAAGGTAAAAAGGATATTCCAAATTCCTTTTCCTTACCATTTAGAATGTCAAAAACCATAAAGATCACTCCTTCTGTCTACTCTCCCAAATCTATGGTACAGAAACTGATATCAGAACACAGTCACTTGGGGAATTGGTGTTGGTTATTTGCCCTAATAGGGGCTTGATTTATTTTCAGATAAGTGGCAAGAAAAGCAGCATTTAGGGAGGAGAAGAGAGGAATTTCAGATGTATCTGGATTTCCACTTTCTGGGAAGAAGCACTGGGAATGGTGGAGTGTTAGATAACTGAGAAGAGAAATGAACACAGGGGCCCTTGAACCATATTCCTTGTTTGGGAATCTAGGAGGAGACCATTATGCAACCGGCCTCATTCACCACGAGGTAACCCAGCCTCACTGGAGTCGGTTGGCATGATAAGAAAGAGATAACTGGCGAGTGCTTCTGAGCCTCCCTCTGATCATCTGAGGCATGGACAACTGAATTGAGAGCCAGTCAGCCAGGGGATCTACTATGATGGAATAAGGGATTATGTGGCATGGGCTGGGCAAGGACTTCTAGGCCAAGGGCTTGGTAGAGACCAGGGTATTGAATCAAAGTCTGGAGACAATGAAAGTTGAGAGGAGACTAAGTCATCAAGAGGGAAGTGGCCCATGTTCCCTAGGAACATTGCCAAGCCAAAAGAATAGCCACAAGCTCACCAGCTGCATGCTATAGCACTGGGTGCCAGGGTGCCAGTGCCCAGGGGGGCAGAGAACATCATCTCAGAGAGCGCGGAAGTCAGCCAGCACACTGGGGAGGACTGGCATGAGGCCAGAGTACCTCTAATCCCTCTCGACTCCACCTCTCTCCCCTCTATACTTGGCCATGACCTTAGGGAGAAAAGTAGTTGAGAGTGAAGTTCCATGAGAATTTGAGCATTTCCTCCCAATTTTAACTGAACGTACCAACTGAGTCTGTTTAACATAAGTAAGAGATTGTGCTAAGGTTGTTTATTTTGTACATTTTCCCCATTTTCTCTGACAGCCAGTAGTATTGTAGGCAACTGGGGACAAAATAAGAGCTGCCTTCTCTCTGCACTTCTGATTTATAAGGTGAGTAAATTCTGTAGCAACACTACAAGTGCAGTAATATACATGAACGTGCCAAGCACATAATAAATATAATTTCTATAATTTTTCTGTTTACCTACTCCTTTTTCTTTTCACACCAGAGTGGGCATTTTTACATTTTGGGGGGCTGCCCAGCATCTGAACAGCTTTTGTTGGAGGGGAGTATCCCAAACTCGGTCAAAGTAAAGCCATAGCTTCCCCTGAGATTACAGAGGCTGGGGCAAGGTAGTTATTCCTCTGCCTGGTCCCGCACAGCTAATACAGGGCATGTGACCTAGGCCTAGCGACTGGACTTCCTCGTGGCTCTTTATAGCTCGAGGGAGCACTGTCCAGGTGCTGGGAGAGGTAGAGGCTTGAAAGGCAGCAGCGACTAGAATTTAAATCCTGAGCATAATGATGACTGTCCAGTGACAGGAAGTCCAGGAGGTTTAGGTCCTACCAGGCTGGCCAGGTTCAATGGCATGACCTTGCTGTGTTAGCTGCTGTCCCAGTCTGCTTGGCTGCCATCGCAAGATACCATAGACTGAGCAGCTTAAACAACAGACATTTATTTTCTCACAGTTCTGGAGGCTGGGAAGTCCAAGATCAAGTTACTGGACAATTCAGTTTCTCATGGGAGCTCTCTTCCTGGCTTGTTGACTCCCCACACTGCGTCCTCACATGGCCTTTCTACGGTGCATGCACGTGAAAAGGGAGAAAGACAGATCTCTCTTCTTCCTCTTATAAGGCCACCCATCCTATCAGATTAGGGTTCTACCCTGATGACCTCATTTAACCTTAATTACCTCCTAAAAGCCCTATCTCCACATACAGTCACATTGAGGGTTAGGGGTGCCTTCTCTCTATATCTGACCTAATTCTCTAACTTTTCGTCAATGCTATCAAATATCTCGTATTTTTCCAACAAATCCCTTTTCTATTTAAGTTAACCACGAACCCCAACTGGTACTGAAAGTGGTATTAGAAGACAGTCACCTGGGGAACTGTCTTGGTTATTTGCCCTAACAGGGGCTAAAGAAAATGAAAATGCAGTTAGAGTTCAGGAATGGGAACCCGTCAGCTGTAACAAATAGCTAGATGAATTTTTTCTTCTGTGGTGATCTTTAATGAAGTGTCCATTGAAAAGAAGGATTTAAGGGATCAAACTGTCACTGCCATTGAACAGTGTGAATGGCATGAAGAATTTAAAGATGCTAGGGTGAGGCAGTGGCTTCTAATGGGACTGGACAGCTTAAAGAAGAGATGACAAGCTTAAATCTCTGTATTTTAGCTCAAGGCACAGGTCCAGGGAATTTCTCTGGTTGTGATAAATGTCTATGTAAATGTGTGCCAGAATCAAACCCAAATTTAAAATTTTGTGGGATCCTGACTATTCTGTAAAATGCAGCCCCACCAGCTCATTTACGTGAAAGTGACAGTGTGGACCAGGAAATAATAGAAAATTAAATATTGGGGAGAATACAAAGGCCTGGGAGTACATTCTACACGAAGCCTTGCTTGACAGCCAAAGGAGACCCACCTCATTTCTCTTTGCATCTCCATCATCTTATATCAGGCTTGAGCCAGCTCTTGGGCTCTATTTGTAGACCTTGATAATCTTACCTTCAACACAGAGCATCATGCCAGCAGGACCTAAAGAGTAATCTGGATTGGTACCTTCAATATTTTGCTAAGACACAGGTAGGCTAGAGGATGGGAGGAAAGTCTTTAAAATATAGAGACCTGCTACTTCAGGAAAGTTTCTATGGGTCTAGTGGTCCGGTCAACTCCAAATATATAGCAAGTACCTAGATTCGATTATGCTAAGAGCCATATTGCCTGGTAGGCTGTTCTGGCTTTTGCAGGCAACACATTCAACATTTCCATGTACTTATTGAATCCATTTACCAAGTGACTCAAAAAAGGCTTCTACTTTTAAGTGGCTATACTACTTAGAATTATAATCCAGCTGATCCAATGATGCCCATAGTGTCTGTGGCAAATTGGACAAATAGCTCTGAAAGGAAAGCACAGAACAAGTCCTTAGATTTTTGAGCAATAAGGTAGTCACTTCATTATGTTATTATTCTTTTGAGAGATAGGTGTTAATTTGCCAATGAACCCAAGGAAAAATTAAAGGCTTCTCCTCTGGAATATCAAGACTGGCTAACATCAAGGCCAATATCATTTTATTTTCTAGCCTAAATCAAGAATTAAACCATCGAAGCTCTCCTGACTAACAGCTGAAAAGGTGATTCAGAGAGAGGGAAAACGATCTTTGTGTGGGTTTTTGTTTTGGTGTTGTTTTTTTAACCAGAACATTCTAACTACTCCATATAAATACTATCTTAAAAAATAATGCCTGAAATGTCTATGTTCATTAGATAGCTTTTTAGGGGAAGTGGGGGAGGAAGAGTTTTTCAAGAGACTTGCCATGATATGAGATTAACATTGTATAAAGAAAACTAATCTCCTAGGAGAGGATCCCTCAATCCCTGACCTTATTAACATGGGCCCCACGGCTCTACAGTTTGTTCTAAGAGGATTAACACTTTAAACAAGTGTCAAAGGGGAAATAGCAGGCATATTTCAAGGAAGCAAAAAAAAAAAAAAAAATGGCAGATGTCAATCTCTCCCTGGAATAGTGTCAGTCCTTATCTAAGGAACAGAAGCTAAAAATAAGATTAGTATGTGTCCTCTTCACTAGGGATTTTTAATTTGCAGCCCAGATGCCACCATGGCTTGTCTCCAAACATATGGTTGCTTTAAATAATAAGTTCAGAGAAAGAGTATAAGGTCCAGGAAATGGGGAGCCAATTGAAGAGCTGGAGTCAGGTTATGACACCACTTGTTTTCTCCCAAGTCATCTCCAGGTGTTTCAGGAATGGCTCCCACTAGGAAACTCTATCTCTAAGAACTCTCCGATTACAAATTTAAGGTTCCAAATAAATATTTCCACTTAGATTCTCTGGAACGTTCCTTCATTTGGCAATTTTTGAAAACATATTTTTATTGATTTCAAAAAGGAAAGGAGAGGGAGAGAAATAGAAACATCCATGTTGAGAGAGAATCATCAATGGGCTGCCTCCTGCATGCTTCCTATTGGGGACCAACACAACCCAGGCATGTGCCCTGACCGGGAATCAAACTGTGACCTTTCAGTCCACAGGCTGACGCTCCATCCACTGAGCCAAACTGGTTAGGGGAGAACTCAAATCTTAATGTTGATCTCTCCTCACTTTATATAGAAGGAGAGGGGAGCAGCAGAGGTCTAGACGCCTAACAAGGAGGTCATACATGGTCTTTGGCAGTCCTTTGGGCAGTATGAAGACAGGGTAAAAGGAATGACTAGCCCAATGGATATGTGAACTATAACTAAGAAGGAAAAATTCAGGGGCTTTCCACACTGCCTCTATGATGACAGGATGAGCCTTATTTTGGATTTGCTTTGCTGAGGGTACAACATTGCTTCTGTCCAACTACCTAACGAGCATTATAGGTGCCCTTGGATATGGAGTAATCTATGGTGTAATCATTCACCTGGAAGATTTCTCTACAATTCAGGGAGGTCTTCCGCCCAAGGCTCTCTGCTCAGCCACGGTGAAGTGACTGCCAGTGCAGTTTGGTGGGTAGACAGTATGTGCAAGTGTATTGAGGCATGAGGCTGCACAGCACCTTGGAAAATGCAAGAAAAATGGTCTTTCTTGAATACAAGAAATGGGGTATGGGAGGGCAGCGAAAGAAGAGGGGTGACCAACATGAGGTCACTAAGTTCCAATTTATAAGATATCATGAAGAGAAGAGGAGGATCAGAGAACTCTTCAAAACTATCAGCAGGTTGTATAAATCTTCTCCTCCTTCTCCTCCTCCTCCTCCCCCTCCTCCTCCTCTTCCTCCCCCTCCTCCTCCTCCTCCTCCCCCTCCTCATCCTCCTCCCCCCCCCCTCCTCCTCCTCCATCCAGAGTGGTCTGCATCTTTCTAAGTGAGTTACTAAATTCTTTCTCCCAGGGGTCATTACTGAACTTGGAGCTTCTAAGATGCCTGGGATCATCTTTGTCACTCAGCAGCATTTGTTGGATGCCTATTGCGCACTATAATTTAGATGCAGAAGACTGGCTTCCTAACTAACATCAGGACCTCACGGTCAGTAAAGGGAGATATTAATAACAGGCAGGGCAGAGGTAGTTTGGCAACGAACCATATTTTTTTTCCTTTCTTACTACTTGGGAATAAAAAGCATGTGTTTAAAATATTTGTGGGGTAGAGAGATCCTGCTCCCCCCAAATCAGTGTTTCCTATTCTGAGCCTTCTTTCTCTGCAACTAATGACCTATAAGCAGAGAGGGAAGGTCTAAACTGGCATTAAAAAAAAAAAAAAGTTCATGCAGACGTCATTCCTAAATCTTCCTGGTTTAAATTGTTCTCTGGAGTGTTTCTCATAACAGGCCATTATGATCACAAATTAAAAAGACTATTCACTTTAGTACATAGTGGAGAAAAGAGTTAAGCTTGGGCAAATCCCAAATATCTTCCCTTTCATTTTAAAGAATAAAATGAGAACATGTAAAAAACCGAATACACAAGAACTCCATTAGATCAATGCTCTGAGGTCATTAGTTTGAATATATTAAATTTTCCATAGCCGCTTAATGACTTTAAAAAATAATCATCATTCCTTCATACACTATGGGCAATAATGAACTAAAGTAGGTCTTATATACACCACAGCTTTAAAGATGGTCCATTTGAGAGCCTCACTGTGTCATGAATTTAGTAGTTCATTGTTTCCTGCCTCTGAAAGGCTGCAGTTGCCATTGACAACATTGTCAGGGCTCAAGACCCCAAACTGGAAGCCAACCGAAATCTGCCTCATGGTAGATCCTTGCTGCCCCAACTCTCCCACTGCTGCCCCTGGCTCTCCCTCTGCCATCTCTCTTCACAGAGCAGGTGAAAGGCAAGCCCCGGGCTCCTTCATCAGCCAGGTTGCTGGGCGACTCCAGGCAGCCAGAGGTCAAGGAATCATCTGTGGTGACAGGACAATCTGCTGAACCCAAATCTAAAGTTCTTCCTGTCTAAACTCTTCGGGGACTCTTTCATGTCTAGAGCTACAGTAGCTAGTTTTGAATTCAAGTCTGTATTGTGGACTCTGAACCACTGACACACCCATCACCACAGAACACTCTATGAGTCTTGTTAACAAAACAGAGCAGACTTCTGCCAATATCTAAGAAATAAATTCCTTCTCTCCTGCTGCTTGGACCGCAGTGTAATGAGGGCTCCCAAGCTCTCTTTGCAGTCATAAAATGAATGCACAGCCTTTTCCTTTTGATGTATCCAGTTTAAAAGTTTAGAGTGGATGCCTGTTCATCCTTAATTTATCTTCCCTTGTAAATATTTCTGTGCCTTTTCCAATATCTGAAGTCTACACATTTAAAAAACAAGAGTTCACTCCTTCTCTTATTTCAGTTGTATAACTTTATGTTATGAGTCAAATTTGGGGCTAAATAAACATACCTCAGGCTACAGCCTGCAAATACCTCTGGCAGTAAATTAACTCAAACAAATGTTTGGGTTGGGTGGTGAGGTTGTTTTTTAACAAATCTTCCCAATCTGCTGGAGGCCCAAGGATAGACCAGATGGGCTCCCCAAGGCTTTTCTAACGTTGTCTTTCCTGCCACATTAATATACACTGAGTGGCCAGATTATCATGATCTCTGAACGTATAATAATCTGACCACTCAGTGTATATCCTATATAATAAAAGGCTAATATGCAAATTGTCCCCTCGACCAGGAGTTAGACCAGCAGGCCGGCTGGCCAACCGCCCATGTCCCCTCCCCCTGGCCAGGCTGGCCAGACCCCACCCATGCACGAATTCATGCACTGGGCCTCTAATATATATATATATATATACATATATATATATATATATATATATATATATATATACATATATATATACATACATATATATATATATACATATACATATATATATACATATATATATACATACACAAACACACACACACATATATACACACATACACACACACATATACACATACATATACATATACATATACATATACATATACATATACATATACATATACATATACATATACATATACATACACACACACATACTGAGTGGCCAGATTATTATGCGTTCAGAGATAATAATAATCTGGCCACTCAGTGTACTAGTACAGGTCTCTCACTTTGTTGCAGTGAGTGTTTTAACATTTCACCACCAGAGGGAGCTACTTGTTTGCTTCTAAAAACTTTCAATATCAGACTTGAAAAATGGAGTCCCTGTTACCAAAGAATCACCCCACGCCAGCCTGCATCACCCAGGAAAGGCTCTCAGAAGGCCTGTAGGCAGCCCTCTACTTCAAGGCATCAATTTCACTTTGCTTTTGACATTATGTGTTTAAAACCGAAATTGAAAAACTCTGTAGCTTGCACAAACCAAACTGCACTGATTTATATAGTTGCTGTCAACCATGCAAAAAATAGGAACCATTTTTCATTCTCACGGCTTTTGTACAGTATTGACTACATAACAACAGTAAAACCAGACTCCTGACATCCTCTTCAGCATACCAAATAGCAAAACAATATAAAGTAAAAAAATAATAATAATAAAATAAAAGAACGTGCTTGCCTAAAACAATAATGCTGTTCTGCAATCTGTGCTTTCTTATTTTAAGTACACACAGGTCCCTTTTCTGCTTTGTTGTAAATGTTTACTTCCAGGGAGCATTCTGATTTATCCGCTTTAAATTCTCTTATTCATGTATGTATATATTTTTTATCCACTGAGATTTGAATGCAAATTTTCCACTTGATGTTTTCTGGTATATACGAAGGAGCGTGGATTCAATTCCCATGCACCTCAGATAAGTTTGCATTGTAAAGCTTTTTAAATAATGGTAAGAAATTCTATGTGTTGTCTTCTGAATTGGCAAAGCAAATCAGGGGTCAGCAAAGTCTTTCTGTAAAGCACCAGATTACAGTAAAGATTTTGGGCTCTGTGAGCCATACATTCTTTGTCACAAACTACTCAACCTTACCATAGTAGCCAGAAAGCAACCATATCAACATGCACAAATGGGTGTGGCTGTATTCCAAAACACTATTTTGAGGAACAGGTGGTAGATTATAGTTGGCTGACTCCTGCAAATGATCAATCTTAATGTACACACTCTTCTTATCGATAACATTCAGAACAGTTTCTATTATATCACCCTTTGACGATTCCCCCTGCCTCCCACACAGTTTTGACAAAGTGGGATCTTGCTAAGTTATCCATGTCCAAGTTCATGGGCCCTTGGAAGAGAACCATTGGAGTCCCTCTCTAGTGACAAAGAAGACGTAAGCCTTGGCATGTCATTGTGTTTGTGACCTGTAAAGATCTCGTACGGTAAACTATGAAATCAACAAGAAGGATGTGACTCCCTGGCAATTTCTCCAAAGATAATATGGAAAGTAAACAAAAGACATAGTTCACCTTCAGACTGATGCGTAGCCAGAGGAGTCTGGGTCTCCTTGGAGTAGGACACTACTTCCCTGGGCAGGAAGTCCACCTGGGTAACCTTCGACACTCCCAGTTTGTGTAGTCTCCGCCTATAAGTAACAAAGTACACATGCTTAGAGAGGGAAACCATTCCATGCAGAAGAGCTATCAGTGATCAAACAAAGGACTACACCAAACCCCAAATACCCTCAGTTTGCAGTACAAGGGTCACAGTAAGCCAGTAGAACTGACCTTCGAGACACTTGGGTTCTTGGCCCACTTTGGCCCTAATTTGCCGGGTGATATTAGATGGGACCCCCATGCTGACTCCTTGGTTTTTCTATCTAAAAAACAAAGGGCTTGGCCCAGCTCAGATAAGACCCCTTCCATTCTGAGCATCTCTGAATTTGCTTGATTTGAATTCACAAAGGGAATTTTCATTTGTAACATAAAATTCTAGTCTCTTAGGTAAAAGGGACAAAAGAAAAATATGCTTCTCAAATGTGAAGAAAAGAGAGATGGAGTAACATGTTCTCTGTGACAACAAGAAGAAGATATTCCAAGGGGGAGTGTAACACCTCTGATTTCTCCAGAAAAGTAACTAACACAGAACAGCATGTGAATCTGTTTAAAGACTCCCTGATACAGCACAGAGGAGTGAAGAGGGCACTGGGCTAACAGTGATAAAGTTCTACTTTGGAATTCCCAAACGAACCGTGACCGTGTAAAAAATCATTTCTGAGTATTTATGTAGCACTTGAAGTATTTTCAGAGGTCTTTCACCTCTATGAGGTGGATGGGCAAATGTTATCATCACCTCCAGCTTATAGATGAGGAACTTAAGAAATACTGTTGGCCTGAGTCCTGGTCCATGCTTTTCCCACTGAAACCTAACTCCTACCTAAGGTTCTCGATGGTGATTTCTGAGTTACTGCAAAAGCCTGAAGAGCCTCCTGAGTCACCCAGGAAACATCCAGTCATGGAGGCAGAACAGTCTGGTGGCCAATCACACAAACACTAGCCACACCACCTAGCTATGTGTGTGATCTTGAACAAGTTATCTAACCTCTCAGCCTCAGTTTCCTCATCTGTAAAATGGAGATATTACTAGCACTTACTATTAGGACTGTTATGGATAATGTATATGAACCACATACATATTATATAAAAATTATGTATATATATATACATATTTTAGACATATATAGAACAATATTTTTTGCATATACTTTTAGTATTAATATTGAACATATCCTATTACCAGGTGTACCGGTTAATAATGAGGATTTTTTTCAATAAATGGAGTTACACATATGTTGATATATATGAGATTTGATATGTATGCTATTTTGTTGTATTGACAACAAGCTTCAAAACCTCATATGTCAAGTTTTCTGAAGGTGTTAACATCATAGATATTTTTACACTTAAAAATGTCGAATTTCATGCCAATTTGTGGGAAGTTTTAATTCATTACTTTATTTTGAAGAAACGTGCTGCTGAAAGTTATCTTACACTTCGGGAAGCTTATGGTGAACATGCTCCATCTCAAGATACTTGTGAACGCTGGTTTAAATGCTTTAAAAGTGATGATTTCGATGTGAAAGACAAAGAATGTCCAGGTCAATTTGAACCACACTTTGATTGTAAAATGACCAGAATGGGCCAGAAGACACGGCAAAGTAATTTTGCTTCGTGATAACGCACTATCACACACTTCAAAACCAGTTAAAGACACGTTAAAAGATCTTGCCTGGGAAGTATTAACCCACCTGCCGTATTCACCAGACCTTGTTCCTTCAGATTACCACTTGTTCTGATTGATGGCACACGCACTTTCTGAGCAGCACTTCAAAACATACGAAGAAGTGGAAAATTTGGTCTTTGAATGGTTTGCCTCAAAACAAGAAAAGTTCTATTGGGACAGTATCCACAAATTACCTGAAAGATGGGGGTAATGTGTAGCTGGCAATGGACATTACTTTGAATAAAGTGCTTTTGATGTTTCTCTTGAAATTATTGTGTTTTCTTTGATTACAAAATCCGCATTATTAACCAGTACACCTGGTATATTTCCTAAAAATGTACAGGTAAACAGTATGTGTGTAAAAGACAAGAGGGAAAAAGAGAAAGATGAAATAATTTATCCCAAATCACACATTTCTAGCTCTCTAGGACTAGTGGAAGCACGCTCTGTTCACATTATTGTTTTTAATTATTACTAGCAGATGGCACACACTCATTGTGTTTATTTTTTAGTAGCAGTCATAATAAGATGAAAGAACATGCATAGCACAGCCAGCAATTTCTATGCACAATTTCCAAAGCATTCTTGGGAAACACAAATTTCCTCTTTTCTATGAGTTACTAAAACAACTGAGGTAAGATCTAAGATGCACACAAAGTAGACACAAACAAACCATGGTTGGCTTGGAGAGCAAGCCCAGCTGGCTGTCTCTGCAGGCCCCATGAGCATGACTGCAGCCCAAACCACATGGGCCTCATTCACCCAGCAGTCTGGACCAGAGTGTGAAGGAGGGTCAGGCTGGGTCCCCAGCCCTCCATGCAGTCTCCCGCAAAAGAATTAGAAAACACTTTGTTTTAGTAACTTATGTCAACACTTGCCATATATTATCTTGTTTTATTCTTATTTTTAAAATTTTTACATCATATTCCAATTTTAAAGATGAGAAAACTTAGGCTCAGTGATGTTTTATAATTTGCTCAAAATGGCAAAGGCATTGACAGACCTAGGCCTTGGCTCTGTCCAACACTACCAAGGACTATGATTTTAAAACCTGTGTTGTTGACCTTGTTCTCCTCCTTTTTCCTAATGCCTTGTGATCATCCACTGATTGAGGCACACTCTTACAACCCAATAAAGTAGAGGTCCAAGCACATCCCCATTTTATAATCATGAGAAAGGATTCTTGGGAAGCAGCCAGGCATAGATTATCAGGACACACTGAAAGGATCATGTTTCCAAGGTAGGTACCACACAATGGTTCCCAGCCCTAGCCAGTATATCTTTTCTGGAGAAATGCGTAATTCAAATTCTTTGCCCATTTTAAAATTGGATTATTTGTCTTTTATTTCTGAGTTGTAAGATTTTCATATATTTTGGATACTAGACCCTCAGCAGATATATGATGTGCAAATATTTTCTCCCATTCTGTGGGTTGTCTTTTCACTTTCTTGATGGTGTTCTTTGAAGTACTAAAGTCTTAAATTTAATGAAATCAATTTATCTATGTTTTCATTGGTTGCTTGTGCTTTTGGTGTCATAGCTAAGAAACCAACGCCCAATCTAAGATCATGAATTTACACCTATGTCTTCTCTAAAGAATTTTATAGTTTTAGCTCTGACATTTAGGTCTTTGATCTATTTTTTTAGTTAATTTTGCATATGGAGTGAAGTAGGGGTATAATTTCATTCTTTTGTATGTGGATATTCAGTTGCCTCATGCTTAATTTTTCTTACTTTAAAGAGGTAAGATTGACCTTGGGGAGTTGAAAAAGGTTTTTGTAATGAACATCTGGTGCCCATTGGCCCCAACCAGTAGCCAAATCTGTCCCTGGGAAAACGGATTCAAGAGGGACTGCATCACCTGAAAGCTTCCCAAGGCACAAGAAAGAGAACCTGAGCGTGTCTTCACCACTGGCATAAGCACCATCAAATTCCTCCTGAATTGGTTAGATACAGTGCAACTCATCATGCTCTAATTTCAGACCACAGTTAATTATATGCAGCAAGATAAGTGAATAAAACTGCATAAACACTGCTGTACTATCTCCATTATCAGAGAACTGGCCTCAGGTAGCGAAAGCTTTAAGCAAGATGGCTGCCTGAGAACTTCACAGAACCATCAGCTAATCCTCTGCTACTGATCCTGACATTAGGAGAATTTTGTTTAATGTCATTGTGCAGGAGCCTCTGTGAAGACATAGCAAAGCCAGAATAGAAGTATACCTCAAGCATCTGAGAAACTTCAAATATTAGAAATTGTAAATCTCAGAAGACTCTCAATATTGGTCTTTGAATAGAAGTCTCAGCGTGTTCAATGAGTGGAAATCATAATGTTGAGGATATATTGGCTAGACCTGGTGGCGAAGAGGAGTGTGGGTAAATAAGGTACAGATTCAGGAACTTGGGTCAGAAGCCAAGAAATCAAAAAGGGTCATTGTAATAACAGGCAGCCTCTAGAGCAGGGAAGGGACCTGGAAGTCAAGCAGATGAAACCAGGAACAGATGTTCCCAGAGACAAAGAGTTATTTGGCCAGATGCCAAAGTAGGCCAAAGGCAAGGAATAAAAGAATGTCTGCAATGGGCCCAGATTCAATCCTGCTGGGTTTTATGCCTAATTATTTGCATATGACTATTTCATCTCTAAGATGCATTAGTGCTACTACCAGAGATTTTTTTCTGTGTGCTACTTACAAATTTCTGAGGTTTCTCAAAGAAGAGGCCCCTAAAACCGAGAGAGTGATAATTGATACCATTTTCTTCCTTATCCAGAAATCCTATGCGTATCTACCATGTCCTTGACAACAGGCAAAGGCCTACATCAGCCAACATTATTATCAGCAACCTTAAACAATTTTTGAAGCCCAGTACAATGCTGGATGCTTATAACATGGGGAAAATGAGGAAACGAAACATAATCATTAAAAAGAAAATAAGAATGAAAGGTAGCAAATAAAAAGAGCCAACATGAGAATTCACAAAGTAAGTGGGACAGGAGAGTCTAATGGGCAAATCATTATGTGTTTGGGGAAACAAATCAAGTTTCACTGGGAATAGAGGCCTGATGTAAGTCTTGAAGGACAGGCAGGACTCAGTCAAGTGGAAAGGAATGAGGAGGGCATGCTGGGGAGGGAGCTCTGTAATCTAAAGATTGAATTCATATTTTATGCTTGAGAGACCAGTTTTTCAGGATGGAAGTTTTAAGTTGAGGAACAGTGGGAGATAAAATTAGAGAGATATGTTGAGGCCAGATGACTGGAGAACTTCAAATCACAGGCTAAAGAATTTGGACTTGACCCTGTGGACAACAGGGAATTACTAAACGTTACTAAGAAACTGACAGTTTCAAAGAGACATTTAAAAATGTATTATTATAACAGCTGTGTGAAGAAGGGAATCAAAATCTTGTTTGACAAATGAGCAAGCAGAGGTTATGTGTGGGACTTTGGAAGCTGAGTGTGGAGAAAAGGGGGAATTGAGAAAGGATCTACAATCCAAGGGTGGATGGGTTCAGTAACTACTAGTAAACAGAGAATCCAGGCAGAGGATTAATTCAAAGGAGACAGTCTAATAGATGATGACAGGGTTTGTGACGGATGGTCTATCTAATGTGGAGACTTGGACCAGGGTGATGAGAAAGCACTCAAAGGTGACATCACTGGGAATACAAAGGAAATGCTGTAGTTTGGTGACTCTGGAAAAGAATTAAAGGTAGATCTTAGCAATTTACTTGGTATGGAAGGTAAAGAAAAAAATAACAGACTAGAGATTATTTCAAGATTTCATGCCTTATGGGAAGAAAAGTGAGTGGTGTAACCAGAAGACATAGGGGAATCCAGAGAAAGTTCAGGTTTGGGGTAAAAATGAGCATGTCAGTGGATGAATCTGTGGTAAGAAGTTTTCCAATTGTATGAGATGTAAGAAAAAAGCTCAGAAAGAAGACAAAACAGAAAGTGTAGCCCTGGGAGCCACTCACTGAGACTCATCCTATCTAATAAAAGAGTAATATGCAAATTGAATGTCACTCCAACACACAAGATGGCTGCTCCAATGTGGTCAAAGATGGCTGCCCCCATGTGGACACAAAATGGCCACCACAAGATGGCCAGCAGGGGAGGGCAGTTGGGAGGGATCAGGCCAGCAGGGGAGGGCAGTTGTGGGCGATCAGGCCAGCAGGGGAGGGCAGTTGGGAGGGACTAGGCCTGCAAGGGAGGGCAGCTGGGGGTGATCAAGCCTGCAGGGGAGGGCAGTTAGGGATGACCAGGACGGCAGAGGAGGGAAGTTGGGGGTGACCGGGCCTGCAGGGAAGGGCAGTTGGGGGGAACCCAAGCCTGCAGGGGAGGGCAGTTGGGGGTGCAGGGGAGGGCAGTTAGGGGTGACCAGGCTGGCAGGGGAGGGCAATTAGGCATCAATCAGGCTGGCAGGGGAGTGGTTAGGGGGTGATTAGGCTGGCAGGCAGAAGCGGTTAGGGGCAATCAGGAAGGCAGGCAGGTGAGCAGTTGGGAGCCAGCAGTCCTGGATTGTGAGAAGGATGTCCAACTGCCCAGTAGGATCGGGCCTAAACGGGCAGTTGTACATCCCTCGAGGGGTCCCAGATTGGAGAGGGTGTAGGCTGGGCTGAGGGACACCCCCCACCCCCATGCATGAATTTCATGCACTGGGCCTCTAGTATGAGATAATGCTACATCCATAAAAAAAGACAATACAGGGAGCTAAGGGCATGGAAACCCATGCAGTATGTAAGAGGTGTTAAAAAATGATAAAAGGTTAATTCGTCTTCTAAACATTAATTAGGTGTCAAGGTGTGACATCTCAAGGACTGATTTCTGGAATTGGGAATGGGACACCACCAGAGGAAAGGGGACCTGGGCCCCACACAGAGGAAGTGAGCCTGGTATGGCAGCCCCTCACCACACTTGAGTTATCACTTATGTTCAGAGTGGGTGTTTTCCTCCAAGGATTGAGACGCAGTGTGATGGGTGACCTTTTCTGATTACATCAAGAAGGATGAGTTTCCATTTTCTATGTTCATAATTTCAAAAATCCTTTAAGGAAGTGTTTATTTTGCTTCCATGATATTTACTTCTTACTGTGCAGAGATATTAGTTTGGCAGCTAAAGTATTTTTCCTGAACAGAAGAAAATATTAAGTCTAGCTCAGTCAACAGGTATAGCCAAAGGGTTTGCTTTGACTTTCATAGCACAAGTAAATCTCGCAAGTTTCCGGGAATAGAGAAGAGTCAAAATAATCATGGTTATAATAGAGCTTGACAACATTGGTGAAGGGTGTACTATTAAGTTCCCACTTCACACAAAAAATTAAAAATTCAGAATTATCAGGACAGAAGGTTCAGAAGTTTTCTCAAATATTAGTACATACAAACACCAATAACACAGAAATTTTATAGGAATGGCCTTTTATTGAATTGACATTTATAAACAACCTCCTATAGAAGTTTTAACACATAGCTATAACATTATTGAATTCTTTAAGATACTGAGTACCAAAGTATTAGCATTCATCCTTACCAATTCATCCTTATTCTACTTATTTTTCTTAAGTATAATAAAAAAAGGAATATATTTTTTAAATCCAGTTGCTAGTGTGGAACAGAAAATATCCCATAATTGCTTTTACAAGATTCTTGAGGGCAGAAAACAAAGATTGGCTCTGAGCAGCTTCTCCATAAATGTTTGGAGACCGAACACATGAGTATTTTAAGAGGTGGGCAAAGTGCTTTCTCTCACTCTCATGACAAAATTTTGATTGGATCTGTTAAAACCAATTTTATTGAAGTTTTTCATGGGTCTGAATTTATTATATATTTACAGATTCTGAGATGCATTTACCATTACATTTTGATATAGACACACACACACACACACACACACACACACACACACGCAGGCACGCTTGTGCACGCACACAGTATGTGATGCTATTCCACATTTCAATTTCTGTAGAAAGTTTGATTAAGTGTTATTGAAGAGTCAAGATTGTCAGTTTGCTCAAGAACACAACCCACAACATTCTCAAGAAAATACTTCCCATGGGCATTGTTACTCATGGGAAACCTTATAAATTAATTCAAACCAGAGATCAAAACATAATACTACATAAGAACATTTGACAAAACTTGGAGAATAAGCCAAAAGAAGGTTACTTCATCAACAACTAATGAGTTATTACTATTCTGTTAAGCAAACGGAAATAACTTTAAAACATAAAAATACTCTAGAACTACCTGGCCAGATTTTCTCAAACACCTATCACTGTCTTGAAGAACATGTGTTTTTCTAGTACCTTTATAGAGAACCAAATACTGGTTCTTTGAGAAGAGCAATAAAATCAATAAACATCTAACCATTCTTATCAGGAGAAAAAAGACAGACAAAATTTACCAATATCAGGAGTGAGAGAGGTGACTATATATAAAGATTATGTAGATATTTAAAAGATAAAATGAGACATATGTACTACTACTTGTAATACTTTAAACAATAAAGTAAAATTTAAAAAAGATAAGGGATTACATACACAATTTTAGGCCAATAAATTTAAAAATGGAGAAGAAATGGACATATTACTTGAAAAACACAAACTAACAAAGCTCACTCAGAAAAATACAGAGAACTGCAAAAGCTGCATTACTATTACAGCTATTGAATTTGTGTTTTTAAACCTTCCTCACAATAAAATTCAAAATCCAAATGGTTTCACAGGTAAATTGTATCCTAACAAATATTTAAGGAATCATTGACCATTGAAATTATGTCAACAAAAGCATGACTCATAAAAGAACAAATTTGTAAATTGTAATTTGTCAAAATTAAAAAGTGTCTTAAAGGTTATTGAAAGAATGAAAAAGGTAAGTCACATACTGGGAGAAAATATTTAAAAATTATATATCAAATAAAGGATTGTATACAAAATATACAAAGAAATGTAAAAACTTCAGGAGTAATGAGAATCAAACAATCAAATTAAAAATAACAATAGGGCAAAAGACTTAAGTAGACATTTCATCAGATAAAAATTCAAATAGGAAATGCACACATAGATATTTAATAGTAGTCACTAGGAAAATTCAAGTCAAAACTACAATGAGGTACCATTACACTCTTTTACTAGTGGTTTAAAAAGTGTTTTAAGTCCAAAATAAGTATTGTCAAGAATAGGGAGGAACTGAGGCTTTCATACACTGCTGGTGAGAATGTGTAATGGGGAAAAGAGCTGGAGAGATCTTAAGTTAAATGTACATCCACTATATAATTCAGCCATTCTACTTGGTGTTATTACGACCTCTCTTCCCTCCCCGCCCCCCCAAAAAAATAAAAGCATATGTCCATAAAAAATTTGAAGTTTTATTTTTAATGGGAAAAAACTGGGAACAACCCAAATGCACATCAAAAAGTGACTGGATAAACCAACAGTGGTATATCCATACAAGGAAATACCACTCAGTAATAAAAAGGAATGACCTACTGATACACAGGGAATCTTGAAATAATTGTTCCAAATGAAAGAAGTCAAAAAAATACCCATTGCATGATTTCATTCCTATGACATTCTAGATATGTAAACTAATATATACTGACTACAGAAAGCAGATCAGTTGTTTGAGGGGATGGGGAGAAGCAGGAGTGAGGATTACAAAGGGGCGTGGGCAACTTTTGGGGATGATGAATATGTTCATTATCTTGATGGTGGTGATGGTTTCATGGCTGTGTTTACATTAAAATTTATCTATTTGAATCTTTTAATGTGTGCGGTTTCTTATGTCAATTATACTCAGAAAAACTATCTTTTAAAAAAGTCAAGTGACAGAGCAAGCTTTATCTAATTCCATGGCCAGGATCAAGAAGAGGAAATAAAATTGTCTAGAAAAATCATGTAGCCTGAAGTATATTTCATAAAAGTATGTATGAGAATAAAATTTTTCTGTACATAAGTACAACCAAAAAGGGAAGTTTTTCCTTAAATCACTATTTGAAATTGTAACATGGCTAAATAATCTCCTCTCTCAAATATTCTGAATGCTCCTTCCAAACTGTCTAAGATAAGCTACCCGGTGAGCAGAAAGTCTCATCTCTGTCTCTGACTCACGAGGTCCACTTGGAAGTAAAATGTGGGAGGCAAGGTGGGAGCCACCGAATCCGTCTCCACAGAAAGAGTCACAGTTTTCATCTGCATAGTCAACTGAGATTTTGCTTGGTAAACAGATAAAAATGGGAAAATTCCTAACTGTTCCACATCAGCAAGTGTAATGTAACAATGCCACAATCTGTCTGAAAATCTGTTAATATAAGGGCATAAGGCAGAGTCTCTGCCAGTGCCATCCTCATTTTCTCAAGCACAATGATATATTGAAGAACTGCACTCTGAAGTTCCCCTGAACCGTAACATACCACATTTCCGTTGTTTCTCTGCTCGATTTAAGCCATATTTCTTGACTATTTAAATAATACAATGAACTATATAACTAAATTGCCAAAAAGTTAGTAATATTTTTAAAAAGTAATATATCAGTTACCTAAAGTCTTAAGATGTTTCCCTGGTCTAGCAGTGTTGTGAGTCGGCCAAGAACTTTTGCAGATACAAAGGGCGTATCGTTTTGAACCTAACATGCAAATATCCCTTCAAGCTCCTCATATACCTACAGTAGGCACTGACATTGACAGAAACCCATAGATATGTGGCCCCAAATCTCAGCAATCCAAAATAAGTAAGTAAATAAATAGCCACTTTGGAATTCATTGAGTTATATTTAGAAAGAAAAACTTAGTAGTTTCATAAAATACTGTAATAAGATATGCTATTGACATATTAAGGTAACCCAGTGTCGTGTTGGTAAATGCTTAATAACTGGCTTGGAGAAAAGGGAGCGAGTCCTGGTTTGTAGCCTTTGCCAATTTTTGTGGTGTAAATACTCCCCCATGACAGATTTCAAGCTAATTTCACGGAATGCAAAGTGAGGAAGAGAAGCACAAGTCTGAGCTTGAGCATGAGCTGGTACAAGCACCACACTGGAAATATGTCACGTATGACCATAGCTAACTTCAATCCTATAAGAGAAGTTAATCAACTTTCTGGGATATACATGTGTGTTTTATTTTTTATTGGGCACTAATTGACATAGCATACTATTAATATCAGGTGTGCAATGTAATGATTCAATATTTGTATATACTACAAAATGAGCACCACAGTAAGTCCAGTTTACATCCATCACTATATATAGTTACAATTTTATTCTTGTGATGAGAACGTTCATGATCCACTCCCCCAGTGACTTTTAAAAATGCAATACAGTATTATTAACTACAGTCATGCTGCACATTACATCTCCATGACTTATTCATTTTATAAATGGAAGTTTACACCTTTTGACCCCCTTGACCCATTTTGGCAATTGCCAACCTTTTGTCTTAGGCAACTACCAATCTATTTTTTTTTTATATCCACGAGCTCATTTTTTATTTTAGATTACACATATAAATGAGATCATATGGTATTTATCTTTTTCTGTATGACTTATTTCACTTAGCATAATGTCCTCAAGGTCCTTCCATATTGTTCCAAATGGCAAGATTTCATTTTTATGGTTTAGTAATATGCTATTGTACACATATACCACATTTTCATTCTGAAGTTATCTTTTAACCTGTGGCAATACATTTCCATCTGAAAAAAGATATAATCTTTAGGATGTAGAAGACATTAGCCATCATTAAATATTTGTGATTTCTTAATATTGAGGAAATAGACAAATGCATTTTCCCTTAATAGGACTCTTTTTATGTTCATACTCAATTCAAATTAAATGCTTATTATAAGTATCCAGAAAAGTGAAAAGGAAAAGAAACCAAAGAGACACAACATTTTAATACTGATTTTAACAAAAATTAACTTAAGGCCACTTGTTACTAAAGGGGGAGGACGGTTAGGATAAACTCAAACGTATTTCCCATTGCAGAACTTGGTGCCCCACCTCGAAATAGAGGTGTGGGTGCGTGTCTGTATCTTTTTAGAGCGGGAAGTGCTGTTTTGCAAATAATAGGAATTAAGGAGGGGAGATCAAAAGCCACCTTTTTGTGGTATTTCCCACAAAGAAGGACTTTCTCCAAAGCTTAACTTTAGAAGGCAAACTAACAGAAGGAAATAAACTTATCAAACTGGAAGTTCAACAAAAGGGGGAAAACAAGAGCAGCAGCAGCAGCTCCAGCATTTCAACACGACTGTAGCAAAGAAATAATCAAAGGAGTAACAAAAGAGCAGACATATACCCAAGTTCTGAGTCTGACTGCAGCTGGAGCACTGAGGGGTCTGTGTCCCACTGCAGGGTCCTAATCGTGCAGCACAAAGGAAAAAGAACACAGAGAATTAACAGAAGGGGCGGGGAACAAACCGAACCAAACCGTGTCATTCATCGAGGCAATGGCATATCCCAGTGATGGCGAACCTATGACACGCGTGTCAGCACTGACACGCGTAGCCATGTCTGATGACACGCGGCCGCATGCCGAGGATGAAACATTTGCTGCTCCTGAGGATGAAACATTTGCAACTAGAGTCTTGGAGTTAGTTTTTTCCTCAAAGTGACACACTACCCGAGTTATGCTCAGTTTTTTTGGCGAAGTTTGACACACCAAGCTCAAAAGGTTGCCCATCACTGGCATATACGATGCATACACAGAACATCTCCCACTTCGCCCCTCCCCTTCCCCGTCACCCACCCGCCCTCAGTGCAAGGAAGACCCTGTGAATATCAAGTGCCAAGAGAAAGCAAGAAGCCAGCCTTTCCTTGGAACATCTGTTTGATACTGGAAGTTAGGTTTGTTTTCAAGGAAGGAAGCTCAGAGCTGAATATTCAAACTCCACACAGCCCACCTTTTGTTGCTGTTGCTGTTTTTGCTGTTCCTTACTGAAGCCTGATTAATTCGAGCATGCAGCCAACTTCAAGTATCTCTGACACCCCAGAGCCCATCCACAGCTGGGAGCACCAGGCATCTCCCATGCAGAGAAGAGAACCAAATGCAAATGTACAAATGGGTCAGAGCAGGAGCATCTGGGGAGGTCAGGCCAGATGGAGTATGGCTGCAGGGCCTGCTGACTAACTGGCTTCCTCGGGTCAGTGATTGCAAATATGATGCACTGGATTTCAAGGCCTGTGGGTATTTTGGTGTTTTTGTTTTTGTTTTAACTTTTATATCATACCAAGATGGTCACCAACCATATCATTTGTCTCTGTCAGGGATATCTTACTCTTTTAAATACTCCACAAGCAACAGCACCAAGTATCCACAGTTACCCAGGCATTCTTTTCTCCTTCGAAATAAGGGATAAAGAGCTCTTCTATAGAGTGCACACAGGGACCTCTCTCAGGCAGGTCCTTTCCGTTTCCTGCACAGAAGCAGTTGCAGGTGAATCCGGAGGGAGGTTAGCGGGCGTGTAACTGATGCACAGCAGGGACTTTGGAGTCAGGCCTCTGGGATTCACATCTGGACTCTGCGACTTACCAGCTGAGTGACATTGGACATGTCGTTTGTGTCCTGAACCTCGCTACCATTTTGTTTCCTCTAAGTGTGGCCCACACACCAGAAGCATGAGCATCTCTTGGGCACTTGTTGGAAATACAGAGACTGCGCTCTCATCCTGGACTCACCGACTCCTCACTACAGTTTAAGGTTCCAGGCGATTCCTGGGCACCTTAAAGTTTGAGGAGTCCTGCTCAGTTTGCCCGTTAAGATTTACCGTGGCTTCCGGGACAATTTATGACCTGGCCTGCAGCTATCTTCAAAACTCATCTCTACCCGCTGTGCCCCTCCCTCCCAGTGTCCCCCTTGTGTCCTGTGTCCTTCCTGATGTTCTTCCCTCAAAGAGCTGAGCAGCTCATGTCTTGGCTCAAATGTTACCTGCTCAGAGAGGTTTTCTTCTTCCACCACCCTTTCTCCAGTAGCACTTCCTTGTCACACTACCTCTTACCTTTTCCTGCTTTACTTTCTTCATAGCACTTATATTTACCCATGATTTGATTATAAATCAGTTTACTGTTTACTTCGATCTGTTTTAGCCTTATAATGGCAGGGTGGCTATATCCTTATATTGCAGGGCTATGCCTAGAACTGTGTTGCTATGTATGTTTATAGAATACTAGAGGCCTGGTGCACAAAATTCATGCACGGGGGGCGGGGGTTGGTGGTGGTCACTCAGCCCAGCCTGCACCCTCTCTCAATCTGGGACCCCTTGAGGGATGTCTGATTGCTGGTTTAGGCTGATCCTTCAGGGATTCCTGCATTCAGACATCCCTCTCACAATCTGGAACCACTGGCTCCTAACCACTCGCCTGCCTGCCTGATCACCTTTAACCGCTCACCTGGCTGCCTGATCGCCCCTAACTTCTTGCCTGCCTGCCTGATCACCCCTAACGGCTCGCCTGCCTGCCTGATTGCCCCTAAACACCTCTGCCTTGGCCCCCGCCATTGCAGCTTCATCTGGAAGGACATCTGGAAGGACATCTGGTAGGTCATTTGGCTGTCCGGTCTAATTAGCACATTATGCTTTTATTATTATAGATTATTATAGATAGCATTAGTTGAATAAATGGATAGATGCATGAATTGGTGGATGGTTGGATGGATGGATGGATGGATGGATGGATGGATGGATGGATGGATGATCTCTCTCAGGTCTTCTACAGAGATTACATAAAATTATACCCATAAAGCACAAAGCATATGATAAACAATAGCTGCTCTTACTACTACCACATATCTACTACCAAATATTTCTTTGAGCCAGTGACCTACCTATGTGACAGATCCAGGGGACACAGATGCTGCCAGTCTGTGGACCTCATCTGAGCAGCAAGGTCTGGACTTAAATAGTGGCTGGCAAACACTGACGTGAATCAGAATGACCTGGAGGGCTTCCTAAAAATACAGAATGCTGATCTCCAACTCCAGAAATTCTGATTCCGTAGATCTGGGGTGGGGTCCTGAGAATTTATATTTTAACAAGTTCCCAGGAAATGCTATAGCTGACCCTGAAACCACCTTTAGGAAATGAGTGGGCTGGGCTATTGCTTTCATTAGTCAGCAGAAAGAAAGCATCACTGACGCTCAAATATGTCAGCATCTAGACCTGTGATTAACTCAAGCCTAGCCTAAGGCCCAGGCCACTTTCAGACCAATTAAATCACAAAGTGTGAGGCGCGACCCAACCATCCGTATTTTTGAAAACTCCCTAAGTGACTCTAACATGCAGGCAGGGGTGAGAAGCAATGCCCTGGACTCATTCTCTGCTCAAGAAAAGCAGCCCTTCCTGGTTCTGGGCACTGATTCCTTCCACATATTTCAAACAGAAGAAGTAATGGGACCCATTATAGCGATTCATGTTTGCCGTTCACAATCTCTGGGGATCAAACCTTTTATCTATAAGGGCATTTCTTTGGCTCTAGACAGAACAGCTACCTCAGGCTCTGGCTGACTATGAGAAGCATTCCCTCCTAAGGGTTGGGATCAGCTGCTTTGCCCTCAATTTGCCTGGAGGTTTCTGACGGAACGACCTTTATTGACCTTTTCCACTTCTCCCAGGCAGGTGAAGAATGCAGCAGACCCCAGGTGGTTGGGCTGTTCTGTTGCTTATCTGACAGCTCACTGAACGCATTGTACCTGTGAGCAGTACAAATGACGATTCCATCAGAATCATCCCCTTAAGTCCACAGATTAGCAGCTGGAATTTGCATTTACTGAGCCAGAATGATAAAGGGGTCCATGTAACTCACCCACCACGCTCCTGCCCCCACAGTAACACACATATTATCCAGTAAAAGAAATCCTAGCTACTGTCAGCAGTAGGTAAGTAGTCAGCCAAGGATGCTATTAAGTGCCCTGGTTTTATTTTATTTTCATTGTTCCTGTTATTACCTGTGGGGTGTTCAGACCTTGGGCAAAATGCACTTTTTCTTTGAAAAGGAACTTAAAGCCAATATATTAAATGGACAAAGGTTGTTTGTGTTTCCAAGGGTAGCCTAAGAAGTTGGATTAAACGTTCGCTGAATTCTTTCTGTGCAAGCTTGCAGAAAACCTTCCCTGTAATGGCAGCACCTTGGAGAGGGCCACGCCTGGGCCAGGTTTGTTCTCTGGACACTGCTGAACTCTGCCGGCAGGAAAGTCTTTGGTCCTCAGCCAGTGAGGATGCAGGCAGGCCTGGAGGCCCTTAGGGGGCCTTTCTGCCAGATTTTTAAAAAAGCATCAGATGATGCTTTTCAGCTTTCTTCCTCCAAGTTGCTATACTTTTATTTAACCAATTGACATCGGTCTTGCTTTCCAATCAAGTTATGATGTGATTGAAAATAAAATGATGGCTTCCCCACAGTTTCTGGGGCAGTTTGAAATCTTACCAGGTAGTGTATGTTTAAAATGAAAGAAGTAGTGAAATTGTAAGTAAAGATATGTGAACATAACATACTAGCACAGTGGTCGGCAAACTGCGGCTCGCGAGCCATGAGCCGCGGTTTGCTGCTCTGTTGACTGAGTTTGCCAACCACTGGGATAGGGGCTTAATTACAAGGAACAACAACAGCCTGTAATTATTGGAATCGAGAGTCTAGGTCAGTGGTTGGCAAACTCATTAGTCAACAGAGCAGCAAACTGCGGCTCACATGTGGCTCGAGAGCCGCAGTTTGCCGACCACTGTACTAGCACAACATACTAGTATTGCCACATAGAAATCACCATAGTATTGCCATATAGTACTCAGTTGTAGTTTTCAATCATTTCTAGAATGGACCAGTCAATGTATGCAGGGAGAGGATTTTTTTTAAGAAAACACTCATTTACTTACTCAAAAAATATCTTTTAAAGGGCTAATATGTAAAATATTATTATTCGGTATTAAAAGAGTTCTTAAGGCATCTGCCAATCTTATGGAGAGATAAAACATACATAAGTAGTTTAGTAAAATAAGGCAGAAAGTAAGATATGCCGTATATGTGGCTCCACAGGAGTGCTGCGGGACATAGAACTTGCACCTAAGAAACTTACATTTTAGTAGAAGAATGAGACATGAATATTTATACCTAGTGATATACTGATAATATGTGCAAGGAAGAAAGTCGTTTTCATCACTTGCATAGCGCCTGGCACAATTTAAAGCTTCCATCAATATTAGTTGGGGAAAGAAACTAAATGCCATAAGAAAGATTAACAATGATAGTCATAATTTCTTTTCAATGGTTTTTGACTCTGTGCCAGTCAGCCAGGTGTTGGACTGTACTTTCATCATTCTTTGGAAGATGGAGCAGGGAGATACACTTTCCTAAAAAGATCAGAGATTCCACTCGACTTGGTGTTTAAAGGAAGGGATAGGATCTGGACATAAACTCATTGTCATCAGTGCCTAGTGTATTGGATTTAGGTGGCTAAGTTAGTCCACTTGGTCTAATAAGACTCTATTAGAGATGCCAACTTACCAATTTCTCATGAGAACAGTAACTGCCTGCATAGCCATTATACAAGCCTGACAGCTTCTCTCCTTGAAGGCCAGCTTCCCGGGAAGCTGGATGGCCTCAGTGTCTTTGAAATCAGAACAAATAAAGTTGAATGTTTAACTACTACAGCTTCTCCGTGTTCTATCTCTCCTCCCTGCCTCTCGCCCACATCTACATCTTCCAGCAAGGCCAGACATACCCCCTCACTGCTGCCAGTCTCCAATTTCCCTGATTCCTGGGTGACCACCCCAACCCTTCCTGGCTGACGTAATGGCTCTTTAACTATGCAATTAGATTTTGTCTAGTGCTCCTGTATGGGAACCCACCTGGCTTTATTTGCTTATTGTAAAGAGTTGCATTTGTCTGCACTGGTCATTTTTTGTTACTTCTTAGGTTAACTCTCTGAGGACCTAAAGGAGGATCTCTGATCTCTTTCATAGGGACCCTGCTGTTAGCACACATCTTGAGTAACCCAGTAATTCCTTACCTACTCTGGACTAAGGGGCACTATCATGGTTCTGTGGTCCCACAAAACCATGCCAATTAAAGTCACATTTCCCAAGTCCGTTTCAAAATACTAGGTACAGAAGTTTTCCACACCATGGAAAATAATCATTCACTTATTTACTAGTAGCTCTATTCATGCTACACATTGTGGCTTCTATTATCCCATCTAAAAAGGCCCACCATGTAACAGTTAGTTTATAATTTGGGAGGGCAATTTGATTGTCCATACTTCTTTTAAGAATAGTAAAAACATTCTGGCCACTTTGCTGTGCACCTGAAACTGATACGAAATAGTGTTAAATGTAAACTGTAGTTGAAAACTAAAATTTAAAAAAAAAAAATGTAAAACTATTTCAGAAAAAAAGAATAGACACAACATCAAAAGTCTTCAAATTAGCAGTAACATACTGAGAGACTAACAAAACTTTATATTTTAAACCTTCTACCAATTCATCACTGTCTAAATTCTTATAAAATTCTCCCTTCATTGGTCTAATTTAATCTGCTCAGTTTCAGTTTTAGATAAGGTAAAATTTCAAAAAACAAAAACATTGCCTAGACAACTGTTGAAAGTATAACAGGAGTAAAACACATGATATCTGTGTTGCATATACCTTGCTCTCTGATGCGTTAACTTCTTCCTGGTAGCTCTTATCAACAGCTAAGTTGGTGGTTTCCATTCTTCTTCCCATCATTATTAGACCTCAGAGTAGAAAGCCTTCAAATTCTTCCCTAAAGAGTATCTTTGCTCTTACCTTTTGTGGGTTTTGGTTATAAGAAAGAGATATACTTGGAAGGCAGTACTCTGTCATTTGCTAATGCTAACAGCATGAATAAGGCACTGTTGTACACTGCTGGTGGCATTTAAAGTCAGTACAGTTCTTCTGGAAACCAATATGCCAAAATGTAGCGAGAATCATAAACACAATAAACTCCTGGACTCATTTTACTTCCAGAAACTCAATGTATGGAAATAAAACAACACAAGCAATAACAGTAGTAACAAAAATGATGGTGATGATGATGTTGATCATGACTAGGACAACTCCAAATCATCAAATCCCATGACCAATTTTGGCAGGGTCCTTATTCTTCCCATGGTGGCTTCTCCCTCACTTCCATCTTCTGCACAAATAATCCCAAAGTCCTCATCACCGTTGAGCTCTAAGTCCCACTTTACTACATGTCCATCTGTACACCAGAGTCATTTTACCTTTTCTTCTCTGATCTGCCTTTTATTTCCTTTTCTACTCGCACAACTCTAGTGTCAGTCCTTTTTATTAGACCAATGGTTTCCCTAACTAGTCCTCAGATCTTGAAAGCATTAAAAAATTGCAGTGTTCCAGACCTTACCTCAGACCTGTGACGTAGATGCCTATATTTTTAACAAGCGATTAGGTAAAAATTCTTCAAATTAGCACCAGGTAAAGCAGCCAGGGATCTCAACTATCTCAAAAGTCATAATTGTCTCCCAGATTCTGATCTCTTTTGACACTTCCCCTTTAACATGCATTTTAAAACCCATACTTCCCCCACCCTTTTCCTTTGTTTATGCCTTTCCCATCATCTGGAGTGCCCTTTCTCCCATCTCTACCTGTCCAAAGCATATACATTCTTCAAGACCCATCTCAAATGGCTTACTCTATAAATATATCTTTCCTAGATAGCCTCATTCAAAAATAACTTGATTTATATAAAACAATAAAGAAATACCTTTCCACGGTTCTTATTTCACAGTTCTTTTTTTTTTTTTTAATGTTTTATTGATCTCAGAGAGGAAGGGAGAGGGAGAGAGAGATAGAAACATCAATGATGAAAGGGAATCATTGATTGGCTGCCTCCTGCATGCCCCACACTGGGGACTTGAGCCCACAACCCAGGCACGTGCCCTGACTGGGAATCGAACCATCACCTCCTGGTTCATAGGTGGATGCTCAACCACTGAGCTGGCCAGGCTCCACAGCTCTCTTTGCCAATCTACAATCCACTTGACTTCAATAGTAGCCCTGTATCAAGCTTTAAGACCAAGCCTGAAAAAGGTCTTCAGGAGGTAATGATCACTGTTGCAAAGCCCAGAGCCTCAGCATCGAGCCAAACACACTGCTATTCCCATTCTGACTTTTAGCTTTGAGCCCAGGAACTGGATTTCTGACTTGTTTCTGTGAGGAAATCCTTGCCTTGTACCTCAGTCTTATAACTACTGCCCATAGTTCTCCTTGAATCAAGTTCACCTTCAGGCAACTTGTCCAACAACCTTGATCTTCCTTGTTTTTATCTTTGTCCTTATCCCTCCACTTATCCTACACCCATCCCACCCAGTTTTTTGCAATCTGTGCATATGCATAAGTATGTATGCAAGCACACATGAATGTGCGTGCACACACACACACACACACACACACACACACAAGTCAATGGACATTTACCAAGAACCTAATATATGTTAAGACTCTATGTAGGGTACTAACGAATCAAAATCACTTGTCCCACATGAATACAAATTAATTATAGATAATCTGGAAATAATAGTTTATGACACTATTGCTTATGAAATATACAAATATTTGAGAGCTGTAATTTCCTTACATTTCCTTAGATGGCTTCAAATTAAATCTGTCAACTTACTGGAATCAGGCTCTTTAGAAGTAAGAAGAATTGTTATCTTTATATTCCTGTCAGGTTTAACATTTAACATTTGTTGTGTGTGCTGCACACAGTAAATTCTCAATTATTTATTGAATTAACACATGAATGAATAAATGAATGGTCTCCACTTGCTCTTTTGCAGATGGGTCTGAAGTGTGAAGAAAAGCTGATTCCCCCAAAATAGTTTTTACTTTAGCTATTTAAAAATGAAAGAATAAAGCAGGACATGTCTGCCTGACTCCCCCTTAAGTACTACTAAGCCACTTAAAAGGAACTCAGTGTTGTACTGCATGATGTCACCACACAGTCCCAGGAGAATTTTCAGACTTATTCCAACATTGAAGAAGGGAAGCCTGTCTTTAAAATGCTGGTTTGTGCTGAGAAAAAAAAAAAATAGACGAAGTCCAGCTCTCTTCTCCATCAAATGAACTTAGCAGCTTTAGGTACATTAGGTAGACCCTGAAGCAAGTGCAATGTTTGGAACCTGATTTTCACATTATTCCTCTCCTCTTTAAGGTGGAGAGACAGCTTAAAGGCAGAATAGTGAGTTCCCTTGAGTCCCACAGTTTCTCTGTCAAACAAATCACTAGTCCCTAATCAGATGAAGAAAACAGTTTGGACCAATGTGAGCACAGTGCCCAATAGAAAACCTCCAGGCAATGTCATCCTCAAATCCATTTCCCAAATGCCATTTCCAAAAGTATAATATGGACATTTTAAAATCCATCATATTACTCAATCTGTCACTGTCATTAATTAAGGATGGCATTTAATTAATGAGTTAATGTTTTACTTCCCAACCTTAATTATTTCCTTACTCAGGACTGGCAATAATGATGATAAAGATTTTTTGATGTCGGGAATAAAACTGCAACAGTACAACAAATATTTATACCAATAAATACTCTTTTTAAAAAGACTTTTTATTAACTTACTGTATGAGAATCTCACCTGTTGCCTAGCATTAAAGCCCTGACATGGTATGGGCCACACTGAGCCATACAGGAAGTCCATCGGAGTGGAATTCAGAAGGAACCCATCAGAGAGCTGCTGTCAAGCAAGCCTTTTCTCAGGAAGAAAGGTCAGCAATCCCTTTGCTAAAAGAGATGCTTCATGTGTTGTTATGACCACATGTATGTACACAGTACACTCTCTGGAAGACAGAGTGATATCAAAAACATTTAACTAATCAGGCAATGTGCTGCATGAAGAGAAAACCCCACAGTGTATATTTTATTCTAATTTCCAAAGAGACTGACTTGGATCAGTGATATTGGTCTCCCTGGAGTCAAATTAGCTGGTGGCATCCTATTGACTTCTCTTTACATTATTATAATTTAAAGAATTTTATATATAGAAAATTGTTATAGTCTTCTTAAATTTCCTCCAAGGTTTTGTATTATTTTATTGCACTTCTTCACTTTTACTAAAACCTTATTGTCCTCCCTTTAGCCTTTGATTCATCAGAGTATCTTAGAAGACAATATATGTTTTTCTCCACTGAAATCACCAAGTAAATAAAGGGAAACCAGGATTAAGATACCTAGAAATAAACTTAACTAAGGACGTAAAAGACCTGTACTTGGAAAACTTCAGGACATTGAAAAAAGATATAGAGGAAGACATAAACAAATGGAAAAACATACCATGTTCATGGATTGGTAGAATCAACATCATTAAAATGTCCATACTACCCAAGCAATCTACAAATTCAATGCACTCCCCATTAAAATACCAATGGCATATTTCAAAGATCTAGAACAAACTCTCCAAAAATTCATCTGGAATAAAAAAAGACACCGAATAGCCACAGCAATCCTGAGAAAGAACAAAGTTGGAGGAATCATATTACCAGATATCAAGCTATATTACCAAGCCACGGTTCTCAAAACTGCCTGGTACTGGCACACGAACAGACATATAGACCAATGGAACAGAACAGAGAACCCAGAAATTGACCCAAGTCATTATGCACAATTAATATTTGACAAAAGAGGCAAGAGCACACAATGGAGTCAAAACAGTCTCTTTAATAAATGGTGCTGGGAAATTTGGACAGATACATGCAAAAAAAATGAAACTAGATCACCAACTTACACCATACACAAAAACAAACTCAAAATGGCTTAAGGACTTGAATGTAAGATGGGAAACCATAAAAATCCTACAAGACTCCACAGGCAGCAAAATAGCAGACATATATTGTAGCAATATCTTTACAGACATAGCTCCTAGGGCAATGGAGACTAAAGAGAAAATAAACAAATGGGACTACATCAAAATAAAAAAGCTTCTGCACAGCAAAACAACAAGAAAACCCACTGCATGGGAGAACATATTTGCAATGATATTTCAGATAAGGGTTTAATCTCCAAAATTTACCGAGAACTCATACAACTTAACAAAAGGAAGATAAACGACCCAATCAAAAAATGGTCAACGGACCTAAATAGATACTTTTCGAAAGAGGACATACTGAAGGCCCAGAGTCATATGAAAACATGCTCAAAGACACTAATCATCCGAGAGATGCAAATCAAAACAACAATGAGATACCATCTCACACCTGTCAGAATGGCTATCAACAAAAAATCAACAAATGACAAGTGTAGGCAAGGATGCAGAGAAAAAGGAACCCTCCTGCACTGCTGGAGGGAACGCAGACTGGTGCAGCCACTGTGGAAGACAATATGGAGTTTCCTCAAAAAGTTAAAAATGGAACTCCCATTTGACCCAGTAATCCCACTTCTGGGACTATATCCCAAGAAACTAGAAACACCAATCAGAAAGGATATATGCACCCCTATGTTCATAGCAGCACAATTTACAATAGCTAAGATCTGGAAACAGCCTAAGTGCCCATCAGCAGATGAATGGATTAAAAAACTATGGTACATCTACACAATGGAATACTATGCCACTATAAGAAAGAAGGAACTTTTACCATTTGCAACAACATGGATGGGACTGGAGAGCATTATGCTTGCGAAATAAGCCAGTCGGAGAAAGATAAATATCACATGATCTCACTCATATGTGGAATATAATGATCAACATAATTTGATGAACAAGAATAGATTGATCTAGAGACAAATGGTAGGGGAGGGGGGGTTAGAGAGCAACTAAAGGACTTGTATGCATGCATATTAGCATAACCAATGGACACAGACACTGGGGTGGTGGGGGCTTGCCTGGGGTGGGAATGGCTGGAGGGGGGGGGTCAACTGGGGAAAAAGGAGACATATGTAAAACTTTAGACAATAAAAAAAAAAAAGGTAACCAGCCCTTTTGAACTTCGGAAAATTCCACGCAAATTTATGTTTGTATGGTGTTTATGTGGATGGTGTGGCTTAGTGGTAGAACATTGACCTATGAACCAGGAGGTCACGGTTCAATTCCCAGTCAGGGTATATGCCCAGGTTGCAGGCTCAATCCCCTGTGTGGGGTGTGCTGGAGGCAGCTGATCAATGATTTTCTCACATCATTGATGTTTCTATCTCTCTCTCCTTCTCCTTCCTCTCTGAAATCAATTAAAAAAATATTTTTAAAGAAAAGGTAACCAGGTACCGCCAGCACAAACTGACCATGAACAAATTATTCTCAATTCCTTATTTGAGAGCTCACTAGATGGTGGTCAGAGAAAGGCAGAGTTTATCAAATATCTGAATTTTACCAAGTTTTTTACTAAGTTTTAAAATATGGGGATAGATGTTTAAATTTCCCAAGTACCATTTCAGTATATATTGCAAAGATTTTTCCCCCTTTGATCTTTCCATATGCTGAATTATGGTAACACATTTTCCAACGCTGAAATATCTTTGATTTATTTAATGAATGCTAAATTACTCATAGCATGGTATCCCACTAATATTGTGCTGAATTCTGGTTCGATATAGAATAGTTAGGGTTTTTTATATCTATGTTTATAAGTAAAACTAGTCTTTCACATATTTTATGAGTAATATTGAGCATTGTATTTGCCCAGTATAATTAACTGAGAAATGATTAATTAGTTCTGCCGAAGTTGTTTAAGACAATATAAAATACCACAAATGTAAATTGTAAGTGAGAAGCAGGCCATAACAGCAGAAGCAGAAATTGCAAAACAAATTGTGATACTTCAAGTTTACAAAAATTAAATCATGCTACTAAAATTGAAAAATTATTATACATTCCAATTCTCTTTTAAGTCTTTTAAAAAATTAAGTCAACTGCTTAATTATTTATAAATCAATAAAAGAAATTTTGTTACACTTGATTTTTTAAAAGTACTGATTTAACCTTTTCTTTATAACAGGTATAGCCAGCATGCCAGTTTGCAAATTAACCACTTATAGGGATTATATAAGAAATGTTTACCAATTTGACTCTGTAAAGAAAATGTCAATTTTGGTTTGAAATATTGGCAAATGAATGACAGAATTTATGTGCACCCGTAGGACCAGATGTGTTAATTTGATCCGTAAGTTATCTTCTGAAAGATTTTCCATTTTTCAGAGTCCAAATTCCACATAAAAAGTCAAATTTATGACTACAGAGTTATATGCTAAGGAATTACCACGCTCTTTTCCCAGTCTCATGTTTTATGAAGTGCTAATCGGAATTGTTTCAGAGATGTTTCTTCTAAGGAAAACACATTCCAAGTTGAATTTTAACAACAAATATAATATTCTCCTGAAATTTGACTCTCATGTCTATTTTATGGAAGCAAAAACATAAATTTGCGTGGAATTTTCCGAAGTTCAAAACAAGGGCAAGACTTACTAAGCTATTCCTCATGCCTTCTCTTCAAGCAAATTTTGTGCTTAGATTTTCTGAAAAACCATCATTTCCTCAATGCCAATTTTCTTGCCTTCCTATGAAACCTACACTTAGCATGGAATTTAATCGTTGACTTCAAGTTGTCTACTCATGCCAGGACGTTCCTATAAAGAATTGAAGCTAGTTAGAGTTTGTGTGGGATAGGTCTGGATAGCACTTCCTCCAAAGTGATTTCTTGAGTTAATAAAAAAGTCATCTAAGGAAGGGGGACATATGAAGAATGATGGTCTCTGAGAAGGAGAAATTGCTGCTGTCCCCAGAATGCTAACAGCACAGGTCAGCTTTCTCTAGAAAGCTTTCAAAAGGGCTCATCAACTGTGAACTCAGTAACAGAACTTAATACTGCTAACTGCAGCCCTTGAAGCTAAGCCTTAATGGACACTACACCATCATTGCATAGAAAGAGGCAAATATATTAACTTAATGATAGACCCAGGAACCCACCAAGGAATGTGATTATATTGTGCCAGCTAGCTCTTACAACAATGTTAGATCTTACATAACTGTGTTATTATTACGTTTTCTTTCCCCTCAAAGACCTTTTGAAGCATTCGAAGCGAAAGATGAGAGAAGACATGTGCCGCCCCAAATCACAAAGGCAATTTGCTAAAATAAACCACAAAAACCTCTACTTTCATTCTTCTCAAATTGAAAGCAGTGGCCATTGGTTTTAAAAGGCCCTATCAAAACAAAATACATACTCAAGTCTGAAACACACCAACAGGCTGCCTGATATGGGTTCGGTAATTACAATCTTACATGTTGGTTTCAGAAAAAATAGAAAGAAAAAAAAAATAGCCATCCTACACTTCAGGCTAATACTAAACTATACTCTTTCCATATTTTTCTCTACCCAAATCGACTATATGGGGACAATGCACTTTCAGAAGATAATTCTTATGATAATGTATTCAGAGAAAAAAAATGCAAAATTTTATACCTCTCCCCCAGTAATACATATAGTAGCAAGAATTATAAACAGGTAGACAGGGTTAATGGTCACAAATTGCCAACCCACAGGCCAATTCTGGCCCACAACTACTTCAAACAAAGTCATGGCCCTTTAACGTTTAGGAGATTATTGCACAAATACTTGAATTTTTAGCTTCTCGTGGAAAATGGAAAGATGTGAAAAACTGGGTCCATATTCCCACATAAGCTCAACCAGCCTGAGCTGTGAGGAGACCATCTGGCCTTTATAAACAAGGTGTTTGCTAACCAGTTGCCACAAGTCCCCCGGCCCCACTCACATCAGCTGCATATGTGCACCTGCTTGTGGGAATCCTGGTGAAGGCAACTGCATTAAGAAAGTTACCAGGACTCCACAGATATCAATGAGCCTTCTCTTTGCCCTCTTCACATCTTTACCTTTTGGATATCCTTTCAGGGGGTTCAGTTAGAGAATATCTAGATCTGTTTTCAGAAGTTATATAATCTTCCAGGAGCCACGGGGCAATAAAAAATTGGCAAATTGACTCACAAAACAGAGCAGTGAACGCTGGTGATCATCATAATTAGTAATAACAATAGAAACACTTTGGGGACTGAGTTCTCAAATTAGTCAGCTCTAGTAAGAAAACGAAAAGATGCTTGGAAAATGAAACTCAGGTTTAGAACACCTTAGTGGTCTATTCACAAAGATTCTCATGGAAACCAACACCGAAGGAGGATAATGAGAACACAGGTATACATTCCATTTGTCCTGGGTCCTTCCCTGCTTCCTTTTAAACCCAAGCTAATGGATATGTGTGTGGTTGTTAAACAACACACAGCTTTTAATTAGCTCACTCAAGGAAGGATTATATATACGTTTATAATTCCTAGTGTTCAAAATCATTGCTATACGAATAAAATAGCAAGCCACCATAAAGTTAAACATAAAATGATTGAGTATACAGGTACATGCACATAGGCCCATTTGTAAAGGGACAATTCTTACCTTGTTAATGGTCCCAGGTCACCTGAGTCTTGGCTTCCAGCTTCACTGGGAGTGCTCACTGATTTCGAGGAGGGAGACATAGGGGTTGGGACTAAATAATGAAAATAACAGGTATCCCATGTTAAAAAATGCAGCGACTGCACTGAGAAGAGCAGTGTCAGACAAATCAAAACAAATGGACCCAAATTAAAGTGGTTATATGGCCAGGAGAAATTGAGATGGGATATGGAAAACAAAACAAAAAAAGGAAAGAAAAGGAAGAAAGTCAAGTGAATTTTATATATTTTGGAAATGAAAATCTGAAATGAATTTAGACAGAATTAACTTAGGGATTCTAAGGCCATGTCCACCTTAACAAAGTAAAATAGAGAATCAAAATAGTTATCCAGATAATTCAAGTCAAAGATCTCTCTAGTATGAACTATCCAGATAATTCCAATTCTCCACTTTATTTTGTTAGTATAGATGTGACCTATTAAAAAATAAAATGGAGTGTCTGTAAAACTTTACAGGATGATGAAATAAGTGATTCTGGATCATTTAAACGGTCAAGAAGATTCAGTAAATTCTGTCTGCATTTGGAGGGAAATCTATCATCCGTGGACTATAAACTGCATTTGCTAAGAGGAACAAAGTGAGGAAGGAAGGGTAAATGCTGAACCTGGTAATTTAAAAATCTCTTTCAAAACAAAGAAACATGTCAGGATGCTTTATTTTTACATTTAATTAATAGTTTCATCCCTTTGTACTGCTTACTGTGTTTGGGACTTGTGTTGCTCGCCTCTGGCAGCTCTCAATGGCACTGCCATGAGCACACAAGCAAACTGCCATTCTGAAGACAGGAGACACGAGTTCAAAGGCCAAGGTCAGTGCGAGCTAAGAAGCTGAGAGCAAGGATAGCACAATCAGAAAGCTAAAGAAAATGCAAATGTATTTTTTTCCCCTCTAGCTTTCCAATATGAGCCAAATGTCCATGAGATGGAAGCTGCACCGAATAGCCACGGTGGCTGCAGGCCAGGCAAATTCAACGGGTTCTCAATCTCACACATGCCAAAGAAGCCAGGTGGGCAGCAAGAAACGCCAGTCCCTGAGTGCAGATTCCCATTTGGTTTCAATCATGTGCAATTTCCTTTTATTTATTTAATAGGGGAAAGGGTTTAACTATTTTGTCCAAATCCTACAACACAATGGCAGATCTATCAAGAAACTAGGAATTTTCATGTGGTCCCATAATTAATTCACTGATTATCCTCACAGTAAGTCAGAGGGTAAGTCAGGGAGATGGATGAAAACTCAAAATGCGGTCCACGGTTGCCAATGTTGGTTGGGATGCAGGGACAGTTCCGTTTGGTTACGGTTTAGGGATATTTAACTGTTTTATCCTTAAAGTTTATTTACTGGCTTTATGTGGGGCAGGGAAGAATAGGACATGTTACTATTGTGTTTAACCTGTGTTCATTCACATTGCAGCAAACTTTCCAAAGCTATTTTAAGGGGAAAATATAATTGATTACAAAGCATCTAATTTATATCACATGTCAACTAAATACAAAAAAGTTTGTCAACCTCCTCGAAGAAAGTCCATTAGTCATATATCCCATAGGTTATATCTGCCACACCATAAGAAGCTCAGCAAAATAATCAACATCTTATTGGGGTTTATGATAATCATTGTTAGATATGACTTTATTTACTACAAATTGAAGTTGACTATAGAATGCTTTCTCATGGTGTTTTAGTTTTGTGTGTACATATTAAATTTTATTCAGCAACACTTAATAATTTGTAGGCTTATTGAATACTGCTCTTTTTCTTATCTACATTGATATAAATACTTGTTATTGTATTGCGCATGGGATAATTTTTGTTCTTAGTTTAAGTAACTATGGAAATCAGTAAAAACTTATTTTAAAATAAAAGCCAATAATAAAATTCAAAGGAAACAGACCATTTTTAAAAAGCCACCTGATATTGTACTCATTTATATGTATTATTTTAAGAGTTTTTTAAAACTATATTGGATATTGCATAGTTTTGCAGACACCCTAAAATTACTCTGAAATGTAAAGAAAGCAAATGGATAAAGAAAAATTCAAAATAACTTATCCCATAAGAAATATATAGTTAAGTGACAGAATAAACACAGTATGTACAGGTTACCTTCAACACAAATAAAACAAAGAGTTCAATATCCAGCCCCAAGTGATAAAATGAGATCATGGACAATTAGTTAGGAATGAATGAGTTGGAGGAGGGGTATTACAGAGAAAATGCCAATTAGCAATAAAACCAAGATATACAATAGAGTCAAATACATTTAAATTTGTTAGTTAGCTGATCATCTGCCACCATTTTAAGTTTTCCTTCAAATTTCCCACTGAGCATTCTATTTTCATCATGGAATAACTAGGCCTGTAGTTATCTCATAACCAGATTTACCATATTTGAGAGGTTGGAATTCAGCAATGGAAATGAGCAATTTAAGACAAAAATTCCAAGATTTTTTTTTTTATTATTTACCATGTGGCAATTCATTTAACAAATATAAAATAATCTAACACCGTGGAGACAGTTGGCCACATAATCGGTCATTAAGCAGCAAATTGTGAACAACTCTACAACCCGTCCTCCCATCGCCTTCCAGCCTCAATTCCAAAAATAAATACGCCTGAAGCATAAACCAGCCACAGAATTTCTTAAAAAATAAAAAGGGCGTAAAAGAATAGTAAACACTGGACATGGTATATCCCACTCAAGTCGAATTTAAGGAAACAGGAACACAGAGCACTTAAGTACCTAGAGGGGGCTCCGGGGATATACCGATGCTCTGCAGCAAAGCCTCGGTCTCTCGGCGCTTGCGATCCAGGTCTGAGTCGTCCTGAACAGGTTCTTTCTTCTGCTGCATATCAGCCTTTAAAAGGTAGATGCCAGCAAGAAAAGTTAGTAACAAAACTGCCTGTGTGCTTTTCCTGGCTGAAACTGAAATGGTAAATGCTTGGGCAAACACCCTAAATAGACATAATCATGTGTATAAAGGATGACAAAAGACTAACTGCTCCACTTAATAACTGCTAACCTCCTTGTCCCTTCTGGGAAAACATACTATCAGTTCTTGATGGTTGTGTGTTTGTAAAACTCACCCCCACCTTCCCGCCACCACCACCATGTTTGAGATTATGCAAACAAGGAATTACTGGGATCTGGTTAAAAAATAAAATTGGCTCAGTCACTATAAAATACACTAAGAGAAAATCAGTCACTATAAAATACACTATTTGTACCAGCAATCTATGTTTAGCATGACTTACAATAAAGCGGGCTAAAATGTTTTTAAGGCATGTAAACAATATGAATGTAAGTCTTGCTACTTGTGACTTTTCACTTGCATCAGGTTCCGTTATACATATTAACTCAGGAGAGAAAATTGTCATGTAGAAAAATATAGTACAAAAAAATCATTTAGGAGGACTTTCTTTGCCAAATTCTGTCTAAAAATACATATTGTATGAGCTTCTTATGGTCAACCCTATGCCCAGTATGTATTTTACAGGATAGTGACAAGTCAAAACACAGGTTAAAGAAGGTCAGTTGACTGAGTTCTGGGGGAATTTAAACATTGAGATCTTTTTCTTTTTCTTTTTCATAACACAGTTACTTCTTAAGACAAAGCATTTGCCCCACATCTGAAATTGGATAACATCCTATTTGGCGTGCAGTTATCTGCCGACAAAGTTTTGTGAGTTTAGAGAAGTGAGAGTGTCCTCAAGTTTGTAAAAAACCAATGATGCAGTTATCAGACCCACTTTCTCCCCAGGGGCAAGCCGGGCACCCTAACAGGTACATTACCTCCTCCAGGAGTGCAGAGGACATTTTGAAGCAGTGAACCATAATTTACATCCTGGCATCTAAAGCAGAGAGTCCGTGCACTTCTGACTTACTCCCAGTTGGTAACCTATACCCTGATTATAAGCAAAATGTATCTTTGCACATAGTGCTGAGCTCAACACTGTTATTCTTTGCCTCTGGCTTAAAGCACACTCATATTTTTGGAGTCTACCTGTCATTAGAGGAAAAACAGCCATTATAGGGGTGGATGAGAAGTGCAAGAGGATTTTTGGCAGTCTCACTTGACCCAAAATTCCGAAATGGCAGTTTAATCTCTATCAGTGAAGATAACACAGTTCATGTTGAAGCAAGTTCCAAAGTTTATGCGTACAACAGAGGCAAAGGTAGAACTAAGATGAGAAAAAGGACCTTTTGAGTGAGAGTATCAACATTCACATATCACAAAGTTAAAAGAAGGGTGGAAGGAAAAGGGAGGTAATGAAAAGAAAAGGAATTACCATAGCAGCTACTGAAATGCAAACAAAACAACTAAGATAAGCAAAATTCATCTTAGGAAGCCAATATGGAATTGTATAATCGGTTTTACAGTAAAGAGTTAAGCCATAGCTGGACCATCAGCTTTATTGAGAGCAGATACGTGTTTCTTTTGTTCACCACTATAGCCTCACATCTAGACCAGGGCCTGACACATAGTAGATGCTCAATAAAAAATGTGTTGAATGAATGAATGAATATCTGACCTTGGAAAATGTTATTCTATAGCTATAGAATGTTTTACAACTGTACCCCCTTCAGAAAGCCCTTTACAACACCACTGTTGAAAGTTTAGTCATCTAAACTTTCAGTGACCCCATGCTCATAATAAAGCCATTTCTGTATTCTAAGATCAAAAACAAGAAATCATTAACCTTCCCTCATTCTTTCAACAAAAACTTATTAAAGGTCATCACAGAAGTTCTAAGGCAGCTTATATAGCATGAACGGATAAACTTAGGGCATATTATCTATAATTTTCTGTCATGTATGTCCTATGCAGAAAGGCACAGGATCTGTTTCTTTTTCATTTATTTTAACATTAATCACTAAGCATTCAAGAAACATACTAGCAGGTAAATCAGATGTCAACATGCATGCATTGTGCAAAAAAAGTACACCTGAATTCCACCTCCAAAATTTCACTGCCAAATACAAGGTGTCTCTAAAACTCATTCCTTGCCTTCCACCTTTTTTTTTAAAGATTTTAAAATTGATTTTTTGAAAGAGCTAAAGGGAGAAAGAGAGAGAGAGAGAACATCGATGTGAGAGCAAAACATGGATCGGCTGCCTCCTGCATGGCCCCTACCAGAGATCAAGCCTACAACCCAGGCATGTATCCTGATCAGGAATCGAACTGGCAACCTTTCTGTGCATGCGATGACATCCAACTGTCTGAGCCACAACAGCCAGAGCATACCTTTCTTAATTCCTAAGGAAACAGAGAATATAATATTATATATATATATATATATATATATATATATATATATATATATATATAAAAGCCTAAACTTGACATGCGCTGAATACCAGGGGACAGATGCTCAATGCAGGAGCTGCCCCCTAATGGTCAGTGCACTCCCACAGCAGGAGCACTGCTCAGCTGACAGATGGGCGCCAGACACCAGGCTCAAGGCTGGTGAGCACAGCTGTGGCAGTGCAAGCCTCTCCCGTGGACACTGCCCCTGCGAGCCTGAGTGGTAGCGGCAGGCACAGTGGGGCCAGGATGAGCGGGAGTGGCACTGCGCCCAGCCCAGGCTAGGGCTCCACTCCGGCTGCCTGCTGCTTCCCGCACTACTTCGTGCTGTGCGGGATCTACGTGGACAGCGGGCTGGAGCCTGAGGAGCTGGAGGGTAAGGCTGGGCTGTGGCGGCGCAGAGGTCCACTGATCCCTGCAGGCCAGGCTGAGGGACCCCACCGGGCCTCTAGTGACATATATAAATAAGGACAAATGTCCATCTAGATGTAACAGAAGCTCAGGAAAGGTATCAATGTTCAAAGTTGATCATGAAAAATGTAAAATTAGGTTACTGGGGCTTATCTATAATAATAAAAGCATAATATGCTAATTAGACCGGACAGCCGAACGACCTTCCAGACGAAGCTGGGGCTGTGAGAGCCAAAACAAGCTGCCACGGCTGCGAGGGCCAAGCTCCTTGCATGAATTTTGTGCATTGGGTCTCTAGTTGAAAATAAAGGCAGATTCTATATGTTTCAATTAGCACCTTAAACTAAACAAAATTTTACTTCATCTAAGATAGTTACACCAAGTACCCTAATCATGAAACTTTCTATTTTTTTCTTGTAAATACTACAGAATCCTAATGTGTTTTAATGACTCAATAAAGAGTGATTTCACAGTACTGGTAATTAAAAATATGCTAAAGGTGCCTTCCCCGGGGAATGACATTTCTGCTTGTGAAGGGTTATTACAGCTGGGATCCAGAGGGAATAATCAAAGAAAAACGATCAGCTGAGAATTATCAGTCACTTCTCCAAAGACAGCTCTGAGGGTATTAGAGGAACAAGCGAGGACAGGCCAGGAAACCCCTGTCCATCCTACCCTGCAGTAATTCGGCAGAAGGCCAAGGACAGGACGAAACTTCAGGGTGGCCCCATTAAGCACACCTCATCGCACTGAGGCCAATTTTTCATGAAATTGGGTCTGTGTCTTAAATGGTGGCCACTATATTTATTTTAAAATCAGGTTTCATCCATAATACCACAGCCAAAAAAGCAGTTGACATGCAAAGGAGCGGAGAGTGGTAATTTTATACATGTACACAGTTTTCTGGATTCTGTGGAGACGACAATCAACCTGGGTGGTCCTAACACACACTAGTTTTCAGTCGTGGCAAAAATAGTTAGGCAGAGTCGCATCAAAGATCACTTTGTTTCCTTTTTATTCCAAATTTGTTTTATTTACAATATGAGCCTAAAGAAAGTTAAAAAGCAAACCTATAAGCTTAAGGCTACTTCTAACTCGCTATAAACAGCATACAAACTAGAAAATCTCCAGGGGTCAGTAAGCGTAGCCAATTGACTAGAGCATCCCATAGACTTAGGATCAAAAGTGTCCAAGGAAATTTGCAGGAAATAATCCCAGATGCATGGAAAGGATGTCAGTGACCAGCATCTGAGGTCTGCCCTAACTAGTTTATGTATTCATTCATTCACTCATACAGCTGTAATACAAATCAATAACACAGTAGTTAGTAAATAATAATACAAGAATAAACTCTTGGGTGGGAAGATCAACCAATGAACTTGTATGCATATATGCATAACCCGTGGACACAGACAATGAGGTGGTGAGGGCCTGGGGGTGGGGACTGGAGTGGGCTGGAAGAAGTTAATGGGAGAAAAGGAGGACCTATGTAATACTTTCAACAATGAAGAAGAGGAAGAAGAGGAAGAAGAAGAGGAAGAAGAAGAAGAAGAAGAAGAAGAAGAAGAAGAAGAAGAAGAAGAAGAAGAAGAAGAAGAGGAGGAGGAGGAGGAGGAGGAGGAGGAGGAGGAGGAGGAGGAGGAGGAGGAGGAGGAGGAGGAGGAGACTGTTCTGTGTACTTAAAACTGTAAGCCTACTTTTGCCCACCCCTGTATAACCTTTAACTGAAGGCCTGCTGTTAGAGACAAGACCTACGCTAGATATTGACTCAGTGATAAAAAACAAACAAAGACATCCAGCCCTGTTCTCAAAAGTTCACACTCTATTAGAAGAGAAAGACAAGTGAGGAGGCAAATCTAATGCTCTGTGCTAAATGGTTTGATAAGGTTGAGGATGGGGTGCAGGACTAAGTTAGTCATGGAGGCAGAAAGGCATCCCAGAAGACTTCCTGGAGGAAGTGGCATTTGAGAACTGAAAGACATGGAGCTAACAGCCAGGGGAAGGACAATTGAGAGAAGTAGAACAGTAAAAGCAGAGGGAGGAGAACATTCACAAAGCCCAGTCAAGCGGGAGCAGGGCCCACAGGGGATGTGTAAGTAGCTAAGCCTGTCTGGAATGTGGGTTTTAGGGAGAAGGAAAATCAGGGTGAAAATGGTGTGCCTGTCCAGGCCCTGATGATCATTGTAGTAAATTGGGGAAGGGAGTGGTGAAAGAATTACCCCGGATTTCTGCTTTGGACAACTGCCTGAAAGGGGGGTGGGCCTGAGACTAGAGACAGAGGGTGGCTACTGAGAAGGCTCAGGCGTCTAGGATTTAAGAGCAACTGAAATGGAGGGATCAGAATAGATTACTTCCAGGTTTCTTCCAGCAACAGAATGGTACAATCCCAGGAGACGAGAGGCCTTGAATTATAAGACCTTTCCAATAATGAGGGCGTTTTCAGAAACTGGTTCACCAACGGCGATCCTAATAAACGTACGCAGCCAATCTACGGGACTGCCTTCTCCTCTGGCAGCTGATCTCGGGAGCAGAATCACAGCTCTGCATCTTTCCCTGTTCCACAGTGTCTCCTGGGTCCGCACAGAGCACGTGAGAAAGGCACCACTCTCCTCTCCATTTCACAGAGGAAACCGTTTCAGAGCGTCCCACACCCACTCAAGGCCGAGCTGTGAAGGGCAGAGCCAGGCTCCCAGCAGGTCCACTCAGAAGCCTGTGTGCATAAGCCCTGAGTTCACTTATTTGGTCCTACAGCACTGGCTGCTCAGACAAGCCCAGTCTTCCCAGTCTGAAAAGGTGCTTAGACTGAACTGAGGAAAGCGCTTTTTTGGGGGGATGAGTTGTGGGGGGGACAAGATGCATAGCCACGGCCGACCTTTAAGATGATGTAGTCCAAGTGAATCCCCAAATCTGGCCCCATTTGGATCTTTCCAATTAAAAACTCTGAGATGGAAAACTATGACTCTGTATTACCAGGGGAGTCCTGGGTTTAAACCACCCTGACCGCTGGGAAATGAGGACAGGAAGACTATGTGACTTTAACTCCAGAAGCAGGTAGAGGCCCAGGTTTGCCTACGATCCAGGTGTTCCACACTCCCACACCTGTCACCCCAATCTCCCAGGCTCTGTCTGCTGTGCAACAAGCCAACTCTCCAGCAGCCGAAGCTGCTTGGTGCCAAAACAGAAAGGGTGGCCTGTTTCCATCAGCCTAAACTGACAAAGATGAAGCAGACCGTACAATTCAGAACCAGATTTCCCATATCACACTGCATTTTGTGGTAATTCTGTGAAATTCAAGTTGGATATTAGAATGTCAGTTTAAAAGGAAACCGGTTATTAGTAAAGGAAAACAGGTGCTTTAAAACTACAGTGAACGTTGGCATGTGAGGGAAAGGAAGCATAATAACTTAATGCTTTTTTTCGCTTTGCGTGTAAATGAATAGCCATTCCCTGTCAATTCTCACCTCCACGTCACTCAAGACCGCATGTAAAACAGCAAAGATCTCCAAAGGAAAAACATTATGCACGCTGTCAAGGACAAATAAACTATGGCATCAATCACAGCGGAATGGAATGGAGAAACGCAAGATGCCAGAAGGCTAATATGCAACTGCAATTACGTTTTACTTTGTCGGAAAATAATTGTTATAATCTGTTACTTTGGTCTCCCAAGCCTTTTACAGGGGTGGGGGATGTCTGGCCACGGGCTGGGCTGTGTAAGGCCTGCAAAATCATTTGGTCTGGCTCTGCCAAGGCATTAGGGGTGAGTTATTAAATGTTTGACCAAATACAGTAGGCTAAATCTTAAGCTGATAATTTTATATGGCCCTCGAATGTTGTTATAAATATCCAACTGGCCCTTGGCAGAAAAAAAGGTTCCCCACCCCTGCCTTAGAGTATGAAACAACACTTATTTAGATTATGAGGCATCAAAATACATTCTCTTTTTCTCTAAAGAAAAACTTTTAAGCAAGGAAGCAGCTCTGGTTTCTATACACACAAGCATCTACTATACAAAGTTTCCTTCTTGGAAAAGTATTCAAAAATATCTTTAGCACCTGATTTTTGTGAAAGATGTGGGCTATTTCTACACTTCATATCAAGTATGATAAAAGGTTTCTTTAAAGGGTCCTGTTTCTCAGTATGACCCACCCCTCAGAATTAAGTAATTTTCCTTCCTGCACCAAACACCCCGACACCCAGGATTTACCTCTTTTTTTTTCCTCTCCTCTTCCTTCCGTTTCTTCTCTTCTCTTATCTGTGCCAAGCGCTGTTTTTTGCGCTCTAGCTCAGCTTTTAAGTCACTTTTGTCAGACATGTTGGTTTCCTTGGAGGGAAAGAAAAAAAAAAACATGAATTTATAAAAATAACTTTTCTGCATTATCATTGCAAAAATTATTCAAAAGGAAACCCAACTTTGGGGCAATAACAGGTTGTCTTATTTAGCCTATTTCCCAGAATCAAAGAAACAGGTTACGTTAGATCTGGTCTCATGCTATATAAAATCTTCCCCCTTTTATGTATATATATATAAATATTTGCAAAAATACAATGTTATAGTCCATTCTGGTCTGACAAATAACAGTAATTTCAGAATAAGCAACACATTTTCTGTACAAGTTTCTTAAATAAACAAAAGATAACTAAATAAAGAGAACCAAAAAAAACCCATCATCATGACTTTCAATTTAGATGATAATGGATCAATTCACGCCCACACGGAGAAAAGAAAATAGACTGTCATAAACCCTTAGAGACATGCCCTGCTCAAATTCCTATGGACTCAATAAACATTCCTCCACTGACCTTGGGCACATGGAGATTTCATTTTGCTTAACGTTATATGCATCAGGGAAGACAGCCACTGAAGGCCTAACACGTTAATTTTCTTTTTCTGCAGAATTCCTCCTGAACTGTCACAATTAATTTCATCCCCCAGCACAACCCTAGTTCTAGAGAACTTACATTTACATACTGAATGCAATATTGCTTATTCTGGCACTTTGCCTTTTCAAAGCAAAACATGTTTGTGAACACACGACATGGGAGACAAACACCAAGGCAAATTCTTGCGAAAATTTATCTGGACGAGATCGAATTTCAATTATAATGGTGACGGTGATGCTGGTGGTGATGGTGCCAGGAATATTTTAAAATAAAGTAAGTTTGGAGAAGACTCTCAGTAATCACCAATGACAATGTTTAGTTGGGAAACTAAGAAAATGAAAACACTGAGAAATGAAGAACCTCCTATGACCCAAATTCCTAAAATAAAGTATAAAAAAACTAACCATAACTGTCATGAGCACTCATTTGCATATCATTTGTATGCAACTGTGATGAATATATTATATATCCCTAAGAAGATGACAGAGCAATAGAAGGAGAAAATAAAGAGCCAAAGAATACAAAATAATGAAAAAATCCTCACACTTCTCATCATCATCTTTAGAATGTTATCAAGAACCTACAGTCACCCAAAGACAAATACATCTGGTTGAGAAGTGTTCGTTACTACTATACATATTTCTGCTCATATTGTGATGGCAAAGATTTGTAAAATGATAATAATAATCACAATAACTGATCTCTGCCATTCATGATCACACTCTGTCTTTATTTTTCAACAACTGTTTCTGAATATTTAATCTGCGCCAGGCACTCTATAAACACCAGCGTACAAAGATGCACAAAACCAGGTCCTCTCCTTCAAGGAGTGCGTCCTTCAAGTGTGTGGGCATGTGCTGTGGTTGGAGATGTTCTCAGAGATGCTGGCTTATTGATTACCGAGCGCCAGGCACTTCACACTTATTATCACATGTAGTCACAATAATCCAAGCAGACCCATGTTAGGAAACGGTTACAGGATTCCAGGGCAGGAGGAATAGGGAAACTGAGACAGGAAAGTTAAAACAAGGCCAAACAGTGTGGGCTATTTGCAGCCAGCTTGTAACTAACAAGCCATTATCTTCCCCAGCCAAGGACAGGAGGGTAAATTTGGTTAAAAAAAAACAACAACAACAAAGCGCCAAAACTGGTTTGGCTCAGTGGATAGAGCATCGGCCTGCGAACTGAAAGGTCCCAAGTTCAATTCCGGTCAAGGGCATGTATCTTGGGTGCGGACACATCCCCCATGGGGGATGTGCAGGAGGCAGCTGGTGGATGTTTCTCTGTCATAGATGTTTCTAGCTCTCTATCCCTCTCCCTTCCTCTCTGTAAAAAATCAATAAAATATATTTAAAAAACAAAACAAAAAACAAGCATTCGCTAATGAGAGAATGTAGAAAGGGGGGGAATGGGGGAAAGGAAAGAAAGGGCAGTTTTACTCCCTAAGCAGAGAAGCCAGCAGTCTCAAGGCTTGGCAAGATAAAGTTGCCAGGTGCTTCTCATGAATTCTGGGAAGGCCACAACAAATCACAAAAAGAGACCTTTAGAATGAATCTGTACCAAAATCGTCAACAGAGGAATTTTGAGACCTACAGACAGGAGGGCATATAACATCTCGGACCTCCACCCAACCTGCTCTTCAGAGTAGCTGAGAGCCTATCTGTGTTTCATAAGGTTTGCTTGCTTTTTTTTTTTTTTTCAATAAAGGTGCATGCTTTAATTGCTTTAATAAACAGGCTTTTCTCAACGAAGTCAAGGTTTCTCATATAAATTCATTTATATGAGAAGACAAGGATCGAAGTTGGGAACAGCCCTCTCCCACTGACTCAGGGCTGTCCGGTAACACCTCTCTGATGTCGGTGAGAGGTGCTTATAACAGAACCATCAGACTGAGTACAGGGATGCAGACGAACCCAAGTCAAGAAATAGCAACTTGAGTTTGTAAGAATGGATATGTACAGGCAACTGGTGAAGCCTGGGGAAAAGAGAAAAGTGAGTTCTATTTGGGATAAAGAGTGATGGGGAATCAGAGCAACATTTTGTTTTGTTTTTAAATATATTTTTTATTGATTTCAGAGAGGAAGGGAGAGGGAGGAAGGGAGGGAAGTAGGGAGAGAGAGGGAGAAAGAGGGAGGGAGGGAAGTAGGGAGGGAGAGGGAGAAAGAGAGAGGAAGGGAAGGAGGGAGAGAGAGGGAGAAAGAGGGAGGAAGGGAAGGAGGGGGAGGGAGAGAGAGGAGAGGGAGAGGGGGAGAGAGAGAGAGAGAGAGAGAGAGAGAGAGAGATCAATGATGTGAGAGTATCATTGATTGGCTGCCTCCTGCACATCCCACACTGGGATCGAGCCCACAACCCAGGTATGTGCCCTAACCCGGAATCAAACCCTGACCTCTTGGTTCATAGGTCAATGTTCAACCACTGAGCCACACCGGCTGGACTCACAGCAACTTTTGGTGGGGAAAAAATGACAAAAGGAAAATAGAATTTGCTTAATTAAGCCTTTTCTTGTCCCTGCCTGCAAATAGTTGGGAGCAGAAACTAGAAATAAGGCAAGCTGCTCCAAGGCTGGTGCCTCATCTCTCTGAACTGACTGCACCTGCACTGGGATGGTAGGTGAATGTACAGTCAGAATGTAGGGAAATGTGGACTGGAGAGAGCACAGTCAAGAAGGCAGAAGTAAAGCCTGGCCGGTGTGGCTCAGTGGTTGAATGTCGACCTATAAACAAAGGAGGTCATGGTTCAATTCCCTGGTCAAGGCACATGCCCAGGTTGTGTGCTCAATCCCCAGTGTGGGGCGAGCAGGAGGCAGCCAATCCATGATTCTCTCTCATCTGATGTTTCTATCTCTCTCCCCCTTCCTCTCTGAAATCGGTAAAAATATATTTTAAAAAAGGAAAGAAGGAAGAAGTACACTTGGTAGCTGTTAGATATGGAAGCAAAAGAGAAAGGTTCAGTAGCAATTCAACTTTGAGAGATCAAAGAGGATGGCAGTGAAATTGGGAAGAGAAGGCAAAGAAGGAAATGATGAAAAAACAATTTGGGTGTCAGTGGGACTTCTGGGCAGAAAAAATGCATAGATGCAATATACAGATGAAATAAGAATATGCAGGGGACTGGAGCTATAGAATAGAACTCAGAGTCACTCATCTACAAAAGATCTTTTTAAATCTGAATCGCAAATTCCTACAGGGGCCATGAAGATAACATGAGGGAGCAAAGCAGAGGTCAGCCATAGAAGAAATTGAATGCCAAAGGAAACAGCTCTATCCAGCTCCAAGTGATGTTTGACATGGAAGAGTATGGGCCCTAGCAGTCAGATCTTCTGATTTTCTTGTTTCCAGAGAAGCCATAGAACTGATAGAACTTTTATTATCCTATCTAATAAAAGGGTAATATGCAAATTGACCTTAACAGCAGAATGACCAGAATGACTGCTGGACCAGTCGCTATGAGGCGCACTGACCACCTATTGGTCTCTTTCCCCAGCCAGCAGGCTCTGATTGCCTGATGGCCACCTGCGGTGGGGGTGGGGCCAGCGAGCAGGCAGGAACAGCCCACCTCTCGGTCCCTTCCCCCAGCCATCAGGCACCGATCACCCAATGGCAAACGGGGAACCAGGGGTGGGAGGCGGCGGGGTGCAGGGCAGGCTGTGGGCAGCTGGGGAAGATGGCCCTGATCGCAGGCCAGGCCTAGGGACTGTATCCGCACACGAATTTTGTGTGCCGGGCCTCTAGTTTATCAATAAAATACTGTTGACCAATAATTTTCAACACCCACGAGCAAAACTACTGAAAAGAAAAAATGTGAAACTAATTCCAGAAGCCATCTGAGAGGTTACACATACACTTCTGAAGTGAGAGCCATTTTGATTTATGTTTTTGACACTTTTTCTGCTGTCAAAAATGAAATGAACAATCAGAAAAATCACTGTTAAAACAATAGTTGTGTCACTCTATGCTGGCAGCAGCCAGTGGAAACTGCTAAGTTTCCCTCTCCTCTACCTTTCCCCAGCTTTCTTCTACCTTTCTCAGTCCATCAAAGAGCAGGACTTCAGCTAAGGAGCAAACCATGTAACAAGAACATCCTATATTTTGGGCGATTTTCTTGTGAAGAACTTCATTCCCCAGTGGGAAGTATGGTGTAGTCTCAGTGCATTTCTGAAAAGGGCAAAGGTCTTCTTCAACTGCTATGTCTAGCAATGTTGGTCATTTAAGTTGGTGTTACCAGCCATAGAGCCAATATTCTATAAAACAAGCAACAAAAACACCAAGGGAACTTTTAAACAATTATATTAAGTGGTGATGTTTCAAATAACACACTTCTCTTTTTAAAAGTAGTAGAGGCATAATGTTAGATGGCTAGAGAGTACTTTCTTAACGATTTTTGGTCCTATTCCAAAATAAGCACTTTGCATCAGCCCTTAGGAGAGTAAGAAATCTCAAGAAAATGCCTCATAAAGGGTTTGGAAAGTACACAGCAGAGTAAATGAATGGACCTTTACACATAGTAAAATGGTTTAAAGAGTGGCATTAAATGCAACGTCAGCACCGAACTCCACAGGTTGGGGGCAATGCCATTCTAATCCACTAAATGTCCCTGCATAGCAAACAAGGCAAAATCAAGGAGCAAGCACAGGGAGTTATAGAGCTTCTTGTGGCTAATATGGGTCCTTGTAAAGGCAATTCTGATGCTTTCAGTTTAAGAAAATACGAGTCAGAGCTACCTGCTGCTAATTATTGTTTACCTGCTTCCAATACATACAGAGCTGGCCTCTTTCATTTACAAATGGTAATGTTAGAGAGGACAAAGGTCGCAAGGTCTGGGCAGTCATAAATGCTATTCTTGCTTAATGTTAAAATGTAGCATAACAGTATTTTGCAGATGCCTCTGTAAACAGGATGACCTCTAGGAACTCAAGGGATAAATATAGCCAACTGCAAAGAAATCAACATGTAATTGACCAAATAGGATATATGGGCAATGGCTAAAGCTCCCTTTGGGGAAGCAGAGCTTTGGATATGAATCCCCCGTCTCCTTTTCATGCAAAAGGTTTAGTAAATAAAAGGGCAGCTAAACAAAACTGCCTTGTGACAAGCACATCTTGTTTTTGAATAGTGGTGAACCCCCTGAGTTCAGTAACAGGAAGGGGTCAAGTAAACAAATGAAACCCACTTCTGAGTGCAAGTCTCCTCCTTGTCTGATCATCAGCCCACTCTCACCCAACTGCCAACTCCACACAACTCCACTCTGGCTTAGGAACAATTACCACTCAGTCTCCCCCAGCTCCACCCATTCCCATTCCGTACTCAGCTGCAACTGTGTGTGCTTGGTCAGCTCCCCTCAGGGTAGAATCCCATATTCTGGACTTGCTATATTATTACTATTACTATTTTTTTTACCTTGCCAACTCTCGCCCCCATCATTAATTCCACCCTAATTCAATAACCAAAGTCATCACTCAAAGTTCACTGCAAGCATTTAAAAAATGTTCCAGTAAGAAATATAGTAAAGGTCTATGTAGCATGTTACTGATTTAATAGTAATACAATCAGGGCAAGAAAACCCAATCTGCACTCCTAGAGATTACCTTAAGGCACTTAAAGAGAACAGAAGCGTCTTCCTACTCTAAATGGGTTATAAATGGAAGGTATGTGGTTAAAGAGGTGTGATGCAAAGAAAAAGTATTTTTAAAAATTAAATGTAGTCATGGAATTTATCAGTAATAAAATTCTTCTCGATTTTTCTGTTGAACACAGGAATAACAGATCAAGCAGTCCCAGGTGGGCATCCTCCCTGTCTTAACCACTTGGCCCAGGGGCTGGAGAGGCACCTGGAGAAATAGCTTCTTGGTGTTTCATCATAGAAACGGCTCCTGGGCCCTATTCTCAATAGAAGAAGGAATGGGGAGATGAAGGAAGGAGACCATGAGAGGAAAATATGAATGCTGAGAAGGGAAGGAACAAAACATAGGTCATGTTCACACCTTCCTACCCACTTCCCTTCCCAGTTAACCTTGCATCGCCTTCACGTGTCTTGCGTCCATACACATCCATAAAGAAAGGAAAATTTACAGCTTTTTGGAACCCCCAAATGAGATCTTTTGCCTTCATTTTCATGTCTGCATTAATCATCATGGGATGGTTTGGGCCTGTCTAGAACCCACTGCCTAACAGAGGGGAAGCAAACGGTTTAGTTCTGTTTACACAGCTGCCAAGTAGCAGAGCCTCCCAAGACTTAGCTTTTGAACAATATAGATCTCTATTTCCTTCCAGGTCTCTAACTTGGCAGCCATTTGAGATTCCATTTCTAATGCTGGTATATGCAAATTACTTTTAAGCTTAAAGTCAGAATCCAAGGAGGTTTAAAATCATTGCTCAGCTGTTGCCAGACTCATTGGAAAAAAAAAACACAAAAAACCCAGAAACAAGTTCTCTCTTCCTGCCTGAGAACAACTGTTTTTGTCAGCATTTCACTATCAGTCACTGAACTCCTCTTCTGCCACAGGGTAAGCCGGAATTCCATCTTTCACAGCCTTGTTTCACCTGCCATGAAAGACAGCTGCCTCCTTCCACCTGGATGGGAAGCCAACGGATGAATGGACCACAACCCTTAGTCCATTTTCACAGCTTTATCACAGTCAGTAAAAAGAGGGCTCCAGACTTCTCAGGAGGATGGCTGGTGAAAAACATGAGAGGGTTACTTGTGAATTTTTTACAGCCATCAGTACTGTGAAAACAAAATTGTTAAAAAAAAAAAACCATCTCATAGTAGGAAGGTGCCCAGGCCTGGTCTACTTCTACTGTAGATGAGCAGTCTCGAACATTTTGGTCTCAGCCTCCCTTGAAACTCTTAAAAATTATCAGAGACCTCAAAGAGGTCAATAGAGAAAAAGACAAATAACATTTTACATTATTATGAAGATAGTTTTGACCTTACAGCTCCCCAAACACATCCTGATCCCCAGGGATCCTCAAACCAAACTTTGCCTTAACCCACTATGGAATGGAGTCTAAAACCTATAAATATGTTTATTGACAAAATTGTGCTAAGTGTTATATGAATAACCTAAAGAGAGTTGGTTAGGGCTCTTTCTTTTGAAGAAAAGAAAAAAAAACACAGTTAGCAATATCAATGAGCATAGAAAATTCAGGTTAGTGTCAGGTAACTATAATGATTTAGAAATACCAGTTAGAGCTAAGACTTCTGGATATAGCATAAGGAAAACTTAAGTTAGAGAAAGAGTGAAGCCTCAAAAAAAAAAAAAAAAAAGGTTCCATAAAACCGTATGAAAGATTTCTCATTCCTCACTTGCCTAAGCCAGGTAGTAGGTAAGAAAGAAAAACTAAGAGCCTTCTCTCCCTATCCATTCTCCTTCTCCCCGCAACTCCTCCTCCCCACCCCACCCCCACACACAAAAATTAATGGGCCTTAGCCTCGCTAAGTGAACAAGACGGTTGCTAATAAAATATCTTCTCTTTTGTATGAAAAGTTTTTATTCTTTTGTACTTTTAATTTTGTTATTTTAAAATTACTATTATACATGTTTGTTTCAGGACAAGACCTTCAAAATGATATTATCCAATACCAGTATTTATCCCTTGAAAAGGGAAACTGAGAAGCAGTTATCTAGGTTCACAACTATTAAGTGGATGAGTTCAAAGGGGAAACACCAGATCTTCTTCATGAATACTTCTACTAAATAATGCTTCATTTTCAGTGTTTACTCATTCACAATTTTATTCATTTTAGTCAAAAGAGAGCTCTTCTTAAAAAGCTTTTATGGTAGATCCCATCAATCTACTTCCTGTGTCTAGTCTTGTGATCACTCTCTATCACCACCTGGTGGCAGCAATCATAAATTGCATGGGAGAGCTGGCAATGGGAGCAAAACTTTGCCTCTGAAATTCCCAGCCCCAGCACCAAAGCCAATACTACTGGGCAGACCCAAACGCTGTAAGAGTTTCATCCACATATGAAGGATCTATTTATGTCAACTATTATTTTGGAGAGGGGGGAAATCTCAGTACATACATGCAGTTAAACATCTATGTTAATCTTTCTAAGCTCCTTTCAATGTTATTCATATTGAGTTAGTTCCTGACTGGGAAATCAGGCAATAGTTCCAAATTAAGTCTTTAGTATCTCTCTTGTTGGCTTGTTGAGCTATATTTAAGATTGCTGTGTCTGCATATTTTCTCTAGTCCTACTTTCACTACTTCACAATTCTGAGCTACCCAAATTAGACTGTGTAAGCTGTAACTCGAGCAGCAGCAATTGTGGCACATTAAACGGGAGAGACTCTCAAGCACTCAGCACAGAGGCCCATTATGCTAGAGGGAAAAATCAATCCATAGGGCATCAGCTCTCTCATCTAGTTAACAGAGTAGAGATGAGAGCTCTTCAAACTTCAAGGGCTCAAAAGTCATTGTCATCTTTGCTAAAAGTTCTGAAATTTTTTTTAGTTATTTCTGACCCCTACTGTGCATTCAACCATTTCATTAGAGACTCAACATAGTTCTCTTTGGCAAAGGAATTGTTCCTCAATTAAGAGAATCAGTCATTCATGTCTTAGAGTATCTTCCTTCAGGAAACGCTCAGATGATATCAAGAGTCCTTAGGAAATGAACATTTCAAGTAGCATCCTTGAAAGAGTATATAAAACTAAAGATGGGACTGTTGGAACAACTAGGGGGCAGTATTTTGTCATTGGGTCCCTAAGAACTAGGGCAGGGAAGAAACCGGAAAATAGAATCAGAAGAAAGGGCTGGTTAAGAAAACTAGAATGAAGGAAGAATGAGGCCTTGCACAAAGAATCCTGTACAAACACCTAACCTTGGGTCAAAATAGATGGGAATGATGTGTCACCTGCCTCGGCCAGGTACCAAGTAAAGAAGCCAAATGAAGAAGGCTCCCACCACTACACTTTGTATAATATGAGATTATGTGTCTGTGCTCCTGGAGGTCTGAAAGCACTTCAGAGCAAAGAGAAAGGAGCTTCTCTATATAAATGGGCACCCAAGGAGCACTTTACAGCGGGTAACTTTTCCATAGACCATGATGTGAGCTGCCTTTGCAACACGCACAGTGGCGCCTCATATGGAGCACATAGTAGGCATTCAGTAAACACTTACTATTATAAGAATGTGTTAATGATGAACTCTGTGTATTGGTCCCTATGTTGTTTACTTCTTCATATCCAGCTAGGACCATTCATTAGCTGAGTTCCTACCGGCACCAAACAAAGTTCTTACACATCCAATTGCTTTCAATATACCTCAAATAAGCATATTTCTACCCATGTAGAGCTCACCTGCATTTCATACCTTGTAAAATTGCACCCAGTATCTGCTAAACATTGATGGGACAACCGCTGTGGCTATAAGAAACCTTTAACTGCTGCCTGCCCTGGCGAGTTCTCTGACCCAGAGACTCCCTAGCTTTCTGCTGAGTGGCATCCCCTAGATACATAGCCTCCCTCTCTGATCCCCTCTTATCTTTGTGAGTGGTGGCCCCATGCCACTGTCTCTGGAAGGTTTCCTGCTATGAGGGATATTCCCTCTCATCCAATCCTATCCAAGTACCGTCAATAAAGTATGTTGTGCAATGCCGCCACCTCATGGTTCTGTTCTTTCCTTGATCAGCCCTGAAATCCTCGAACTCACCACACCTGAATTGTCCATTTTCACAGCGCCCTCAAATTGACTACCTAATATTTCCAACTCTGCCCTTGCCTATTCATGCCTAGTCACACTGCCCCGTGCCTGTCTTCACAATGCTCGTCTGACTACTTCAATTTGTTGTGATTAACTTTGTTTTTATTCTTTAAATTAAATTTATTGGATTACCATAATATTAAATAAGTTTCAGGAGTGCACCTTTATAATACAACATATGTATACTCCATTGTGTACCATATGTCCCAGTAATCCCTCCTCTGGGTATCTACCCCCAAAATCTGAAAACATACATTTGTAAAGATATATGCATCCCTATGTTCATTGCATCATTATTCACAATAGCCAAGTTATGGAAACAACGTAAGTGTCCTTTGACCAACTGTTGGATAAAGAAGACATATTACAGATATACAATGGAATACTACTCAGCCATAAAAGAGGAAAATATTGCCATTTGCGACAACGTGGGATCTTAAGCATAACATATTAGTGAAATTAGTGAGATGGCAAAAGATAAGAATCATATGAGATTTCACTGATGTGGGATATAAAACAAAAAGCAACAAATGAATGAACAAACTCACAGATACAGGCAACAGAGACTGGCTACCAGAGAGGAAGGTGGTGGGGGGAAACAATGCAATGCTCTTCTAACTGATCTTCCTGTCTCTGTGCTAACTTTGCTCTCTTGTGATCCTCCACATCCTCCGTATCATGGAGGGTGACCTTTCTGTCACTAAAATCTGATGAGTCCGTTGCCCTGACTAAAACACATCAATGACTCCTTCGGAGTTGAAAAATGGGTCCCAACTCTCCATCATGGCATATAAGATGCTCTCATTGTCCATCTCTCTATTCACCTATCCCTCCTCTCCCTGTTTCACATTTTACTGGCGTGCACTGAAGCATAGTAACCTCCATCTTGAATAAAAACTGCTGTTTGAAATTCTCTGCTATTGTTAGATAGTCCCTTGTTTTGTAAACTCTGTCATTGTAAACTCTTATCACTTTTAGGCAGTCTCTTATTCTGTAAAATGACTTTGTTTTTTTAGTTTGAATAATAGAAAAAGATAAACTTAACTGTCTGACCTTGCAAGCTAGCCATCTAAAGTAATAGAATAATACTGATAATAATTCCCATATTCTTATGCCAAGTGTTGGTTCACTATGTATTCAAGGTTACAAACTGTCTGTAACAATAACCTACACAGAGCTCTTTGTGAAATCTGCAGACAATGAGATCAAAAGGTATAAATAGAGAGAACTTCCTCTATGTGTTGGTTCAGAATTTGACAGAGGTATTCTGCTCTGAACCCGTGCGCAATAAACGACTCCTAATTAATTGGTTTGTTAAGGCGTCTGGTATCTAGCTTGCTGATTTACGATACAACAGTACCAAACTGTTACCTCCCTTTGTACTTTTGCAAACTCCAGAAATGTTCTCCTCACCATTCATTCCCGGATGACTCCCACTCATGTTTCTGTCTCAGCTCAATCACTTCCCCTCCAGAAAGGTCTCGTAGGGCATCAGGCCTGGGCCAAGTACCCCTCTGGAGCACCCTCTCCATCGTCTGCTGCAACATGCATGACATATTCCATGTATGCATGTCTATGTTCTGTTTGTGTGATCCCCTCCTCCTGTTACCGAAAGCTTCTCTAGAAGCAGGATCACGTCTAATTTATCTCTGTACTTCCGGTGCCTAGCAGTGAGTGCTCAATAAATGTCTCCTGAACTGCTAATTAAGCATGAGGCAGAAACATGAAATCTCCCACAATTTCATTATCAGAATCGTTCTAATAATCATTACATTGGGTCAGTACACTAAGCTTTTAGATGACCAAACTCAGAAAAGTTCTTCCTTACTATGCAAGAAATCTTTATTCCAATGGGGGGGCGGGGTGGGCAAAGGGGGGATGTTGAATTCTTTCATCCATTAGTACAAATGTACAACAAACACATAATTAATTCTAACATTGCCTCATCTATTGAGCTATCTTTTCCTAAATCACTACCATTGTGTACCTATTGATAGTAATACTTTCCTGCCTGCTTTACATTTTTAATCTGTTTTCCCACTCTAAAAGGATTATTTAGCAAAATCTATTCAATTTATAATTAACAGCCTCTATTATCTCAATCATCAAATTCAGCAATCTACAATCTATCACCCCAGATGCCTAGAGGATAAATCTGCTGGTTGGGCTTTCTCTTTAAGTGATGTAAAAATATCAGTGCCATCTATTGTGCTTAAAGCTCTTTTCTCTGAGTTGCTAAAATGATAAAATGAACATGTGGGGCTGATGTTTAGCTTTGACTCTGAGTCCTTGGCCTGCTATCTCAAAAAGGGGGCCAGATTTCCTGTGCAGCAAAGTTAAATCAAGACAGTCCTAGCCAGCGGGCCTGCCTGGAGTGGGCATTCTATCCTGGTAGCAAATGCAGGCAAATTCAAACTGCCCAGATGTTCTTATAACTCAGATAGAACAAATTTAACTACCATACTAAAAGAGATAAAATCAAGACACATTAATAAACATAAGGGAAGGGAACATTTTAATGCTTAAACAATAAAGTCAAAATAGATCTCAGTATAAATCAGCAATATAAATGTTCAGAGTCAATTCATTTTAATCTTCTAAAAATATGTTAAGAGATTTCCACATCATAAAACCACTTAATTCAAAACCCTCTAAAATGAACTGCAAAATACTCATGAAGTTGTAATGAAGCCTACCTAATTGTTAAGGACCATTGATTCCCCTTGAAGTTATGATGAGTGGAGAAACACATGTAGAGAAGGGACCTGCTAAGGTAATACTCTACCCTCACACCCAAAGCAAACAACTCTTGACATGTGAAAAGCCAAGATTCAAACCCAAGGCTCCAGAACACATGCTCTTAACTCCTGCATTTGCCTGTCGTCTTATGTTTCTGATCTTCTCTTGTCCCACTCTAGTGTGTCCAGGGAAAGGGACACCCTGAACACTTGAATACTGGTTTATTTCATTTCCCTTTTATTCTTTCTTTGCTGTAGCCACCCACTGTATATCAGCAGTTTTCCTTCTCAAGTTTGTTCTGCATGTGATAAAGAATCAGACAGCTGAGAAAAACACAGACCTACTAAAGATTTCATAAATCCATGTAGTCTGTGCTCACAAGAAGGAAGTGAGAAGGCTCATACATAGAGTGAGTGACTTATCAAACCATCACAGAGGAGGACCAGACCTGCAGAAAGCAGAAGGTGAGGGTACATCCCAGGCAGAGGGGAGCATGGACAAAGGCAGGGAGGTAGAACAGAGAATGGCCAGTCTATGGGACAGGTAATTAGACATGGATGGCATGTTGAGTAGAAATGATGATGGAAGAAGATGAGGATGGAAATGTAGCCAGATCAGATCCCAAAGGGTGAGTGACTAACCATCCTGGTTTGCTTGGAAGTGAGGGGTTCGCTGGATACAGGACTGTCAGTGCTAACACAAGGAAGGCCCCAGGCTTTGTTTTAAGATAAGTTCTCTTTTGAGTTGACCAACATGAGTTGGTCACCCTACAGCCAAAGGTCTGCTACGCTGCACTTTAAAGGTGTCTGAACGTCTATGTAGGGGAACAAGAAAGGATCTGAGCAAGTACAAGGCCAGATTATTTATTCCTAATTTGTAACACATACCACACCAGCCATTTAAAAATGGTTGCATGCCCAGCCAGCGTGACTCAGTATTTTTGCATCAACCTATGAACCAGAAGGTCATAGTTCAATTCCTGGTCCAGGTTGCGGGCTAAATCCCCATTGTGGGGCGTGCAGGAGGCAGCCAATCAATGATTCCCTCTTATCCTTAATGTTTCTACGTCTCTCTCCCTCTCCCTTCCTCTCTGAAATCAATAAAAATATATTTTAAAAATGGATTGCAACCCACTGGTGAGTCACTAAATCAAGTTAGTAATCATAGGCACCAGTTTTTTATGACCAACAGATTAGAATTTTTAGAATGCACTGCACATGAGAAGGGCAAGTGCTGTTTCATGGAACTTGTTTAGGACACACACACACATTCAATGTTACGTATAAAATTACTTATTATTGCTAATTGCAGTTTAAAGAGTTTGAAATATATTGGCCTATATCAATTCTAAAATTGGTAAATTTTAAATTATAAATTTTTCTCTGCCTTTGTCCTTTCTCAGCCAGCATTCTGCATGACAGATACCCATAGATCATGATGACATTTGCTCAGGAGTCTGACCCAGGCTCTAACTACCCTGAGGACCAAGAGATTAATAACCAGGCACATATGTAACCTGTAATCATTGGCAGAGCACTGGTGGGAAGCTCTACCATAGAATGACGAATACAAGCTCAGCTCTCCTTGTTTAAATCTATCAGAGAAAGAAAGTGAAAATAAGATAAATCCCTGAATGCTTCAAGGCACAAACACATAGGGTTACAAAGGTTTACCCGCTTTTTCAGCTACCCGGGATGCCCATAAAAGTGCAGAAAATCAATACTGCCAGGGATGCAGGACCATGGCATATTTCCTGCAGACCATGTTAGCACAAATGCTGAATGACCCCAGGATTTGGGCATTTCCTATTTGTCCCATCAGCACAACCTTTATGTTCCTTTTAGAAAGCAAATGCCCATCTGAAAAGCTTGGCTGCAAAGTCTGTCGCCCGGCCCAACACACTGCATTCAGTACATGAATGGATAACTCGGTGGAATGAGGCAGTATTCGGAACAGATTCTCAGCCAGTCCTAAAAGGCTTAAATCCTCCTGATACTTGTGTGTATATTTTAATTCAAGACTTAAAAACAATTTTTCTTAGCTGGAGTCAAGTTTCAACCATCTGTCTCTTTGAGCAAAAATAGAATGTAGGCTTGTATATATTAGCTTTTGAAGAAAACCGATTTTGGCAGAAAGAATTAAAGTGAAAGAAGAATTGTATCTCAATTTTCAAGACCAGGCTAAGGAGAAATAAAATATCCAAAGTAAGTAGTAACTTACATGCACACATCTATCTCCTTTTCTCCCTGTTAGGCTGCCCCCATGCCTTAGCCATTCCTTGATTGACGAACATCACTGCGATTAGACCTTTGCCACCCAACCGTAGTTTTGGGAAGTGGCAGAGTGGAGACATAAAAGTCATTGCCCTGACTTGAGTGACAACATTAGAGGTGGTGGGAGATGACGGTTGTAGGTACTCTACAAGAATTTTGGAATTAATTCAAATATGCCCTGATCATTTCTGAGAGTTAAAAGAGAACTTATCTTAAAACAGAGGACATCTCCCTAGTCAAAATTACCACGACGTTACCAAAACATCACTTCTAGGGTTGACCAAATGTAACAGAAAACCACCCCATAATTTGTGGTGAACAATTATTAAAACAATTACAATGAAAGGAGAATGGGGTCTGAAATGACAGGAAAGGAAGTGTGCATTCTTCAGATTTCCTCTAGTGTGTCCAGGGAAAGGGACACCCTGACCACTTGAGATCATCTTTCCGGTGCATCTGTCAGCAGTCACCACAATGGCGCCAGGCTACCAGTGAAACACCAGCTGTGACAGCTGTTCCACATGCCCTGGCTCCATGTAGATCCAACCTCCAGTCTTCCACACTTCAGTTAAAATCAACTCCACCCTTCCAATTGACTCAGGCTAAAAGTCTTGGAGTCTTCCCTAATTTCTCTTTCTGTCAATCCCACATACAATCCATTAGCAAATTATTCAGGCTCTCCTTTCCAAACATAGACAGAATCTGTCTACTTTTAACCACCACCCCTGCCATCACCCTGTCCCAGGCACCATCATCTCTCATCCATGTTAATGCAAAAGGCTTATAAGCAGTCTCATCTCTTCCCTTGGCCTCCCTTGCAATTTAGTCTCAGTTGCAACAGTAATTCTTTATAAACACAAGCCAAATCATGTCACTTGTCTGCATAAAGCTCTCCAATGGGTCCTGTCTCAGAGTAAACACCAAAGTCCTACAATGGCCTCGGTGGCCCTACACAATCCAGCCCCATGACTTCTCTGATCTCTCTCTAGACCCACTTCCTCACTGTTCCATACACACATCAGAGACACTCCCACCTCAGGGACTTTGCATCTACTCTTCCCTCTTCTTGACAGTATTTTTGCCTTGATAGACATTTTGCCCTAAATACCTGAATGACTTGCTTCTTCCAAACTTAGTTCAAAATTCATCTTATTGAGGTCTCACTTGATGACCTATTTTAAAAAGCACACTTGCCCCCCACCCCTGCACCTGCATTCTCAAATCTTTCCCATTGCTTTGTTTTTCTTCATTATGTGTACCACCACCTAGCACATTCTATAACATATTTAATTTTTTTTCATTGTTTGTCTATCCTCCTAGAATTTAAGCTCCAACAAAGGCAGAGATGTTGTCCATATTGTTCCCCGATATATTGCCAATATTTAGAAGACTGGCACAGAGTAGATACTCAATAAATATTTGCTGGATAAACAAATTTGGCTTCAAAAATGTGCCTGCATGAGCTTCGTCCTCTCCTACCAGTATTGTTTTCTATAAAAAGGGTCAAAGCTCTATTGGCTTTGATCTTCTCCGGGGTTTGCTCCTGCACCCTCCCTCTCACCCTTTTGCTGTGATCTGGTATCCTCAATTGCCACATTATTACCACACCTAGATTTTGCCTCCTTCCTGGCCCTTTTGAATGTATTACATAATTGGACCATTTGCATGATTTTTCATCGGCAATGTTACTGCTAGACTGAGCCTTCAGGATTATCCTTAATGCTTTCAGGGTAGTACTGTCCCAACCAAGCCCCGCTCAGACCGCTGAGGCCAAGGCCCTATGAACCTGACTTCTCAGGAGAATTCAGAACACTGGCTTATAAGCAAGGGCACTGTGATCTCATGGAAATTAGGTTTCTTCTGGCAAGTCAGTAAGCTGGCATTTTATGTTTGTAGCCTAATATATAACATATACTTGCACTGGGTTGTATGAATTCATCACTAGTTGCTAGAGAATTTTGGCTACATAAGAACAATCAATACCTAGACCCTCAAAACTAAGATTCAGAACTTAATCCTGCCCATCTAAATAGATGACAGCTGGCTGTCCCAGATCACATCTCTGTCGCCACAGCTGCAATATGGCACCTGACTACAGATAAGAATGTTGATGCCCAAGAATGTCACCAGCTGATGTTCTCAGCATGTGCGCATGTACCCACACATATATGCACAGTCACCTAACTCCAAATTGCTTTGGTAGATCACAGCATGCTTCTCCCCATCACTCCAGTCTCTGCCTCACCCTTTAGAGGAAGGGAGCAGAGGACAGCGGGAGGGAGAGTGGGATGATATGCCTGATAGATGTGAGGCTACCTTGGCTATCTGAGCAAGGTCCCCCCTACATTTGTAAAGAGGGGAAAGCACCCTAATACACCATTGGCTAATTCTCATTGGCTAAGAGCCAGGGAGCCCAAGAGGTTGGCACCATGATGCTAAATTTCTCTCTATATTAACGCAATTGAATGCGTACTTACTGAGCCGCTAAAAGTACAAAGTGCTGGTCTGGATGCTGTGGGACTTACACAAATGATCAAGGTATCACCTGCCTGTAATAAGGTAGGGTCTGAAAACACCAGCTCCACTGCGAGGGAGAACGGGATGAGTACATGATAGAGGTTTAAAGCATGAAGCACAGAGTGAAGGAACTAGAACAGGCAGTGGGCTTCATGAAGGAGGAGCCACAAGAACCAGACACTGAAATGTGTGTAGGATGTCCCCCGGGGAAGCATTTCCTGTGGAAGGAGAGTGACCACGAGGGAAACGACAGGGGCAGGAGGTGGGCTGCATTTGAGGAATGGCAACCAGTTCAATTGGACCGTCGCATATGGTCAAATGGGCTCCAGGTGATGCCACTGGAAACAAGCGGGAAAGGTGTGTGTTTGCTGCTCCACTTTCGGGCCACAACTGGCCCGGGTCCACTGCCTCTGCCCTTTGGTCCTGCTTCATTTCACAAGAAAGTGGTTTATTTTTAAAACATGTAAGAGTCTGGATGAAAATCAACCATCTCCATATTAAACCAATCCAATCTATTCAAATGTGTTAAGCAATGCAAACAACTGGTCTTCACACTTCCCTTACACATTACACCTTTGCTGTGTATAAAGAAAAAGTGAAAATTAAATGCTCAAAATAGAAATCTTAGAATCCATAATACACTCTTTGCATAAAACAAGCATTCAGGGTGGGAACTCTGCCTCCCAAATCATCTGGTAGTTTTCCTGTTCTTCGCACTGTAAGAAGAATGTGGGAGCTGAGGGTTTCTGGAATATGCCTTTGAAATGGCCTGTCTGTCTAGCCCCTCCTGTTGGCAGGGTGGATCCGACTTTGATCATCAGGGCGTATTAAGAGATTACTCAGTGAGCAAATAAATGAACACAAGAAAGAGCACTCAACTGCATGATGATGTGGCCAGTTTGGTCTGCAGTTAGAGCGAAGCGTGCTTTTGTTTGTTTTTAAGGGTTGTCACAGGCTGTTACGTTTCCTGCAACCTGGCCTGACACTGTGACAGCAGCGTTCCCAGTGTCGGGCAGCCGCTTAGGGGATGTTTGCGAATGAATGAATGCTACAACGTGAACAGTTACATGGGAAAAGAAGTAGACACGGGTTGTCATATTTATTATTCCCGTTGGCATCTGTCCCCTTATTTATGCTGCCTCCAAGTGAATGGCAGAACCTGGCCAGAGGGAAGAGGGATGCAAGACTCCCTCTAGCACACAAAATCACAGATTCTCAAATGTGGAGAAAAAAATAATACAGAGATCACCAAATACTGGTCTGACTCATCCCTTCACAGACAACCCTCACTTAGTGGTGGCATCCTGAACCCTCCGGGGCACTGGGAACTCCCTACCTCACAGGCAGCCCCGTTCATATTTGGAATAGCTTGAAGCAATCAAAGGATCTCCATTACACTGAACTCTGCTTTCTCCTAGAAGCTTGGGCTTCAATAGATAAGCATCCTCAAACCTATTTGCCGAAGTCCTCATGCCTTCACTGGCTGACAGCCCACAAGCTCTCTGCCTCACCAAGTATGACGTTCACCCACTTTGTATTTGAGGATGGGGGGGGGGGGAAGAGAAGAACCAAAGAAAAGAGAAAAGAGAGGGTGTACATCTACCAAGACGAGCCACACAGCCTCCCCTCCATCACACCAAGACTCTGGCTTATCAAACTCTTACCTGTGGTGCTGGTCCCAAACACGTGGACCTTATAACTTTCTGGGCTCAAGCAAGCAGAATGTCCCCATGATTACACCACAGTGGTTTTGTACCACATTAGATTTTCATTGAACATGGCCTTGGAGTGGTGGGTTTAGGTGCAGGTAGGCTAGGAAATGTGTCCTCAGTAGACGTGAATTCCAAGATCAGAAAAGAGGCCAATTTAATACTCTAGAGGTCTCTAGACTAAGGTTGCCTCACAAGCCAGGGAAAATGCTGACTGACCATCTGGCCCTTGTAAGGCACTTGCCTAGATCCCTGTGGTGCTTTCTTGATCTTGATTCAGGAAGGCGAGGCTCCCAGCATCCTGGGATTTACCACCCCATGTTTATTTTTGGCCTAGATCCCCAACAGGTGACACATTTCAGGGTGTCAATGTTTGTCCTGAACACACCAAAATGACCCAAGGGGAAACATTTAAACCCTCTAAGAAATGGATTTATTCTTTCAAACCTCGCCACAATATTAGGAAGTGGCACTATTGCCATCATTCCTGTTTTACAGATGAAGAAAATGAGGTACAAAGAGACAAGGTCACTTGTCAAGGTCACATACTAGTAGCTAGTAAGTGGTGACACTGGGAGCCCAGTTTTATCAAGAGTCCGGATAAGCCAGTTTAGCCAGAATCCTCCACCTTCGATATCTGATCACTAATATCTAATCAATATCTGATTGGTTCCTCATACCCCGCCCCACGTGATATGGTATCACCCTGACCTGCCTTTAGCAAAAATACTATTAGTTCCGTTTAGCCTGAATCCCTCCCCCATGAACCCTGCAGGATGTTTCCTCTAATTTTCCATCCACTGACCTCCACCCTGCTCCCTTGGCTATAAATTCCCACCATTCCTTGTTGTATTCGGAGTTGAGCCCAATCTCTGTCCCCTACTGCAACATCCCATGGCAGTGGTTGGACATCTATCAGGATAGGCCCCTGAATAAATAAAGCCTGCCTTACCCTTTCCTTAACAAGTGTCATGAATAGCTTTTTCTTTAGGGTATAAAGACCAACAAAGTACTAAGTGTCATTGTTAACCAAACAATTGCCAGAACATGAGTCCTGGTTAAAACAACTTTAATTCTGAATTTTCCCCCGGGGAGCTTAGAGTCTCTTTCCATGTGCTGATCTACCTTCCCATGGTGGTTCAGAAGGCAGTGGGGGTGTTGACAATGTTAAGGGTGCCATTTCCAACACCCTGGCTCATTCCCAAAAGCAAAGTTCTGCCCAACTGGCTGAGGGAAATGGCTCTGTCTGGACAGAATACACTAAAGGAAGGGGACATTCCGAGAGAGTCTCGTCTCACTCCCTAAAATTGTTTTTGTAAACTGGCTTTTCTATCCACTTTAAAATCTACAACCTATGGGCCTTTAAATTTTAGGAATGTATATTTCTTCACTTTAAAAAACAAGGGGCTCTCAGGCAAATGAGTACAGCCGTGCACCCCTGTCCCCCCCACCACCCCGTCTTAAATCTATGGCAAAAGATATAGGATTTCATGTTTGCTACTACGCCAATTGCTTTTCAGCAGCATTTGAAAATATTAAAAAGCTTAAACAAGGAAGCAAGAAAATCTGAATTCAAAACCCCAACCTGGCCTTTACAATGTCCCTGGGTGGTCCATATTTGTATTGGAAGATTTCTGTTTGGCATTTTAACTTATGCAAATAGATTCTCACTTTCCTCTGAGCCTGAAAGCCATTCAAAGGGCAAAGATCCTCTTTCCAAATCAGCGGTAACCTATACCTTCTGAAAGTGAACAAAGTCCCGCTTTTCAAGGAAACAGGCAGAGACGTTTTTGTTATTCTTTCTTCCACAAAATACACACCAATTCCCACAACCCCTTGCTATTTTGATCCTAAAGGGGCGGATGGTGGAACAGGAGACCAGCCGTCATTTTAAAAGGGACACTGTCAAAACACACAGTCCCCACAGGGCCTGCTTACCTTTTCAACCACCCAAACCCACCAACTACTGAAACGCCACAGGCTGATTCTGAGACAGAATCCCATGCCACCCCCTATACATGGGCTCACTGTAACACTCAACAGTTACAGTGATCAAGCCTTAAACTTGATCAGCGTTTAAAGGCTTCCACATGTGCAGTACGGGATCTAACTACTTTCAGAAAGAGAGGACTTCATTCCATTTCCATTACTAACATCTTCAACTTGTCAAACAAAGCAATGGGTACTATGTCAGGTTAGAGCAGAAAAAATCTGCATTCTAAAAGGGAAACCGACTGTAGGCAAAGAATAGAAAATATGATATTATTATTATTTGTTCATTAGCACTATTTAAAATATACATATTGCTCTTGGCTTCACTCTAGACATTAGTATAAAATAGAAATCTGACAATGAATCAAAAGTTCCCCTCTTCCCACCAGAAAGGAACCAAAGTGCTGTACTGCTCATAGAAGAATGTCAGGTCAAAGCCAGATCAAGAGAATTTGCCCCAAGCGTTCATAAAGGAAAACACAAGACTCAAACCATCCTGCCTGTCACTTCTGGAATGAAAGGTTGTCCTCCTCAAGACTCCCCGACCTTCAGCAGAAATGCTCAATGTGATCTTGATTCAGGAAGGCAAGGCTTCCAGACTTCTAGGCACTGCCAAGCCCACATTCAGTTGTGGCCCAGCCGGCCAGTGTGGTTCAGTGGTTGAGCATCCCACCTATACACAGGATGCTCATGGTGGTGATGTTTCAATTCCCGGTCAGGACACATGCCCAAATTGTGGGCTCAGTCCCCAGGGTGGGGCATGCAGGAGGCAGCTGATCAATGAGTCTCTCTCATCATTGAGTTTTCTCTCTCTCTCTCACTCTCCCTTTCTCTCTGAAATCAATAAAAATCTATTTTTAAAAAACAGATACATAGATCAATGAAATAGAATAGAGAGCCAAAAATAAACCCATTCCTACATATTCAACTAATCGTTGACAAAGGAAGCAAGAATATACACTGGGGTAAAGACAGTCTCCTTAACAAATGGTATTGAGAAAACTGGACAGATACATGGGGGGTGGGGAATGAAATTAGACCACTTTCGTACACCATATATAAAAATAAACTCAAAATGGATTAAAGACTTAAATGTAAGACCTGAAACCACAAACTCTGAGAAGAAAATAGTGCCAATAAACTTTAAGACCTCATTCTTAGCAATATCTTTTTGGATATGTCTCCTATGTTCATTGAAGCATTACTAGTAATAGCCAAGAAATGGAAGCCACCTAAATGCCCATTAATAGATGAATGGATAAAAAAAAAATGTGGAATGTATATATAATGGAAATTTTCTCAGCAATAAAAATGAATGAAATCTTTCCATTTGCAACAACATAGATGGACCTAAAGGGCATTATACTGAGTGAAATATGTCAGACAGCGAAAGACAAATACCGTATGATTTCCCTTATATGTGGAATGTAAAAAACAAACAAACACACACACACACACACACACACACACACACACACACACACACACGAACAAGCAAACCCATAGATACAGAGAAAAACTTGATGGTTGCCAAAGGGAGAAGGAAAGGGAATAGGAAAATAAATAAATAAATAAATAAATAAATAAATAAATAAATAAATAAAAGAAATTCTTTACAGAATGCATGGGAGAGAAACAGTATTGAAGCATAGCGAAGCACACTGGTATCTGTTTCCAGGCCGACCTGTCGATCAAATGCCTCCAAATGAAACAGCAGGTCATTCCATAAGATTATAGCAAGCATATGGATGAAGCATAAAAATGTTAGGGATTAAGTTATATTTTTGGAAGCAAGAGCCGCTGCTTGTGAGCAACTCAGGACTGATACCGGCCAAAAAGGAAAAGGCCTGTAAGTCATCTGTTAAGCGGAGGTCCTCCCAGGATTCACTACCAAGTCTGTGTTTCAGATCACAAGGCAGCCACTGTGCCAGGTAAGCCCAGAAGACTGAGCAGCTTCCAGTTCAGCTCTGAAGTGAAGTCATCTTTGCCGTGAATCAAGTCCTGACTTGCAGCCATCCTTGCACAGTCCACTCTCTGGCTGTCTTAGTTGTGGACCGCTATGCGTGTGTTGCTCAGCATTCCTGGTGACACGTGCGAATCAATACGTGGGGATTCAGCACACCTCCAGGGACACGGGGCTTGCTCTCTGCCACCCTGAATGAGAGATGTCTACATTTTCTTGCTCCCCTTGGATCACACATTTAGACTCTCCCTATCAGCGTGTGAACAAGTTCTTCAAGGACTCTCCGTCCTGCCACAATAAAAAGTTACACTAAACAGTATTTTTTTTTTTTTAGCATCCCACATTGAAAAACAATGAGATATGATGGAAAGAAAATAAACAGACTTTTTAAATTTGAAACACAGCTCTTTCACTCACTGGCTTCATATCGCCTTGACCATGTGGCTTAATGTTTCCAAGCATCAGGTTCATTGTTTAACAAAGGAAGATAAAAAATGTCAGCCTTACAGGGAGGTTGGGATGATGTGATGAACCGTGAATATGAACACGGTAAGTGCACCACGAATGGCAGTCAGGGCCAGGGCTGCCTGCCTCTCCTGGAGCCCTCCCTTGGCGGCAGCATGCCTTAGTGTGTGTTGTACCTACACCTGGGCACCTCTAGCAGGTGTGGGCTAGCTCCGGCTGAACAGATTTGCCTTGTTTTCAACACATTTTAGCCGAGTGGCCTCTGTTCCTTCCCTTTTCCCTCAACAGTGCACTTAAATCACTAGTTCTTAATCTCTTTTTAGTCACGAATGCCCTATATTTTCCTAGAAAACTTCATGTATGCACCAAGGCATACAATTTCTCATCAACTTTATTGATGAAAACTAGCATGGGCCTGCCCTTCACAGTGCCTATGACTCCTGTTTGAGAAGCCTCCTCTATACCCAGGAGGGGGGAGATGGCAGCGTAAGTAAACGCCTGTACTCGCCACCTCCCACAACCACATCAAAATTACAACTAAAATACAGAACCACCATCACCCAGAACCACTGGAAAGCTGGCTGAATGGAAGTACTACAACCAGAGAAGTAAAGAAGAAAGCACACTGAGACTGGTAGGATGTGCAGAGGTGCGAAACAGGCTGGGCTGGCACTCACGTGTGCCCCCTTCTTAACTGGGAGGGAGATTGTCTCTGTAGAGGCTTCCCAGAGGAGCAATGGCCCCCAGCTCCACACCTGGGCACTTCCAAACCCCCAGCCCAGAGTCCCAGAGCTGGGAAAAGAAGTCCCTATGGGTAGTAAGAATTATGGACTATAAAAACCAGTGCAGATTGGGGCTCAGTGACACAGAGGCTGCTGGAGACCCAACTGCTCCTCTTAAAAGGCAGGCACCATGAATTGAACTTACAAGGTCCCACTTCCTCTGAGCTCCAGCACCAGGGCGAGGCTTTGGGGAACACAGACACATATGAGGAAGAACTGGATTGTCTGGCATCGGGGCAGGAACTCAGGGGCAGCTTTCTCCCAGACAGAGTTACTCACAGGGATCATTGTTCCTATGCTGGGACCTCCCTGGTCTCAGGGCTGACTGGCAGCCATATCTGTTTGCTCCACCTCTGTGATTCCCTAAGACCCTGCCTCATCCAATTTAAAACCCCACCCAAGCTGTGTGCAGCAGCTTTTGCAAATGAATGCCCTGTCCTTGCTCAGACTAAAATCTCTCAAACAAGCTGCAGCTGCATCAGGGAGCCCCAACCTATCAATAAAAGGCCCAAGACCTGGCACCAGCATCAGCCTGCCTTGCTTCATAGCTGGGCCCTCATCTGGGCACTTCCAAACCCGGTACAAAGAGGAGGAATCTGAAGATCTCTCTGAAGATCCTGCTGGGTGGCCCCAGGCAGTGGCTGACTTTGCACCTCCCTGTAGATCCAAGAGCCAGTGTACCAGTGGTCAGTGTCAGACCATATCAGATTATAACTCTTCACATCCATAAGTAACACACTCAAGGGGCAGACTCAGTGAGCACCAAAGCCCCTCTGAAGCAAGTCCTGCTCAATAGGGTGTCTCCTGCACAGCATCTCTCCCACTGTAGTTGCAGCTGGTCTGGAGGTCAATTCCTCCCAGTGACACAAATAGCAATCAAGTCTCAACTACAACAAGACTGTACTCACAGCCCAAAAAGGGTACATCTAGAGCTCTCAGCTCAGGTGACTGGGGAGGCTGAGCCACTGGGCCCTATAGAACACATACTACACAAGGCCACTCTACCAACTCAAAGAGACATAGCAGGTCTACCCAATACATAGAAACAAACAGGGAAGCAGCCAAAATGTGTAAACAAAGAAACATGCCACAGATGTAAGAAATGGAAGAAGGCAAACTACTGGATATAGAGTTCAAAACCATGGTTATAAGGTTACTCAAGAATCTTCTAGAAACCTCCAAAAAAAATGGAAAAGGACCAATCAGAAATTAAGCATACACTGACTGAAATAAAGAATAATATACAGGGATTCAACAGTAGAGGATTCTGAGAATCAAATCAACGATTTGAAATATGAGGAAGCAAAAAACACCCAACCAGAAAAGCAAAAAAAAAAAGAATCAAAAAATATGAAGATAGTGTAAGGAGCCTCTGGGACAACTTTAAGGGTGCCAACATCAGAATTATGGGGGTGCCAGAAAAAGAGAGAGAGCAAGGTATTGAAAACCTATTTGAAGAATAATGACAGAAAACTTTCCTACCTGGTGAAAGAAATAGACTTATAAGTCCAGGAAGCACAGAGAGTCCCAAACAAGAGGAATCCAAAGAGGACCACACCAAGACACATCATAATGAAAATGCCAAAGGCTAAAGACAAAGAGAGAATCTTAAAAGCAGCAAGAGAAAAGCAGTTAGTTACCTACAAGGGAATGCCCATATGACTGTCAGCTAATTTCTCAACAGAAACTATGCAGGGCAGAAAGGAGTGGCAAGAAATATTCAAAGTGATGAATATCAAGGAACTACAACCAAGATTACTCTACCCTGCAAAGCTATCATTTATAATTGAAGGTCAGTTAAAGAGCTTCACAGATAAGAAAAAGCTAAAGGAGTTCATTACTGCCAAAACAGTATTATATGAAATGCTGAAGTGTATTCCTTAAGAAGAGGAAAAAGAAAAATCTCAAAAATATGAACAACAAAATAGCAACAAATACATTGAATTGAATCTAAAAACAATAATTGAATCTAAACATCAACAATTGAATCTAAAAATCAAAATAAATGAATAAGAATTCTAATGAACAGAATAAACTGGTGAATAAGATAGAATCAGAGGCATTGAAATGGAACAGACTGACAATTCTCAGAGGGAAGGGGGGGGGGGGGGGGCAAGAAGAGATTAAACAAAGATCTTACTTGCCTACTAGAGGCCCGATGCAAGAAATTCGTGCAAGGGGCTCGGACCCCACAGCTGTGGTGGCTGCCTCTGCTCCCTCCGCCACAGTGGCTGCCTCTGCCTCACCTGGAAGGTCGTCCGGAAGGACATCCAGTCTAATTAGCATATTATGCTTTTATTATTATTGATATGTATTACCTATGGACACAGACAACAGGATGGGTGACAAAGGCCTGGGGTGGGGCGGGAACCAGGTGGAGGGGGGCAATTGGGGGGAAAAAGAGGGACATCTTAATAATCTCTCAACAATAAAGATTTTTTTTTTTAAGAAGAAGCCTCTTCTGAACAGAGTCCTGGAAAATGCTTTATGAAGATGTGGGCTCCTCAGGGTTGGTGTCTGGGAAAACATGCCTATTATACTTCAAACTTCAGTCTGACATTCTGGTGCCAGGCTTTCTACAGAGAGGAAGCAAAGGAAATAAGCACAGGATGTCAATGAAAAGTTCCAGGGTCAGGAAGAATAATTTTTACATGGACCCAGGCAAAGGATTTTTATAAATTCAAAGAAATAAAATGAGAGCCAAATGAACGTAAGTTAATTCTCAAAGAATTAAGCGTAGAAGTTCATTGTCTCAGCAAAGTTCCCAAAAGAACATATTTTCTCATATAGCCTAGAGCTGTGGTCGGCAAACTGTGGTTCGCGAGCCACATGCGGCTCTTTGGCCCCTCGAATGTGGCTCTTCCACAAAATACCACGGCCTGGGTGAGTCTATTTTGAAGAAGTGGCGTTAGAAGAAGTTTAAGTTTAAAAAATTTGGCTCTCAAAAGAAATTTCAATCGTCGTACTGTTGATATTTGGCTCTGTTGACTAATGAGTTTGCCGACCACTATCCTAGAGGATGTAGAAGTCACAAAGGTTTCTAGTAAGAGGGATCCTGCCACAACTACTTATCTGGCATTTGAAACCACAAAATATTATATGGAATCAGCAGGTTTTATTAGGAGATAGATCCAAGGCAATATTTGCTTTCAAAAGAGCTATGGTCATACTTTTGGGTTTGCCATGTCACCCACAACTATCAATCAGCTGGTTAAAAAAAAAAAAAAAAAAGCATGCTACTCTTGAGGCCTAAAGGAAATAATAATGGCTCACAGGAAACTTTAGCAGCAAACCTGAAGGAAATAGACAAGCGTGGCATTTGTGTTTCTCACAGAGAACACTAGCTAAAATGGATGAGTTCTGGTTTAAGAGTCAGACAGATCTGATTTGAATCCTCCCTCTGCTATTTATTAACTATAACCTTGAGTATGTCACTTAACTCAGTTTTATCATCTGTAAAATGTGGTAATAATGTCTACTTCAGAGGATTAATATAAGGAATAAAAGGAGATAGCATAAGAAAAGAGCCTGGTATTCAATATATGATAATTAACCAGTACAACTGTTCTATAACATGGAAGAATAGAGTCAGATTGCCTGGGATCAAATCCCAACCCTACAACTTACTCACTGAACAATTTTCAGAAAGGTATTTGGCATCTTTGTGCCTTAGTTTCCTCCTCTGTAAGGAATAATAAGATTGCAAATAATGCAATACCTAAGATTTTGGTGAGGATTAAATACGTTAACACATGGAAAAGTAGTTTAACAGCAGGTAATGCCTGCTCAAGCGCTATTGGTAATACAATACATTTAGTAAATTTGGTGTAATGCAATTACTAAATGTACTGAGCACCGGTAACGTGCTCAATACATTATCCATCTTGGTTTTATTTGGTGGAGCAAAATGTTGGGAGGAAAAAAAGTGGTGAGACAATATCCTCTGACCTTATCAACTGATGCAAGATTAAGTGACAGAAAGAAACAGGGTGACAAGGGAGAATGAATGGTCCCTTTAGGTAACCAGCTGTGGATGAAGCCTGTGCACAGAGTCTGTGCTAAGAGGCTGGGTTTCAAGACGTGGCGTGTATTCCACAAGCCTGGTTTACAGGGCAGTTCTGAGTACGGACAGAGCAGCACCAGGATGGGTCCCCGAGAATCACTTGACTCAGCACTGGGGTCAAGGGAAGAGCTTACTTATTTTTATTAAATGTAGACTCAGCAAAGTGTTTGGGGACAGAGAGAGGGTGGGAAGAAAGTTAACAGAACCCCCTCTCAGACATAAACCAGGCTGACACAAATGCAGGTGACTTCCTCCTACCATCTCAGAAGCTAGTCAGAAACAAGTGACCAGGAACCACCACACGAAGACCTCTGTCCCCTTGTCAGGTGAGCTGAGTTCCTTTCCTCTGCCCAGACCTTATGGGTGATTACACCTAATGACGTAGACCTTTCACACCAAAAGAGCTTCCGATCAAGTTTTCGGTAGGACAGGAGGACAGGCTGGGCGTGAGGAGGGGCTGAGCCATCCCTCTTCTCTAGGGCATAGTGCTGCATCCCAGGCTCAAGGGGGAGAAGAAGCAGGTAAACCCAGGCCTAGGGGCCAGAGACAATGAAGAAAAAGAGATGTTCTGACCTCAACGCTGGGCCAAGAGCTAGACAGTCTGGGAAACGCCTGCCTTGGGTCCCCAACTGTATTATACAAACATCCCAGCCAGGATGCCAGGAGGTTTTTAAGAGAAACAGCTCTTGGAACAACTGGATTCTCAGACCTTAAGAAATACTGGAGCGTCGGTTCCAATGACGAGAACATTTGATAACTTAGTGGAAGGAGTGAGTGTCTGCTGGGTGAGCAATATGGTCAGAAGAGCAGCGTTTGGGCTTTCTGCCTCAACCAAAACTTTCAGAGAAAAGTTGGCGTTTTTTAAATAATCAGAGAAAGTATTACTCTCATTCCCACTGATACCCTCAGGATGCAACTTGCACTGAATGCTCCGTTTCACATGGACTTACACCAATCAACAGCTTTCTCTTATCATTCCCACAATGGAACTACGTACATATCTGTGCTGACATGAGTCCTATGATGTCTTCTGCAGGTAACCATGCTTCCCTGTTAACTACACGTCCTGCTAATCTGGAATACTTGGCAACAGTTTTTCACAGCCTTGCACTACAGTGTGTCCACAATGCCCACTTGAAGGGCATTCCAGGCAAGAAAATGGCTGGCTACTTTCCCCTGCCCCTTACCTAGCTGTAGCAGAGGCCGGGATAAGGACTGCATTCCATCTTCTGCTTTTTGGGGGGTTGAGTCTCTGATTTCCTAAGTAATTTCCTGTCTTGATCTTGGGTTTCTGCCTGACCTTATTAGCCGAGGTGCCAGTCATGACAGGTGCCCGTGATCAGTGCGGCCAGGATCCCTGCCCTTAGGATGACGCACAGATTTGTAAGAGCAGAGCGGTTCCTGAGTGGGAGTGGGGGGGGGGGGGAGGAGAGCCACGCCGCCACGAACCGCCCCCCCACCCCAACCCAACAACAACAACAACCACACTTCTTTGCCGCAGTGAAAGGAACCGGCATCTTCTTGCATAAGTGTTCATGAATACCCTGCTGGAAGTGCATTCGCTCCCTCCGACTTGGGGGGGGAGGGGGAAGGGGAGATGAGCAACAGCATCTAGGAGCTTTGCAGACAGCTGACCCTGTAATCAAACAGCACCCTTTCCCCTCCCTCCGATGCTCCCCCTCCCCCAGGAGCCGGCAGCTGGTGGCTCGGAGGGGCGCGGATGTCACCGCCGCTGGCCTTCCGCTCCCTAGGAGAAGACGCAGGCGGGGCGCACTCGGACGCCCCTCCCAGCCCACAAGGTGGGCGACAAGGTGAAGACCCCGCTAGGGCCCCCTCCTCTTCAGCACTCACCTCTCGGCTCTGCTAGGGGAGCTGCAGCCGCTGGGGGGCTCGGACCGCCCCAGGGAGAGCGCCGGGGAGCGCCAGGAGCCAGGGGCGGCGGCGAGGGGAGAGTCAGGCTGCGCGGCAGGGGCCGCACCAATGCCCGGCGCCCAGCTCAGACGCCACCGGGTGGCAAAGGTTGAGGAGGGGCTCCGAGGCAGCGGCGAGAGAGGCGGGAGAGCACGTCGCCCCCTCTGTTTACCTGGACGCACTCCGGGGCGGCGGCGGCGGCCCCGGTCTCCCCGAGCGCAGGGGCGGCTCCGGGCTGGGGCGGCGCTCCGGCGGCTGGCGAGGGTGGCGGGTGCGGCGCGCAGGATGTGCTGTCTCACGCTGCGCCCGCCGCTCGGCTCCCGCTCCTCGGGGAGCCGGCACCTCCTCTCTTCCCGCGAGCCCGGCACTGACAGCTCCTCCGAGCACCCATCGCCCCGCCCCGGCCCACGCCCTCCACGCCCTGCGCCCCTCCAGCCGAGCGCCCGAGGCTCCCCACCCGGTCTCTCCAGGAGGGAGTGGCGCCGGCCCAGGCTGGTGGCGAACAGGGACTGAGAAGGTCCATCCTGGACTCACCTAAGTTGCTGCAAACAGAAGAGTCCAGTGTTGGGGGAGCTCCTGCTGATGGGGCTGGTGGAACAACTTTCCCTCCCAGACAGCCACTTTACGGGCATCTGAATAGAAATGGAAAGCTCAGATCCATCTGCTACCCACAGACTTATAGATCTGACTTATCCCTATCCCCGCCCCCCAAAGACAAAACTACACAGCTTGCCTCGACAGCTTTGCTTCTTGGAGGCCTAGCTTTGAAAAACCTGGGTAACCATTCTTGGGCTTCCGCAAAGCTTGCCGTAACAACGAAGGCCCAGAAATGGAGTTGGGGATTCTAATCAGTGCAGGTTCGGCACTAATCGTGTTTCTTGAATATCTGTGATAAACACTAACTTGGGCCCGGCTGGTGTGGCATAGTGGTTGAGCCTTGACCTTGATCCAAGAGGTCAAGGTTCCATTCCCCATTGGGGCACATTCCGGGTTGTGTGGGCTCGATCCCCAGTTCGGGGCGTGCAGGAAGCCGAGGATCGGTGATTCTCTCTCCGTCTTCCTTCCTCGCTGAAATCAATAAAAAATTATTTTTTAAAAACCAATAACTGGAACTTTAAGGGAACATAGTCGGGAGGGTGTGTGGAAGGAGCTAAGGCTTATGGAAGTTCTGGAACTCTATGTAATGGAGAGAAGCCTACAGGAAGAACTCTATGTTTGCAATAAAGCTCTATGGTTCTAATTTCCCCTTCCCTTCCGTTCTATTTTCTCTTACATAAATACCCCTCCATCTCGGCACTTAGGCCAGAGTGTGCGCGTGGCTTGCCATGTTTGCATGCACTGGGTTGCAACCCTTCCCCCCCTCTCCCCCACAGAATAAATTCTTCTTGGTGACAAAACACCTAGTTGGTATTATTTTTCAGTCAACATATGGGGTCATTGCACACCTTAGAATGAAAGTAGAAGGCGGGGACTGTATCTTATTCATTGCTGTATCCCCAATACCTACAACAGTTTTTGATGCATAATGGTGCTCAATAAATAGGTATGAATTTATTTAATTGGCAAGCACTACAGTCATTTCAAAATAAATATAGATCTGATTGTAAATACAATATACCTATTTATAAAATGGCCATCCTTGTTCCAATTTTGCCTATTTGGCAAATCATTGTGACCTGTAAGTATGGCTGAAAAAAAGACAGGTGAAATATTTTTTAGATAGAATGAACTCAACATATTCCAAAAGAAAAATTATATGAAACAAATACTTGCCTCTGCCATTATCGGATGCTTAATACAGACATGTGCTGCTTAACAACGGGAATACATTCTGGGAAATTCACCTTCAGGCTATTTCCTGATGGTGCAAATATCAGAGTGTACCGTTAAAAAGACAAAAGTCAGCTGAGTAAATTTAAAGATCTAATTGGCTTTATTCAGCGATTCATGAATCCAGCAGAATCCCATTTAGCAAATAGAGGGGTACTCTCCAGGAGGGGTTGTACAAAATAGAAGGGTGAAGGAGCTTTTAACAAAAAAAAAAAAAAAAAAAGAAAGAAAGAAAGGATTATTTTTAAACCAGTACAGCTTGGGGGGGGGGGGGGGGGGGGGGGGGGGGGAAGGAAAGAGAATGGGAAAGGTTTTTTATCATGCAGTTGCCTCTTCTTTCTGTGGGTAGGAGGTGGAGGATGGAGAGGGTCCGTGTGACAGATCACTTGGTGTTGACCAGAAAATTCCAGACTGGTTGATTAAGAATGTGTTTCTAGTTTAAACAGCAATTAGGTCAGGCATTAAATCTAGGTTTGGCATCATGGGGTTTTAGCACAAGTGAGACCATTTTGGGCCTGTGGTTTTCTCTTTAAAAGTATTTATGTAAACCTATTACACACATAGGCTATATGGTACATAGCCTGTCGCTCTGTAGAGGAGGAAAAATAATTTTACCTTTTCCCTCTGGCTTCTTGGCTGAGACATATTTGTAATAAAAGACGGATAAACAGGAGAAAAACAAAGCTTAATAACATGTATATCTCCTGCATACATGGGAGCGGCCCAGGAAAATGGAGTTATAATTCTCTTTCATGATCATGTACCCAGGCATAGTACAGGTAATGGGGTATGGGAATGGAAATGAATAAGAAATGAGTGGTCTCTATATTCTAGAGACTTAAAGTCTAATGAAAAGACACATTGGCTTTAATGCCAAGCAGACTAGGAAAAGTAGAATAATTGAAGGCATTTGCCATGAGAGATGGAGAAGAGGAACATCCATTCCAATTGGGAATCTTTATGATCTGGAAGGCCTTGCTGAAGAGGTTTTGGGTGTATGTGTACAGGTAGATATATATTTTGACAGATGGTAAAACGCATTTGAGAACAGAGTTAGAAAGCAGGCAAAAAAGGAGTCATAGACCTTATTTTTATTGGCGTATTTTTTAGAGCATTCTAGGTTTACAAAAACATTGTGAAGAAAGTACAGAGAATTCCCATATACACCCTAAAATTACAAACTGTTCATTGCAAATATACCTATTTCGCCTCTTCATCTAGTTATTGCAAAGTTTGAAAGATGGTCTCCAAGAAGAGATTCAGTGGCTACCACAAAACATGTTGGTCAATTCCTAACTTGCTAGCCATTAAGAGGTTGCTTTAGAATCCTCCAGGCCATGGTGTGGCTAAGTCCCCCTACTCTGGGATCAGACTCTCCGTCTACCACTTACTGATTTGGTATAGTTGCACATGGTACCAGGGTCCTCTGAGACTCCAATCTCCTAGAAGTCAAAAGGGGGGCTATACAAATGATTTCCTCCTGAGATATTTCTGTAAGTTAATCTATGTGAAGCACTTGGCACAGTCCCTAGCATATAATTAGAAAATTTTCAATAAATGTTAGCTCTAGTTTGCTATTATTAATTCAGTCTGCATGAAAAGTTCAAACAGTAGTTTTCTTACCCTCTAAATTCAGTGTGCATTCTGGGACACTACCAGATTTCGGGAAATACTCAGACCTTGGGGCCACTCTTAGCCAAGACAGAGATTCCTCTGCCTCCATGCACCTGTCCTTCATCAGTGCTGGATACAGGTGTGGCCCCACAGCTGGCCCTTTGCCTGCCTTACCCTCCCACAGCCACACTTCACACAGATTACAACCACACTCCCATTCACCAGATCCTCTCACGTCTGCCTGAGAATCTCCTCTGGAAGTTATTCTCCAGTTCATTATACCTTGATTACAAGAAATAAAACAGAAAATTCACCTCTGTGGACCAGAGGTTCTAAAATCACAGAAATGTGCCACCTGAATCAGTTCTTAAAAACTTCAGGTACCAAAGAAGAATAAAAATGCTTGGAAATACTCTCTGGTTAAGATGACATCAACTCTCCATCATGCTCAGAATAAAACCCTGTGAGGAAACTAATTAAAACCGCTGCCCAGTGTCACATACAGTTTTGTTTGGCATATACACTGAGTGGCCAGATTATTATGACCACTCCATCAGTACTTCGTTGGGCCACCTTTTGCCTTCAATACTGCGGCAATTCTTCTTGGCATTGACTCCACGAGATGTTGAAAGGTGATGCGAGGAATCTGACACCATGCCTGAGGAATAGCACTGTCCAGTTCTGTGAGATTTGATGGTTGTGGAACCAGCTGCCTGATGGCTCCTTTAACTTCGTCCCACAAATGCTCAATTGGATTGAGACCTGGTGATTGTGGGGGCCACCTAAGCAAGGTAAAGTCTCCCTCATGTTCCTGAAACCACTGCTGCACAATATGAGCACCATGGCATGGCACATTGTCTTGTTGGAAGAAGCCATCTCCATTGGGATACGCCATCAACGTGATAGGATGAACTTGATCAGCAACGATACTTAGGTATGTTGTGCTATTCAGACGTTGTTCCACACGAATTAAAGGGCCCAAATCTGCCAGGAAAACATGCCCCAAACCATAACACTGCCCCCACCAGCTTGAAGGGTTGTACTCATGCATGTGGGGTGCATGCTTTCATGCTGTTTCTGTGAAATTCTTACTCTGCCATCTGCATGATGCAACTGGAAACGTGATTCATCGGACCACATGACTTTTTCCAATGCTCGACTGTCCAATCCTTGTGTTCCTGTGCGGATTGGAGACATTTTATCTTGGTAACTGCAGACAGCAAAGGTGTTCGAACAGGCCTTCGGCTTCCATATCCCATACGATGCAGTGTATGGCTAATTTGTCTACAAACGTCAGGTGATCATAATAATCTGGCCACTCAGTGAGATAGGTTTTACTAATATTTTTATATTATATGACTAAAGTTGGTCTGTTTGTGTCAAATCAAAACAATAATAATAAATGTCCAAAAGCAGGTGTATTATTTGTTTTGGCAGAGTTATTAGAAATCAGAGTGACTAATGGGGAAATCAATGATTCCAATGTCTAAAGCAACTACTGGTTTTTCTCTCTGGACACTTTTCATTAAGGGATGTTGCCTATGGTTTTATAAAGAAGGTTCAAATAATCTGCAATAAATAAATATACACACATAACATTTGCCTTCAATTTCAGAAGAATGAATTCAGAGTTATCTGCTGTATAGTTGTAGATTTTTCTAAATGCTTTTTGGATAACTTCCCAATGCAACCCCAAAGCAAAACTAAACACTTGTAAACCTTAAAAAAGTATTTCAAGCATTTAAATTTATGGGATTACAAAACATAAATTATTTATGTTGTTTTGTTGTTTTAACAAAATGTAATCTTTGTTTTTCCAAGCTGTGAAATCAGTTTCTTATATCCTTCTTTGTGGTCTGCCTCCTTACTTATTATTTCAAATTTATATTTCTAGGAATCAAATAAACCCACCCTACCAGAAGAAATTAAACCTCATTTTTGGTAAACAACTTCTCTATATTATTTCCTAGAAACATATTCCACTCCTTGGAATGAATGATCCTAATAGCTCTACCTGCCACAGCTCTCCCAAGACTTAAAAAAAATAATGTGTATTTATTTGTAACTAATTAAACGTATATACACTAGTACTGTGTTTGTGCCTTTAACCAGAAAATCTGAGCATTTTTCTTTATGGAGCTGCATTATTTGTTATTTCTCATGTGCTAACTCTTAATATCATTTGACTATCTGAAATGTGAAGTCTAAATATTTTATGTATTTTAGAATGCAAATTTTATATATTATGTGTTACTTATCTTCCTTATTATGCTTACTGCATTACAGAGTTAGTATACTTTAAGAAGAATTATAATGCAGTTTGTATAAAATGATATAATTTTAGCTTGGTTGGTGTGGCTCAGCAGTTGTGCTGACCTAGGAACCAAGAGATTGCCAGTTCGATTCCCAGTCAGGGCACGTGCCCAGGTTGCAGGATCAATCCCCAGTAAGGGGTGTGCAGGAGGCAGTCAATTGATGATGTTCCTCTCTCATTAATGTTTCTATCTCTCTATCCCTCTCCCTTCCTCTCTCTAAAAACCAATCAAAACATTTTAAAAAATAAAATAATTGGGAAAGGTGTTGTGGTGTTTTTTTTTTTTTTAATAAAGCTACACAATTTAATAGTATTAAAGGAATATATAAATCAACTAGAGGCCTGGTGCAAGAAATTCTTGCACTGGGGGTGGTTGTCCCTCAGCCCAGCCTGCACCCTCTCCAATCTGGAACATCCTTCTCACAGTCTGGGATTGCTGGCTCCCAACTACTCGTCTGCCTGCCTGATTGGCCCTAACTGCTTCTGCCTGCCAGCCAGATCACCCCCTAACTACTCCCCTGCCAACCTGGTCGATGCCTAACTGCTCCCTGGTAGCCCGATTGTCCTTAACTGCCCTCCCCTGCCAGGCTGGTAACCCCTAACTGTCCTCCCCTGCTGGCCTGGTCACCCCCAACTGCCCTCCCCTGCTGACCTAGTAACGCCCAACTGCCCTCCCCTACATGCCTGGTTGCCCCTAACTGTCCACCTTTGCCGGCCTGGTCACCCTCAACTGCCTTCCCTTGCAGGCCTAGTTCCCCCCCAAGTGCCCTCCCCTGCAGGCCTGGGCCCCCCCAAAACTGCCTTCCCCTGCAGGCCTGATCACCCCCAACTACCTTCCCATGCCAGCCTGGTCGCCCCTAACTGCCCCCCCTGTAGGCATTGTTCCCCCCACTGCCCTCCCCTGCAGGCCTGGTTCCCCCCAACTGCCCTCCCCTGCTGGCCTGATCACCCACAACTGCCCTCCCCTGAAGGCCATCTTGTGGCAGCCATCTTTGACCACATGGGGGTGGCCATCTTGTGTGAAGTCAGGAGGGTCAATTTGCATACTACCTCTTTATTATATAGGATAGTATTACATTGAAATCAAGAACACAGGCTCTGTAGTCAGGCATAGGTGGGTTAAAACTAGTTTCTATGATTCTAGCTGTGTGATTCTGTGCAACTTATCTAAACCCTTTAAGCCTCAATATCTTTATCTGTACAATAGGCAAAATAATGCTTATCTCTTAATATTCTAAAAAGGATTAAATTAGATAATGCTTATAAAGAAGTTGGTTAGAATAATTGGCACTCAGTAAACTCTAAGTGAATGATAGACATTGTTATTATGTGGATGTGCATAGAAAAAAGACTGAAGATTACACAAAATGTTAAAAGTGGCTTAGCTCTAGCTGGTTTGGCTCAGTGGATAGAGCATTGGCCTGTGGACTGAAGGGTCCCAGGTTTGATTCCAACCAAGGGTACATTCCCCGGTTGCAGGCTCCATCCCCAGTAGGAGGCATGCAGGAGGCAGTCGATCAATGATTCTCAACATTGATGTTTCTATCTCTCTGTCTCCCTCTCTGAAATCAATAAAAATACTTTAAATAATAAATAAATAAGGTGGCTTAGATTTTGGGGGTTATTGGAGTATGGTGTGTTGTTTTTTTATTTTAACGTTATCCTTGTTTTCTAATTGCTTCACGATGAATATGCATGTGTTCCAACAGGTCTGTTCGATATCAGGGAAAATCCAGAAACAGCAATAAGTCACTTAAAAGCAATAGAGGTTTATATTAAAAACTTTTCCTCTGGAAACTCCCTGAACATACACTAAGTCTTATCACTTGGGAGTGGTTATGACATACATTTTAGATATTAGAAAGGATAAACTGTGGCTAGATGAAATGCTGCACCTCCTTGCTGGAAAGGGAGTCAGGATAAGGATGGAGTGAGGATGAATGGCGATGACCATGCCCTCTCATTTCCTAGATAAACACTGAGTATCATGCTGCACATCACTTCTAGCACATACCACTTAGGTGGTTATCATGCCTCTCTGGTTCCATTGAGATGCAGTGAGCCATGAAGGAATCCCTCCCTGGGGATCCAATAATGACACGCTGCCATCTTCTCAGGAAATGGAAAGATATGCTGCCCTGTCTATCCTCCAGGCAAGTGTCCTTCATGCTAGTGATGAGAAGACAGAGCCAGGTGACCAGTGGTACCCTTGTGGCCTCCAGGTCCTTACTGGCCTACCTTTGCTAAGTATTCAGGTGAAATTCCTTGTGGAGGGTATGTTGGAGAAGGTCATCGAGATGATATATCCACAATTGACATGAGAACTGGACCTAGGCAATCAGAAGCTCCTCATCCCCTCCACTGTCCTTGTAATGGACCTTCTGCCCATTCCCATAGTGGGAGCCGTTTGCAAGGATAAAGCTTGGAGAGAACAATGTGTTGTTGAGACTACATGACTGAACCCCATTAAGACCTCTATGTAAACTTTTAAAGAATCTGGTGTCTGTCCAAGACAAGTGTCACAGATCCTTGCTTACTAAACTTGCCACCCACCAATCTGGAGTCGCCTCTTTCTTAGGTCTCTCCTTGCCCTCCGTGTCCCTGGCCCCATTTGCAAACCAATAGGGTACTACAATTCACATTATTGACCAGATGATTTCTAAAAATATGGCCTAACTGTGAAATAAGTTTAATTCATTAATGGGAAGGTAGTTAAAGAAAGAGACCATTTTCCACTTACGTTTTTAGCATGAAAACCAATTAGCACATGAGAAAGCCCTTAATGCTTTAATGTTCTCCTCTAATAATGTCTTAAGGTTCACTTGAATTATTTCTTTGCCACTTGGATGTGTCTACCATATTTTGAAAGATTTCACAATCAACATCTTAAATTGAACTCTTTATTGCTGCAAATACATGTGTATGTGTATTCAAATCTTGAATAATGGTCTGAGGTTGATTCATAAATATTTTTACAAGTAGCTTTATTCCATTTGTCATTGGGCCTTAGGGTCATCTTTTGCTTTGCTTTTCTAAATTTGCATGAAACTACTTAAATACAGAAGTGAATAAATCTTTTTTAAGAGTATTTTTAAAATTTAACTTTATTTTTTTGTTAGTAAAATTATATTTAATAATCTCTTTTTTAAATAATTTTTCATATAAGTTTTTCTTATGGACTAAAAATAATAGGAGATACAATATCATAAGATGCCTAAAGCTATTATATGTCTTTCATTACTTTGACGTCCTTAATATTGGTAAGTCAAACTTTCACCCTCACTAAAGGCTCATGTTGATGTAGATAAATTGCTGAACTGTTCAAATAATTTCTTAACATTCTAACTTGTCAAATATTAATAAGGTCATACAATATCATATTGAATGAGTTGATTAACCACATTCTTTTTAAAAAATATATTTTATTGATTTTTACAGAGAGGAAGGGAGAGGGATAGAGAGTTAGAAACATCCATGAGAGAGAAACATCGATCAGCTGCCTCTTGCACACCCCCTACTGGGAATGTGCCCGCAACCAAGGTACATGCCCTTGACCGGAATTGAACCTGGGACCATTCAGTCTGCAGGCCGACGCTCTATCCACTGAGCCAAACCGGTTAGGGCACATTCTTTTTTTTTTTTTTTTATTGATTTCAGAGAGGGAGAGAGAGACAGAAACACCAATGATGAGAGAGAATCACTGATCAGCTGCCTCCTGCAGCCCCCTACTGGGGATTGAGCCCGTAACCCAGGCATATGCCCTTACTGGAATCATGCCAAGATCTCCTGGTTTGTAGGTCGACCCTCAACCACTGAGCCATGCTAGCTGGGCCTTTTTGCTTCTTTACAATAAAAGAACCATAAGCACAAATAGATATGTGTATTTTGAGAAAAATCATTTTGTAACATTTCAGGTCAACAAATTAATAAAAATCCAAGTTTTGTTCAATAAAGCCAACAAATAAGAATATATTTCATTTCTATGAAGGAGCTGAGGAAAGAAAGAGAGAAAGTTCCAAAGTTGGAAATCTGGAAAAGTTCCAAAGAAAAAGAAATAAAGACAACAAAGAAAAAACAGATACAAGGAATCCGTAAACTCTGAGATTAGCCATAGTATAAAGTAAGGTACTCCTGTTTCATATTATTTTAAATCCATTTGAACCTTAGATCAATGTTAATTTGATTATTAACAGTTTTTAAATATCCCCATTTCCTTTGGGAAGCATGTGGTTTGCTTTTATTTTCAAACACCAAGGTTTATTATTAAAGATGTATTTTTCCAATGGAATTCTGGGCATCTTATCCATACATGAAGGAATAACTTAAGAGTCAACACATTCACTCAACTCCTACAAGTGTTCTATTCATGAATTTACTAGATACCTATTCTCAATGGCCTTTTGAATTTCACAGCTCCTTATATTGTTGTTGTTTTTTCTGTGTGAAATCATAGCCACCTCATTCAGTATTTAAACTCTGAATCAGAATCTATTTTTGAGCCATTTTCTCCAAATCAGATATAGAGTTTTGTTCTATAAATATTCTATCAGTGTAATTTATGCATCAACATTATTAAGGCAGAAATAACATTGGGAAAATCAATATTTTAACCACCATTCACAAATTGCCAATTAATCTTTAAACCTTTGCATATCCTGTGAATGATTATTGGTTATCACATCACTATTGAGGAAATATCAGTGTGCTTTATTCTTTATGGATAAGACCCATCTATAGGCTACATCTCAAGTGTTGGAGAAATGAGAAGGTTTAGAAAGAATAGAAAGGCCGTCAGGTTTTAATAAATGGAAATTTTACTATTCTTGTTAACACGTGCTCTTCTATCATAACAAATAACATTCAACAAATACTTTTCAAGCACCTACTAAGTGCTAGGCTCTTCCCGATCTGCTAGATATCATTATCATCACCTCCATGGTTGATGAATGGGAAAGCTGAGATTCACAGACTCATAGTAACTTGCTCAAGCTCTCACAGCTTGTAAAGCCAAGATCCTAAATCAGGATGTTTGACACCCGAACCTAAGTGCTTCGCTTGCTATACAACTACCGTACATCTGACTCGGGGGTTTCCTTGGGTCAGCTATAATCAGATTTTGAACACAGACATCTCAGAATTAGAATGTGGGCCAGGATATCCACTCAGATAATATTGACTTGATCTTGGGCAAGTTACTTACCTTCTCTGTGCCTCTGATTCCTCATTTGTGTAATGAGGATATTAACAGAACCTACCCGTTGGAGGAAGTCATTGGGAGGACAGGACCACCAGTTGATCCTTGAGCTGGACTCAGGTAGTCTGAGGCTCCTAACCCCCTTCCCTGTCCTTGGAATGTGTGTTCTGCCCACTCTTCGCATAATCCGAGTCGGTTCAAGGATGAAACCTTGAGAGAACAATGTGTTGTTGAGACCATCTGGACGGTGGATGAACTTAACCTAGTTAAGGCCTCTTTATAAATTCTTAAAATTCTGGCAAATGAGTGCAGAGATCTAGCTCTATTGCACCTGCTCCCAACAAGCCTCATATGTAAGTTCCCTTATTTATTAAACCTGCCACCTACCAATCTGGAGTGGTTGGCCTCTTTCTCCGTGTGAAGAGATTTCACCCGGAGTTTGCAAACCAACACTCCCTCCCAGGGTTGCCCTGAGAATTAAATGAGTTAACATGCGTGAATCATTAGGAAAATGTCACATACATAGTGAGAACTATTATTAAATCTTGTGAACTATTTATTATTTAGAATTGTGTTCTTATAGATGTTCATTCTCTAGGGATATTTATTTGCTTTTTGTTTGGCGGGGTTTTCCATTCTCTACTTCTGATGTTGGAGGATGGTAAGAAAATAGTAGCAGCTGTTCAGCTGTTAGTGTTAAAAGAAGAAAGCTGCACAAATAGGCGGTGGAAAAACACAATTATTTCAAGAGATATCAAAAGGAAGAAAAAGAGAGAATAATATTGCATGTCAGAAGGAGGGTTTGTACAAGCTACCCTAGAGTAACACACACACACACACACACACACACACACACACACACCCTGATCATTGTTTTTATAGAAATCAAAACCTAGGGAGTTGATGATACAAACCAGCACATTAAATCCAGGACCCTAAGTACAAGGGATAGAGTACAATGAGCAGGATGTAATAATACAATCACATCCTCAGAGACCTCCCCCGCACTTGTGCCCAGACATTTTCTTCCTGCCACTGCTCCTGTCCCTGAGGCCGTATCCAGGGCTACAGTTAGCTGGGACTCTGGCCTCCCATGACCATGTCTATATGCTCTCCCTCCCTGTCTAACTCCACCTGCAGCCTTTGCTACACACTGGCTCTTTTAAGATTTTAACAAGGCACCGATATTGAAGTTTGTTATTCCTACCAATGGTGGTGGTCAAAATCATGAGAAGTTCTCTGAATACTAAATGTGGTCAGCCTTGCAAATAATTTTTATGGACTCTTTTGTAGCAATGGTTGGTAAGGGGGAAAAGGCATCAATTCTAGCAGCGAATTGCATGAGACTGGTTATGTGTGACTACCTCCGACAAGGCCAACAGACAATATGATCAGTCTCTAGGGCTCATGGACTCTAAACCCATTAAAAATCTTCTTTCAACATTTCTCTTTTCAGGTTTCATTCTTTTCGCGTGTGTGATAAGCTTTGACCTTGTTTTTATGGTTTTGACTTTTTTCTCTGTAAGATTCCTAAACAGGGTGGCCTTTCCTTCCTCTGAGGGTGTGTGTGTGTGTGTGTGTGTGTGTGTGTGGTGTGCGTGTGCCCCCACTTACATGCATTTGGTAGGGGTGATTAGGAAGATAATGATACTCTAATACATATTTGTGAGACCTTGGCCAGGCCACTTTCTCACTGAGGGCACTAGATTTCTTTTATCACTTCCAGAAGCAAGTTTATATAATTTGATGTTTCTATGATTTCATAAGAATTGGTCTCATGGTTTAGAGGTCCAAAGCTCTACTCAGTTTCTAACTATGAAAAATATTACAATGGCTTTCTTAAATTGAAAAAAATAGGTGTACAGTAGGCTATACCACCCAGGTTTATGTACGGGCACTCTAGAGTGGCATTGTTTGCATGTGCTAGGAAATATATGTATGAGTATGTGGAGAGATACCATAGTTTTGTTTTTTTTGGTTTTTTTTTTATAATCTACCAATTAAAAGATAGTATCAACTGGTTCAATCCTTTTACATGTATTGAGATTTATTATGTGGCCCAGCATATGGTTAATCTTTGTAAATTCCATATGTTTAATTCATATTTTCAGCTCTGCCAGCAAGGAAATAAAGGCCTACTTCTCTTCACTGAAAATAATGCATATTTTGCCTTTGTCAATTGGAGCGTACTATAAATTGTCAATTAGGTTAAGTTGGTTGTTGGCTCAAACCTTCTATATAAGAGGATAAGAGTGATGACTTCCAAGCTTTTTACACGTCACAACTGAAACCAGAAATCTCAAGAAGTTAATATTAAAAACCTGTAAAGTAAATCCAGAGAAGCATAAAGAAGGAAATAATAAGGGCAGAAATTAATGAAGTAGACAACAAGCTTCTGATAATGAAAATCAACAACAAAAAAGTTGATTTGTTGAAAATTGATAAATGTTTAATAAGACTAATGAAGAAAAGAGAGAATGCACAAATATGAAATATCAGGACTGAGAAGGGTAGACCTCACTAGAGATTCAGATCTTGGTCTCTAGATATCACCAGAGATATGCCAGGAATTCAAAGTAAATAAGAATATATTAACCCTTTGCACTCGCTTGCTTTTTTTCTCAATTCCTTTATTCTACTCGGGATTTAATTTTTTAAATACCCCAGATTTTACAAAGCACGGCAGTAGAATAAAAAACTGGAGTTTCTTTTCATACAAACTTATTTATTTGGATTTTTTTATATTTCAAATTATTGACACATTCAATAACCGTCACACTCGACATCCGAGTGCAAAAGGTTAAGATATTATAAACAATTTCATGCTAATACATATTTAAATATAGATGATAAGGATATATTTCTAGAAAATACCTCTTAGTAAAACCTGCAGAAGATCGATATCTAAATAGACCTATAATAGTCAAGTGTATTCACAATTTTTATTTTTTTAAAATAAGTAAGAACTAACTCCAATACTTCACAAATTTTTCCAGTAAAGTACAATTATGGGAGGAAGAATTCATTTGGAATATTTGGCAGCCCATAGGATGGTAGAGAACAGATTTTTGCCAGAGATCTAGATAAAAATTATGAACAACAAATACATATCTATCAACAAGTGAATCTAAAAGTCAAGTGAATTAAAAATCTGAGGAACAGAATAAACTGGTGAACTTAATAGAATCAGGCATAGAATGGGAGTGGATTGATAATTCTCAGGGGGAAAGGGGTGTGGGGAGTATGGGAAGAGACTGGACAAAAATCATACACCTATGGATAAGGACAGCGGGGGGGGGAGGTAAGGGAAAAGGGGGGGTAGGAACTGGGTGGTGGGGAGATATGTGGGGAAAAAGGAGAAACAATTGTAATCTGAACAATAAAGATTCATTAAAAAAAATAATAATAAATAAAATATATTTTAAAAAAATGCATACATATATTTAGTAGAAAAATTGAACTCCATATATGAAATATAAGTGATAAATCATATTTATTTCAATGATTTCAAATTTTGACTTCTAAAATATATACTGAAAATAATTAATTTTATAAAATTTTCAAAGTACAGAATAATAATTACCCAAACATTGTAAAGTATTTACTTCAATAGAATATTTTGATGTTCTTTGAGTAAATTATTTGATACCCAAATCTGCCATAATGTGGGACAATTAACTACTGTTTCATAATAACTATCTTTCAAAGTGAATTATAATTTTTTTCCATGTCTGTTATTTTTGTTAAATTTATTTTGGTGATAATGGTCAATAGGGTCATATAAGTTTCAAGCATACATTTCTATGATACATAATCGGTATATTGCATTGTGTGCCCACCACCCAAAGTTAAATCATCAGACCATTTATATTATTTAAAAAAAAACAACTCACAGTACATGAGTCTTTGTAAGAGGTGGAGACTTTATCCCACTATTAAAAAAAGCCCTGACCGGTTTGGCTCAGTGGATAGAGCATTGGCTTGCGGACTGAAGGGTCCCAGGTTCGATGTCAAGGGCATGTACCTTGGTTGGGGCACATCCCCAGTAGGGGGTGTTCAGGAGGCAACTGATTGTTTCTCTCTCATCGATGTTTCCTCTCTCTCCCTCTCCCTTCCTCTCTGTAAAAAATCAATATTATATTTAAAAAACAAAACAAAAAAATAAAAAAAAAAAACCTAAAGAATACCAGATATTTCCTTCCGTACCTGGGATTTTTGAATGTGGAGGAAGAAACACAAAGACAAAAATTTAGAGATAATTCGCAGTGGTAGAGTCAGCATGGTGCCCAAGCACTGCAGCTGGGTCCTAACAGACTGTCCTGATGGGGTACAACCTTGGATGTGTTCTCTGATGGGGTACAATCTTGGATGATGTCAATCATCATGCATTCCCATTCTTGTTGGAATCCTTCCCATTAGCCAAAGTCTTTAAAATCTGTGAGCTACGTCATAGCATTGTAATGAATTCCCTTTCTCTTTAGTGTAGCCAGAGAGGTCAATCATCATGCATTCCCTTAGTAACCTGAGGTGATATTGCTGAGAAAGGACTAGCGCCTTTCACAGCCCACTCATGAGGCATTGCAGTACCTTCTAGAATCCCTCATTAAGTAGCATCAGTTGCTGCCATCTCCAGAGTAGGATTCTGGCTTTTAGAGAAGGCCTAGCCTTTCCCCACTGGAAGAATCCACCACTCTGTCACCCTGACTCTTCAACTGGGCTCTTTCTCAGACTTCCACTCTCACTTGGGATGACTATGCAGGTTTAGGTTACTTACTTCATGGCTGCTGAAAGGCAGTGCAGTCTTCAGGATGCAGGCGTTTTCCATCCCAAATGGCAAGCATTCCCTCAACAGAGATGGTATCAGAGATTTGAACCTGGTATTGTAATGGAGCATCTACATGTTTGTTTCTCAGCCTTGACCAACCATGAAAGTCAAAAGAACAGTTTCTAGAGCTGCTATCCATTGCTGCCTATTCATGCCCAATTTAGCACTGGTAAGGACATTAGCAGTGGTTTGATATAGTTTATACTATAAACGGTATTATAATTCATACAAATCTTAAAATGTAATCACCATATTCTTTGTCACGTCTAAGAATATTAACTAGGGTGTAAGAGATCAACCAAAGGACTTGTATACATACACATGAGCCTAACCAATGGACACAGATGGCGGGGGTTGGGGGGGAGATGAGGGCATGTGCTGGAGGGTGGGGGCGGCCAGGGAGAGGTCAAAGGGGGGAAAAGGAGACATGTGTAATACTTTAAACAATAAAGAATTTAGAAGGCCACCAACTAGACACATGGTATTCCTGTAGCACAGAGTCCCTTTTGCTTCATGCAGAATAAAACCCTCTGATTTCACTGTCAGGTGTGCAGTTTTAGCTTTGTGACAAACCCAAGCAGAGGGCCATGCTGCGTGCAGGGGAAGATAGGGGTAGAACAGAAAAGTAACGTTCTTCCAGGGCCATGAACAGGCAGGAGAAGGTGAGTGGCAAGTGTTGCAGAGCCGAGTCTGCATAGCTGTTCCTAGCACAGAAGACACCCTTTTCTGGCCAGAAATGGTGACATACTGATTTCTAGCACTTTAAAATCCTTCCTCCTACCCGTCAGGCAGAACACTACTACTTTTTCTATTTCTCTAGTGACCTTGGTGCCATAGCTGTCTCTCATAAGGGTGCATTTCCAGTACACCCAATATTCCTGCTTTTAGGCAGGGTGGCCTCTGCAAAAGATTACTCCCATCCATTGTCTGTCATTATTTTTGTTTTCATATTGTCACCATTCAAGGGTGACCTGATTTCATGGTCCTAGATGGCACCTTTCTGTAGTTTCCAACAGGCTATTAAAAAAAAAGAATAGTAATTTATGAATCAGGTAGCAACTCTAATTGTGACACTGAAATAACCTAGCTAATTCTACTTGAGGGTGCTCCTGTTATAATACTACTTCAAGCCTCCCAAGTTAGCATTTATGTGAAATAGTATTAGTGTTGAGAAAATTCAATATACAACACAATCCTCAGCATGGCAGCTCCCAGGCTTCTCTCTCTCTCTCTCTCTCTCTCTCTCTCTCTCTCTCTCTCTCTCAGATTTAGAGGCCCTCAATACTGTAAATTCAGAAATATTCCCTGGCTCTGGGATCATCCCCTGTTGAGAAACAATGTGTTCCTCATAGTGTGTCACAAAGTTGAAGCAGGGCCAACCTTTATCAAGGTCAGTTCCAACCCCACCTCCACCTCCTGCCCTAGTCTACATACTCAACCTCCTCCAAAGTCCTTATAAGGACATCATAAGTTTCAAATGTTTCACATCCTCTTCTGGTATTGAAATATAGCCAAGCCTTAGAAATACCCTGAGTTACTCTTTTAGGACTGAAAAATTCTCAGGGTAGTTTTTCTAAAATATATTACCTATTGTGTTGTCCTGTTCTGTAAATTCATATCCTTTTCTCCTAGATTATAGATTTACCTTTAATAATTCCCTGAATCCTTTGGGCCCCAAAGAATTACCAAGGACAAAAGTAATATCTGAAAGCCCTCTGCACTTCCCTGCTCCCAGCCATGTTTATAGGCCTGTTGGCATGAGTACACAGAATGTGTCCTGAGAGTATGGCTAACAACCCAAAGAGGCTAACACCCAACCCTTGTCTTAGCCTGGGTGTAACAGAAAGCAGAGCCCAAAGAAAAGATTTATATGCCCATACCTTGTTGGGAAGTGTGTCCCTGAAGGCAAGAATGAGAGGTAATAGTAGTGCAGCAAAGAAAGAGAAGATGTGTGATTAGTTGTTTATCACCATGTGTGACTGGCTGCTCAGTCCCATGAGATCACTTGGAATATTAAATTTTCCATTTATTTTAATCTGATTTAATTTTAAAAATAAATATTAAATTCTCAGAGAATATGTTATTTGACCACAACAATGTTAAAATTAAAAATCAATAACAAAGACTGGAAAGACCTCAGATATCCTTCCATAAGTGAATGGTGAAACAAACTAGTACTTCCATACCATGGATTACCACTTAGCAATTAAAAAACAAACAATTGACCAACGCAACAGCTTAGATGAACCTCTGGAGAATAATGCTAAGTGGTAAAACAATTCCAAATGTTACATATTGTAATGATTCTATTTACATAACACTCTTGAGATGACAACATTATAGATATGCAGAACAGATGAGTGGTTGCCAGGAGATAAGCAATCTGTGGGTGAAGAGGGCAATGGGTGTGGCTCTAAGAGAGCAAGATGGGGTATCCTTGTGGTGAATGTTCTCTAACTTGACTGTACCCATGTCCATATTTTGGCTGTTTTACAAGATATTATCATCGAGGGGTAAGGGTACATGAGATCTCTCTGTATTTCTTACAACTTCGTGTGAATCTATAATGATCTAAAAATACAAAAAGCTCAATTTAAACACATGGGGAAAGTTCATATAATTATCATTATTTCACTATCATTCAAGTGCTAAAACCAAAGTATACCGCCAAATCTTACTTTCCATGTATCTCACTCCATTACACCATAGATGAGAACCTTAGTAATTGAAATGCCATTGCAGGCCGGGCGTTATCACTGTGCTCCAGAACTCAGGAACGGGTTGCTGACTGCCATAGGACTTGTGAGTGAACCAGTTTCAGAATCCCATCCTGAGGATCTGGTTTCAAGGGCCACTGCTAGTACTGTACATTGCAGAGTCTGAGACGAAGCTTAAATGCCAAGGTGAGAGGTAGGGAGAGCAAAGCAGGTGAGGACAGAGAACTAATATACAGATGGGTCGTCAAGCTGGCCACTTGCACAGGCATCACCTTGTTGGGGAAGATGCAGGAGAAGCTAATAATAGGAGTCTTTCTACTTAGGTCATAAAACTTTGCAGATACGTTACAGGGGTGGAAGAGAGATTTTTCACTACATTTTTACACTTCAGGAACCGTGTAAATGCATTATCTATTTTATTAAAAAACACAAGAAATGCCTGAAAAATGAAAATATAAAAGAAAGAATTCTAACTAATCCATTGGCCTTACAGAACTCTAAATCCATGTGTGACTGTCATGATCCTGAAATCTAGGTTGCATCAAGTACGTGATCAGCTCTTTTTCTTCTTTGAGAATTTCTGAGTTGTTATACAAGAGAGAAGTTCTGCGAGCTCAAAAGACCTATCTACCGGTATGGTGAGGGTGACACCTGCAGGACAAAATGAGAATTGGTCGATTTACTTACATGAGCAGAAGAGCACTACACTTGGGGCATGATTTAAGGTGGGTGAGCATGGATTTCCTATCCAAACGTCTACTAGACAAAGAAGTTTGCATAAGCACTGAGGGCATTTTTATAGAGGGTGTCCAGGAAAGGCACTTTCTACTCACTAGTTGTATCTTTCAGCAAAGGTGCTTAATAGCCTCAGACACATGGTTCCTGCAGTTGTAAGATCTGGGGAATGAGGCCCATTTTCCAGAGTTGTATGGATTTAGAATGAAGTTCATTGTTCAGCTCCCGACACATTATAGATAACTGGTGGTTATTGGTATTTTTAATAGTGTTAATTGGGAAGAATGAGAGAAAACCCAATTTAATTTCATACATTCCGAGGGTTCTATCATAATATAGGGGATGGGGGGCAAGGATGAATGGGGCAGTTGAAGCTTATATGCCATCATGAGCTAAGGAAAGAGTGTAGTGGTTTGGGACTTCAAAGGAGAGAAAGGCATTTCCCATGAAGATGAAAAGTAAATGTTTGGTAAACAAAAGTTTGCTGGGCCACACAGAGGCCCTGCTGAGCCTCCCCACCACACCCAGACCTTATTCTTGGTCAATATCTCTGGAGATAGCTCTATTGGGGGAAACAGGTCCTTTCTCTAAATTATTTTGGGTAGTTAATGGGGAAGGTAATAAGAAAAACATACTTAGTCTTCTGTTTCTTAAAAATAATCAGCCTATGCCCTAGCTGGTTTGGCTCAGTGGATAGAGCGTCGGCCTGCAGACTGAAGGGTCCCAGGTTCAATTCTGGTGAAGGGCACATGCTCAGGGTTGCGGGCTCGATCCCTCAGGAGGCAGCCCATCAATGATTCCCTCTCATCATTGATGTTTCCATCTCTCTGTCCCTCTCCCTTCCTCTCTGAAATCAATAAAAATATATTTTAAAAAATAATAATTAGCCGAAACCGGTTTGGCTCAGTGGATAGAGCGTCGGCTTTCGGACTGAAAGATCCCAGGTTCGATTCCGGTCAAGGGCAAGTACCTTGGTTGCGGGCACATCCCCAGTAGGGGGTGTGCAAGAGGCAGCTGATCGATGTTTCTCTATCATCGATGTTTCTAACTCTCTATCCCTCTCTCTTCCTCTCTGTAAAAAATCAATAAAATGTATTAAAAAAATAAATAAATAAAGTGAGAATGATTAAATAAATAAATAAATAAATAAATAAATAAATAAAATAATAATAATTAGCCTATGGTTACCAGAGGAAGAGGTTACCAAAGGAACTGGGTGAAAAAGGTGAAAGTTTTGAGAAATACAAATAGTCACAAAATAGTCACAGGGATGCAAAGTACAGCATAGGGAATATAGTCAGTACTATTGTAATAACTATGCATGATGCCAGTTGGGTACTGAAAATATCAGAGGGAACACTTTGTCAGGTATGACTATCTAACCACTATGCCGCACACCTGCAATCAATACAAAATAATATTGCATACTAACTGTAATTGAAATTAATTTAAAAAAATTTTTAAATGTAAAAAATATCGTCCTAAATTAATCTTCATGTCAAAGAGACATTTTGGGGTGCCAAATTCTGCTCCCCTACAATAGCCACTGTTGGCTATTGTTTTAGTTAAATACATGTGAATACTCTGGTCACAGCCTGAAATATATAGCTTACTGTGGCTAACAGTGACTAAGAAAAACGTTGCCTTGGAAAAACTAGGGAATTTCTGTAGCTAATAATTTTTGAAATAGAGGGAGTGAGAGAGGAACAAATTCACCTTTTGAAAAACACACACACAATATGGTTATTGATGGTACCTTATCAATTCCCAGCCCAAAGTTGCTAATAAGCATTAGAAGAATATCCTTCCTCAATAACATGAGTGAGAAGAGATTGCTATGATCAGAAAATCAAAGGATGTAGCCTCACACGTGCAAAAAAAAAAAAAATCTTGTTGGAGAATGTTAAATTAGATTGTTTCTGAAGGTCACAGCAGCAGTGAAACATATGCTGATTTATTTGGCAATGGCGACCCCTAGAGGCCTTATGTTAGAACTGCAGCAAAACATTATCATTATTATTAATATTATAAATTTTAAGATTTGACTTTGGTTGACATCATAGGCTTTGGAAACAATAAAGAAAGTTAGAGAATTTAATTAGGTATACTTGGGTCCTCCTAAGACTTATTTCTCACCCTTTATTTGCCAAGCACTTTTATAAATAATATCTAATTTGGTTTTCACAATAATTCTGTGAGGTAAATATTATCACTTTCATTTCTTAAATTTTGTTTTCAAATTTATTATATTTTATTCTATTTTCCAAGATTTATTGAGATATAATTTACAAATAAAAATTGTGTATATTTAGGTTGTACTTTGTAATTTTTAAAATGCTTTTTATTTTTATTTTTTTAATCCTTATTGTTGAAAGTATTACATATGTCCCCCTTTCTCCCCCATTGACCTCTTCTAGCCCATATCCATCCCGTACCCCAAGCTTTCACCACCCTATTGTCTGTGTCCATGGGTTACCCTTTGTGATTTTTTTTATAGTATATAATGTGAGGATTTAACGTGCATATACATTGTGAAATGATTATTGTGATAGAGTTAAATAACCCATCCATCACCTCACATAGTTATTTTTTCTGTGGTGAGAGCATTTAAGGTCCACTCCCAGCAAATTTCAAGACTACAAGACAGTATTATTAACGATAATCACCATGATGGCATTAGATCTCCAGAACTTAGACATCTTTCAACAAACATTGGTGCCCTTTGACCAGCATCTCCCCATTTCGCCCGCCTTCTGTCAACCAGTTTTCTGTTCTCTGCTTCTATATGAGTTCAACTTTTTTTTGGATTCCATATATAAGTGACATTATACAGTATATATCTTCCTGTGTCACTTAACGTGACGTCCTCCAGGTTTGCCCATATTGTCACAAATGGCTATTATCAAAAAGATGAGGTAAGTGCTGGTGAGGATGTGGAGAAAGTGGAAGGCTTGTACACTCTTGGTGGGAATCAAACTGGTACACCATTAATGCTAAAAGTGTGAAAATTCCTCAAAAAATTAAAAATAGTGCTACCAAGTGATCCAGCAGTCCCACTTCTGGGCATATATCTAAAGGAAATAAAATCAGTGTCTTGAAGAGATATCTGCACCCCTATGTTCACTGCATTATTCACAATAGCAAACTCAGAGAAACAACCTAAGTGTATATTATTCACTTCCATGTTGTAAATGAAGAAACAAAGACTCAGGAAATAAAGTGATATACTAGTATCTAAAAGCAGAAACTCAGAAAGTGGCAGGGCAAAATCTAAAATTCAGGACTCTGATTCCCAGGCCAGCAGTTGTTCTAATATACTACAATCAAAATAGTATGCTTTCTCTTAAATGATGAGAACTTGGAGATCCCTTTGCCCATTCTTTTCATCCCTAAATGGGGAAAAAATAGAGGAGAGCCCGTTGTCTTGGGTCACATAGCTGTAAACAGCAGAAGCAAGGTTAGCATTCCTGTTTCCTGGGGTGTTTTTTTCCTTTTTTTTAAAGGAGTTTTAAAAAATGTCTTTTATTGATTTTAGAGAGAGAGGAAAGGAGAGGAAGAGAAAGAGAGAAACATCGTTCAGCTGCCTCCTGCCCACCCCCTTACTGGGGATCTAACGCAACCTTTTTTTTTTTTTTAACGCAACCCTTGATCTCACAACCTGGGCATGTACGCTGACTGGGAATTGAACCAGAGACCTATCGGTACATGGGACAACATTCAACCCAGTCACACCGGTCAGGGCCCAAAATGGTTTTTATGTATGTATTTATTTACCTATAATATATTTTTATTGTTTTCAGAGAGGAACGGAGAGGGAGAGACAGAAACAGAAACATCAATGATGAGAGAGAACAATTGATTGTCTGCCTCCTGCATGCCCCCTACTGGGGATTGACCCTGCAACCCAGGCATGTGCTCTGACAGGGAATTGAATCATGACCTCCTGGTTCATAGGTCAATGTTCACCCACTGAGCCACACCAGCCGGGCCAGAATAGTGTGTGTTTTTTTTAAAAAAAAGAGGAAAAAGTAACTGCTTAGAAAAAGACCCTAAATATTCTAGATAAAATATTTAAAAACAAAATTTTAATTCAGGAAAGTTAATTTCCTGAAATTCAAAGTTGAAATATTTTAAGTGAAGGCAGAATAGAAACAGAACATTTCAGAGGATAAAAAGGACTGAGCAAGGTAATCAATGAGGTGAGGAATTGAGCGGCAGAGACTGCTCAAAGGGCATCTCAGAATTATGGTGACCTTGAGTTTTCTACCTGATGGCCTCATAGGACGTGAGAGCAGAAAGCAAACCTTCAGGTCTCCACAAGATGGAAATTCAGACAGGATCTCACTACATAAAGCCAGGACTCAGATGGGGTAAACACTCAGTTGGAAGGGTGTGTTTAAAAATCAAAGACATTCTACAAATGAGAGCAGGGAAAATGTTTGCCTTTCTCAAACTTGGTGCTGGGTTGGGAGAAGGGAGTGTAGGGAAGCAAAATTTGCCACCCCAAAATGTGTCTCTTGGCATGAGAATCATTTTATTTTCAAGAAACAAAAGACTCAGGAAGAACCTTGAGCCTTCCTCTTAATTGCCTAAAAGAATTTAGACAGGGGCCTATTTCAGGAAATAGAGCAATCACCAGCACTATCTACAAAGAATTTGGGCGAGGTGTGGTGCGAGAGACTTGGCAGGGGCTAGAAGTCAGAAGCCACTCCGTGTCCCCTTGTCTCTGCAAGGTCCAGAAAACTTTTGTTTACCAAATGTTTGCTTTTCCATCTCCATGTGATTTGCCTCCTTCCTCTTTAAAGTCCCAAACTACTACCTTCCGCTCCTTAGGTTAAGATGGCACATAAGCCTCAACTGCCCATTTATTGGGTCCTAGTGTAATGCCATTTTGGTTGGAGAGCATGCCTCTATATATTTTTCTCTCTCTGCTGTTCAGTTTGGTTAATTTTAACTATCTCAGTTCATGGATCCTTTCCTATGTTTCCTCCATTCTGGTTTGAACTCATCCACTGAACTTTTTTACTTCAATTATTGTATTTTTTCAGTTCTACTATTACTATAATCAGTTTATTCTTTGCATCTTCTATTTCTTTACTTTTCATTTTCTTTCTAAAGCTTTCTATATTTTTTAATTTGTTTTAAGCAGGTCCGTGATTGCTTGTTCAAGCATTTTATCATGGCTTCTTTAAAACCTTTTCCAGACAATTCTAGCATTGTTGTCATATTGGTGTTGATATCTATGAACTGTCTTCCTTTCATTCAGTTTGAGGTCTTCCTGATTCTTGTATGACAAGACATTTTCTAATTAAACCTGAACATTTTCATATTCAGTTATGAGTTGCTGGATCTTATTTAAATGTTCTGTGTGAACTGGCTTTTCCGGCATCACTTTGTCAGTATAAGGAGAGCATTGCCTCATCCTGCAGGGTGGAGGTAGAAAAGCAGGTTATTTGACTAACCCATGGGTGTCAATAGTTACTGTTGGGCAGGAGTGGGGGTTCAGCTCCCCACTGTGGTCTCCACCAATGCTATGGTGAAGTTGACCTTGTTCCTATGGGCAATGTGAAAGTTCTGACTCTCCATTAAGCCTCCTCTGACATCCCCTCCATTAGTGGGGAGAGAGCGCCTTCTTACTGCCAGTGGTAGCAGAAGTCCAGACAGCCATGACACCTTGTTGGAGGGGGTTTCATTACAGGATAATAAGAATGAAAGTTCCACAAACTGTGGAATCTTAAAGGAAAAAGCGGGGGAGGGTGGGTGGGTGGAAAGAGATCAACCAAATAACTTGTATGCATATATACATAACCTATTGATATGGGCAATAAGGTGGTGAAGGCCTGGGGCAGGGGTGGAAGTGGGTTAGAAGATATCAATGAAGGGGGGGGGGGAGGGGGACATCTGTAATAATTTCAACAATAAAGATTTAAGAAAATAAATAAATAAGAGAAACCAAGATGGCGGCATAGGTAAACACCTAAACTGCTGCCTCACACAACAATTTCAAAACTACAACTAAAAGACAAAATGTCGATCACCCAGAACTACGGGAAAGCTGGCTGAATGGAAGTTCTACAACTAGAAGGAAAGAGAAAAGAGCATTGAGACGTGCACAAGCGCTGAAAAGCTGAGGTAAGGAGGCGCATGAACCAGGCTGGCGGCGGGCATTGCTTTTTTCAACCCAAAGGGAGACAGGCTCCCGATTACTCTGAAATCCAGTTTCTGGGGAGACGCTGGGGACCCAAACTCCTGCAGGGAGAAGCTGGACTGTCTGCCATCAGGTCGGAAAGTGAGGGTGGCTTGCTTGCAGAGCTGCACGCAGGAATCATTGTTTACTGCGCTGGGGCACGAGATGTGGGGACGCGGAAACTCGGAGACACAGAGATGGCTGACTGGCAGCCATTGCTGTTTGCCACACCCTAGCCTAGTGACTCCCTGAGACCCCGCCCCGCACAATCTACAAACCCACCCAAGCTCCTCGCAGTGGCTTTTGCATATGAATGGCCTCCCCTATCGCAGTGTAACCTAACAAACTGCAGCTCTGGTCAGACAGCTCCAAAACCTCCAAACCCCAAGCAAAGAGGAGAAAACTGTAGTTCTCGCTGTAGCTCCTGCTGGGTGGCCTCAGACAGTAGCTGACCTGCACCCCATTGGAGGTCCAGAAGCCAGTGTACCTAGTGGTCAGTGTGAGACGACACCAGATTTCAACTCCTCACATCCATAAGTGACACATTCAAAAGGCAGACTCAGTGAGCACCAAAGCCCCACTGAAGAAAGTCCTGCCCCATAAGCGTGTCTCCAGCGCAGCAGTTCTTCCATTATAGACACAGCAGGTCCTCACAACCAATTGGCCTGGAGGTCAATTCCTCCCAGTGTACCAACAGCAATAAAGGCTTAACTACACCAAGACTTTGCACTCAGCCCACAAAGGGGTGCACCAAGAGCGTCCACCTCAGGTGATTGGGGAGGCTGAGCCACTGATCCCTATAGGTCATCTACCACACAAAGCCACTCCATCAACACAGGGAAGCAGCCAAAATGTGGAGACAAAGAAACATGTCACGAATGAAAGAAATGGTGGAAAGCAAACTACTGGACATAGAATTCAAAACCACATTTATAAGGTTACTCAAGAATCTTCTAAAAACCGCTGAGACTCTTGATGAGATCTACGAGGAGCTTAGTGAGACCTTCAAGGACCTTAATGAGAATGCCAAAAAAATGGAAAAGGACCAGTCAGAAATTAAACATACACTGTCTGAAATAAATAATATACAGAAATTCAACTGTAGATCAAAAGACCCCAAGAATCAAACCAAAGATCTGAAACATGAGGAAACAAAAAACACCCAACCAGAAAAACAAAAAGAAAAAAGAATCCAAAAATATGCAGATAGTGTAAGAAGCCTCTGGGACAACTTTAAGCATACCAACATCTGAATTATTGGGGTGCCAGAAGAAGCGAGAGAGCAAAATATTGAAAACCTATTAGAAGAAATAATGACAGAAAACTTTCCCTACCTGGTGAAAGAAATAGACTTACAAGTCCAGGAAGCACACAGAACCCCAAACAAGAGGAATCCAAAGAGGACTACAACAAGACACATCATAATTAAAATGCCAAGGGCAAAAGACAAAGAGGGAATCTTGAAAGCAGCAAGAGAAAAATAGTTAGTTACCTACAAGGGAGTACCCATATGACTGTCAGCTGATTTCTCAACAGAAACTATGCAGGGCAGAAGGGAGTGGCAAGAAATATTCAAAGTGATGAACAGCAAGAACCTACAACCAAGATTACTCTACCCAGCAAAGGTATCATTCAGAATTGAAGGTCAGATAAAGAGCTTCACAGACAAGAAAAAGCTAAAGGAGTTCATCACCACCAAACCAGGATTATATGAAATGCTGAAGGGTATTCTTTAAGAAGAGGAAGAAGAAGAAAAAGGTAAAGATAAAAATTATGAACAACAAAATGACAACAAATACATACCTACCAACAAATGAATCTAAAAATCAAGTGAATAAAAAATCTGATGAACAGAATGGACTGATGAATATAATAGAATCAGGGACATAGAAAGGGAATGGACTGACAATACTCAGGGGGAAGGAGGTGTGAGGGGTGCGGGAAGAGATTGGACAAAAATCTTACTCCTATGGATGGAGACAGTGGCAGGGGGTAAGGGCATGGGGTGGGGTGGGGAATCAGGTGGAGGGGAGCTATGAGGGAAAAAAAAGAGGAACACCTGTAATAATCTGAACAATAAAGATTTATTTAAAAAAAAAGAAAATTAACCTTTGCACTCGGATGTTGAGTGTGACTCGACATGGTTAGCATTAGAATAAAGGAATCGAGAAAAAAGCAAGCGAGTGCAAAGGGTTAAAAATAAATAAATAAATAAATAAATAAATAAATAAATAAATAAATAAATATTATCTGATAATAATTTTGAAAAAGGATGAACGTTCCAGCTCCATGCTTGGCCTACTCTGACTTGAACTAAGGAAGAAAAGGATATCACGGGCATAGGCACAGTAAAGGAGGAAATGAAATTATCCCTATTTGTCTATGGCATGAGTGCCTACATCAGATATCAGCGACCTTTTTCTGTAAGAGGCTAGATAGTAAATATTTTCAGTTTTGTAGGCAAAGTGATCTTTGTCACAACTGTTCAACTTGGCTATTATAGTTTAGCTATAGGCAATCATAAATAAATTGGCATATTCTTATAAAAATTTATTTACAAAAACAGACAATAGGCCGAATTTGTCACACAGGCTAGTTCAGAGAGCCCTGGTCTGCATAAAAAATCACCCCCAACCCCCAAAACCCTAGAACTAATAAGTGAGGTTATAGCAGGATCAAAATACATGGTCAACACCAAAATTTCAATCGTATTTCTATATACTAAAAATGAACAACTGGAAGTCAAAATTACAAAGATAAAACCAATTAAAATTTCTCAAAAATTAAATATGAGGCATAAGTCTAACAAAGATTGCCAGGGCTATATATTGTAAAGTATAAAATGCTGATGAAATGAATAAAAGAAGCACCAGTGCCACATCCAGCATGGCTAGGGTTCAGGATCTGAAGAAGGGGCTGACACACAAATGAAAACACTAGATGAGAAATTTGAATTTATAAGGCATGGGGGGCCAGGTGGAAACTTCTCTCTAGTGGAGAAGCTCACTGCCTTCTGGCCAGTCTGCTTTTTATTTACTTGAATACACATTTGCCCTTCAGGAATGCATACAGGTATATCAAAGGTAGTTTGGTAAACAGTAAAAGGATTATCAGGTTAGGGGATTGCCTTGAGCCATTGAGCCAACAGCAGGGTAATATTATGCTGATTTTCAGCCCTGCTAAATATCAAAGTCCATTAGCCTTCCAATGGGTCTTTTTGCATTAATATGCTAACTACTGTTGGTTTTAGCCTCTGGCACACCAGTAAAATGGAGAGACATACCATGCTCATAAATTAGAAACTTCAACATAGTAAAATGTCAATTTTTCTTACATTTATTTATAGATTTGGTGCAATTCATATCAAAATCCTCATAATGTTGTTTGTATATATAGCCCATATTAATATGAAACTTATATGAACCAGTAAATAAACTAGAGTAGGCTAACTTATTTTGAAAAATAAAAATAAAGTTGGAAAATTAGATTACCTTGGAATAAAACTTACAATATAGCTAAAGTAATCAAGACAGGTTTATAAAAGTAGAGAGACATATAAATCAATGGAACAGAATAGAAAACATAGAAATACTAGTAGACCCATATAAGTATGGCCAACAGATTTTTAACAAAGATTCAAAGTCAATTCAATGAAGGAAAGTAGAGAGCGCCTTGGAAAGGCCCCTGAGATGATTGTCATATGAATCCAGTGGCATCTGGCAGAGCCATGCCCTGGAAACATACCTTGCCAAAGGCAGGTGTGTTGTCAGCCTGACCTTTAGCTCAGGCATCAGGGGGTGGGTTTCATTATCTAAGTTCAGTCAGGCACCAGGAATGGACGCAATTATCCAGGCCCAGCCAGAAGTGACAATTACAAAGAAGTCACAAGATTGAAGAATTTCAGTTTGATCTTTAACCAAGATTTCACATAATTTCCTTTATCTTAAACTTTAGTAAAACTTCCTAGTATCATAAAATAAATGCAGTGCACCAGCTCTGGGTCACTGTCTCTCCATCAGAGAGAACAGTATCCCACTCTGCCCCAGCTTTTCCCTTCTGTCTCTGTCTCTTTCATTTTCTCAATCCCCAGCCGCCCCTACTCAGGATTCATGGACCACTCTCTAGCTGCTCTTGACACAGTAAAAAAGAGAGAATACTCATAGGAAAGAGTATTTTCAACAGATGGTGCTGGAACAATTGGACATGCATAGGAAGAAAAATCAACTTTGACATAACCTCACACCTAACACAAAAATAACTAAAAAATGGAACATAAATCTACATGTAAAATGTAAAACTATAATACTGTTACAGTAAAATTTGGGGAAAAATTGTTTTTTAGGGCTAAGCAAAGGGTTTTTAGATATGATGGCAAAAGTACAATCCATAAAATAAAATTGACTTCATCAAAATGAAAAACTTTTGCTCTGTAAAAAACCCGGTTAAGATGTTAAAAGGACAACCACAGACTAGAAAAGCATATTTAAAAATCACATATCTGATAAAAGACTTGTTCACTCAAATCTAATAAAATAAACTGATGAACAAAATAGATCCAGAGACATAGAAACATAGAACAAACAGATGAATCTCAGAGGGAAGGCAGGGGTGGGTTAGTGGGAGGGAGAGATTAACCAAAGAACTCATATACATAACCCATGGATAGTGTGATGAAGGCCTGGGAGGCATGGGTCTGGGCTAGCAAGGATCAATGGGGGAAAAAGGGAACATCTGACATCTGTAATACTTTCAACAATAAAGATAATTTAAAAAAAGACTTATATTCAAAAGATATGAAAAACACTCTAAGTAAAAACACTAACAATCCAATTAGAAAAAGGGTAAAAGACTAAAACATACACTAAACATAAAAGAAATTAAGGGCTGTATATAAGGATAAAAAGAGATGTTCAATATCACTAACTATGTTGAGTGGGGAAAGCCAATATCAAAGGTTACCTATCATATGATTCCATTTATATAATGTTGAAATGACAAAATTTAAAAATACATATTTTTTATTGATTTCAGAGAGGAAGGGAGAGGGAGAGAGATAGAAACATCAATGATGAAAGCGAATCATTGCCTCCTTCATGCCCCACACTGAAGATCAAGCCTACAACCTGGGTATCTGCCCTGACCTCCTGGTTCATAGGTCAATGCTCAATCACTGCACCACACCAGCTGGGCTGAAATGACAAAATTTTAGGGATGGAGAACAGATCAGTGGTTGTCATGGGTTAGGACTTAGGTGAATGAGGGGGTATGATTATAAAAGTGTAGCATGAGGGATGGCTTTTGTGACAATGAAACAGTTAGCACCATATCTTGATTGTGATGGCAGCTACATGATCTGAAACTTGAAAATTAAACTGGAACACGTGGGGTTCCCCTGGGCAGGATGCAAAGGTGGCCTCCCGGGTCCTTGCCCAGATGGATTTGAAGAATGAAGCCACGGACAAAAGGTGGTAGAGGAAAAGGTGGAAATTTATGAGAAACAAGCACAGACTCCCACATGGGGAGGGGGAGAGAGTCCCACCAAGTCCCTCTTTCTTAGGTTTATAAAGGCTGCAGTTCTTTGTGTCTTGATATCCCCTCTGATTGGTCACTGTAGAAGCTTCAGAGCTCAAGCCCCACGTGAGGTTCCTCTCTTCTTCTCTCTTATTGTTTTTCTATTCCCTTTGGCCTTCCTCTTCCCTCTCTGAATGAGTGGATTCCTTTCCTTTATTCTGTGAATGTATACCTTCTGCAGCTCTACTATTCTGTGAATGTACTGTATATCTTTGGGCAGCTCCCAGCTTTGCAGCCCCATGGTTCTCCCCATGGACCCCCTAATTCCTAAAACTTTCTAAACCTGCCTATTTTATCCCTAAGAACTCCTTTCAAATCTATACAAGAAATAAAGTTTCATAGAACTACACACACACACACACACACACACACACACACACACACACACGATCTGGCTGGGCTTTTTTTTTTTTTTTTTTTTTTTTTTTTTTTGAGAGAGAGAGAGAGAGAGAGAGAGAGAGAGAGAGAGAGAGAGAGATTTGTTGTCCCACTTACTCATGCATTCATTGTCGTTTCTTGTATATGCCCCGATTGGGGATCAAACCCAGAACTTTGGCATATCGGGACAAAGCTCTAACCTAGTGAGCACCCAGGCCAAGGCTCTATACATCTTTTAAGAATAAACTTTAGCCAGGCCGGTGTGGTTCGGTGGTTGTTTGTTGAGCATCGACCTATGAACCAGGAGGTCATGGTTCGTTTCCCAGTTAGGGCACATGCCAGGGTTGCAGGCTGGGTCAACAGAAGAGGGTAGCCAATCAATGTTGTTGTTTCTTTCTCATCTACCTTTTTATCTCCCTTTTCCTCTTCCGTCCTCTCTCTCTAAAATCAATAAAAACATATTTTTTAAAAAAGAATAAACTTTACTCAAAGAAATAAAGATATGATATTTCACAGCCCAATGTAATGCAATTCTGCCTTTCCAATAGAAACATACACTGATCAATGGATTCTGTTTGCTCCAATATTTTGTCAAGTTCTTAAAAATGTTTTTATTGATTTCAGAGAGGAAGGGAGAGGGAGAGAGATAAAACATCAATGATGAGAATCATTGATCAGCTGCCTCCTACACGCCCCACACTGGGGATCGAGCCCACAACCTGGGCATGTGCCCTTGACTGGAATCGAACCCGGGACCCTTTAGTCCAGTTGTCAGCAAACTGCGGCTCGCGAGCAGCGGTTTGCCGCTCTGTTGACTAATGAGTTTGCCGACCACTGACCTAGACTCTCGATTCCAATAATTACAGGCTCTTGTTGTTCCTTGTGATTAAGCCCCTTAGTCCACAGGCTGACACTCTATCCACTGAGCCAAACCAGGTTCTTATAATTCTTTTTTATTATGTCTGTTCCAGTGATTCATTCTGTATTTGGAGACTTCATCATTTCATTCAGAGTAAGGATACTTCATAAATTCTGACAAGGCACCTAGCCAGCTGATCTTAGGTATCATTTTATCAGGACTCCTATAGCTGTGGTGCTTCCTCACATTGTAAATCTTTCCTTTCTGTTTCCTTTATGCATACTTGGGCAATTCTCCTGAAAGTACTGATATTTCTAATCTTGTATCTAGTAATCTTAACTTTTCTATTTAATTACATTTTAATAGATAACGTAGAGCAAATCTCCTGAGCTGGGAAGATAAAAGAATGCCAAGTTTCTAATTTAGAACTCTAGGTTTTTTGTTTGTTTGTTTTAATCCTCACCTGAGGATATGCTTATTGATTTTCAGAGAGAGAGAGAGAGAGAGAGAGAGAGAGAGAGAGAGAGAGAGAGAGAGAGATCCATCGGTTGTTTCCCATGTTCGCCCCAACCAAGGATCAAAACTGAAACTTAGACATATGCCCTGAGAGGAAATCAACCCTCAGCCATTGGTGTACAGGATAATGTTCCAACCAACTGAGCCACCTGGCCAGGACTAGGGCTCTAGGTTTTTTCTTTAGCCTTGGTCTGAGCTTTTCCCTGTTCTTTTTTATGGGGACAGCCAATTCCTTTTCTGTCTTTGTTGAAATAGACAGGTTCTTTGGTTTGGGACTGCATGACAGCCATTTATCCCTATGTGGTCTATTTTTCTGTCTTGTGTCCATAAGATGGGTACAATCTATTTGTTTTCATGTCCAAAATAAACTGTAGGTCTTCCTTTTCTTTTCTAACACATTTATTGCTATGACTTTTTTTTTCCTATTTCTCTCAAGTCCACTCAGGTATGCAAATTAATTCTCTCTATACCTTTCAGTTGTCTGTGTCCTGCCTGTGTTTATTTCAACTGGGACATCATTACAGCCTCCCTGAACTTTCAGTTGCTCTCATAGTCGTAATTCTTTCCTGGGGAGATCCTGGCTTAGAGTAATCTTCATTTCATCTACACTTGTCTGAACAACAATGCGTTTTGTATGTGTGCATTATGTCCACACTATGTCTCCTGGCTCCGTCAGTAGTGTTTTGCTTTCCTATGATCTTTCCATGGTTTAGCTCTTAAACTGTTGTTTGGGGTGGGACATCTAATTTTCCATCCTGTAAATATCCATTTCAGTGATGACTGTCTGAATGTCAACCCTCTCTTTGTTTTGAACTTCAGTAGTATCAGGGAACATGATATCCATATACTCATAGATAGCCATGTGGTTTCTAAATCCTCCAACTTGATGTCTGAATTCTTTAGCAATATTTTGTAATTATCAATATTATAGATTACCCCTCTATTTGCCAAATTATGTGTTTATTAGTCTGTGCTTGAGCCTATCTTATGGCCACCACAGCACAGAATTCTTAGTAATCATGACTAGTCACTCTGTAATTCCCGTCATCTGGATTGTTGAAATCCCCACTAGAGTGTCATCTGACCGGCCCAGAACCCCCTGGGTCATTATCTGCACCGCAATATTTATGATATGCAGCACCATCTGTTTGGAAACACAAGGTTCTTTCTTCCTTGTTTTTTTCCTAATTCTGTCTAGATCCTGCACTGCTTCGAAACATAGTCATCACATCCTTTACTGTCTCATTTTTTCTTCTCTACTTGGTCTAAACATCACAGAAGCAGGGTTTTAGTTTAGGTTTGTATCTATTTTCTAATGTTTATTGGATTATTTTAAAAAACCATGCCTGTCTAGTTTTTATCCTAGAAAATATTCCTTCTACTGAGTTACAAAACCTTCTGAATTTATTCATGGCTTGAAATTACTAATTAATTTCTTTCAGCTCTTGACCTCAAATTCTACTCTGCTTTAGTCTTACAGGAGCATGTCACATGCAGGAGTACGTCACTCTAAAAACATAAGGTCGACAGAGACTCAGATGAACCTTTATCTTCTGAAGGTGAAGAAAGGTCAGGCTCAAGCTTAATTAGTCCCGGAGGAGAAAATGTCATGTCAGGATGTGGATAAATACATGTTAGTGTCATGTTTTAAAAATGTGTAAACATAACTTGTGACATTTTCTCCTGAAAAATGAAACAGACCCACCAAGAGTTTAAAAAATTGGCCCCAAATCATGAGTGTCCTGAGCAGTGGGGAGATGAGGCTGTGCTGGTTTGATATTAAGAGATTCAAGAAAGCGAAATTGTGCTTGATGTGAGGAGCTTGCTTGTGGAAAGTTGGGAAAAGCTGACTATGCATCAAGGTGGGGTTGAGTTGAAACAGGGTGAGTCTTATAGGGCCATTAGCCTTGTGAGTGCAGTGACATTGTGGGACATTCAAGGTGTATACTTAGTGTACACTGGTTCATGGCTATTGAAAAATGACCATGAACCAGGTTCTGAATGCCACACACTACATGCACTCTCTCTAATACTACACCAACTCCACAAAGGGGCCGGTTTGTGCATATGAGGAAACTAACTCAGAGAGGCTGAGGTTCATTTACCTACAGTGGCAGGGAGAAAATATGAGGCCAAGTGTATGAAGTTCTGCAACCTACATTTATCTCACCACTCTGTACTTTATGTCAGCATGACGTGTAAATATATCTTTGGTTACAATTTCATCAATCATTATTAAAACTTTTCTGCTTACCAATTCCACTTGGGGACTCAACATTTAAAAAAATAACACCAGAAACCAATATACAAAAATTCTCAGTTTGTCCTGCAGGTGCCACCGTAACCATAGAATATTTCTTTTTTGCTCTTTAACTTTGATCTCTTAGAGCTGCTATAGAACAGAAATTCTAGACAGTAGAAGTCAATGTACCATATTTCCCGGTGTAAAAGACGACTGGGCGTATAGAAGATTTTCCTGGGTTAAAAAGTCGTCTTATACGCCGGAAAATACGGTATGTATCCTATACCAGGGATAACTTGGTAAACTTATGCCTTTGTTTTAGAGTTTTATAGTTCCAATATATATATTTATTATTATATTTTTCCTTAAAAAAAAAGCATTTCTAAGTTTTTGAGTAGAGAGTATTTACATGATTCAACAAACAGAAAGTGCATAAAAATGTATATAATTAATAATCTACCTCCCACTGTTGCTCCCAGCTGCCAGTTTTTATTTATGACCCTTTAAAATAACCACAGTTATTAGCCTCCTATAACATTCCAGAGAGTCTTAATGCCTATATACACATATATACACAAATATAAATACACAATAATAACTACTTTTATTACACAAATGGCAGGATATTATACAGACTATCCTGTATTTAGTTTCACATATATTCAGGAGCTTCTTATAACAACACACAAAGAGCTTCTTTTTTTAAAAAATATATTTTATTGATTTTTTACAGAGAGGAAGGGAGAGGGATAGAGAGTTAGAAACACTGATCAGTTGCCTCCCGCACACCCCCTACTGGGGATGTGCCCGCAACCAAGGTACATGCCCTTGACCAGAATTGAACCTGGGACTTTTCAGTCCGCAGGCCGACGCTCTATCCACTGAGCCAAACTGGTTTCGGCCATAAAGAGCTTCTATACATTCTTTAAAAAACTTCATAGTATTCTATCATACCAACATGCAATTATTTATTGATGGATATTTAGGTTGATCCCAATTGTATTTTTTTTTATTATTTACTACTAATGATAACAACAACAATTTGTATAATTTTCTATTGCTGCCATAACAAGTTATGGCAAACTGAGATGTTTAAATATTGCCTGTTCACTGTTTCACAGTTCTGTAGACCAGAAGCCCAGGTGAATCTGACTAAGTTGAAAGTTCAAGTCTTTACATCCCCGCTCCTCTCTTTTTGTAAGTTCTCCAAGGCAGTGAGGAGGATCCCGGCCACAAGTTGTAATCATTTTTGCCAGTGCAATTAAGAGTCATATTCGTTAGATCATGTCTTGCCATCCACTTATACTGCATCCTACACCAGTGATAACTTGAGTAATCACGATATTGCTACATACCATAGATTACTAGTGTCCTACTTTCCCTGGCAGAGGGTATCTGTGACTCATCAAAGATGTGGGCAATGGGATCCCAGAATCCCATTTTGAGGGTTTGCTTCCTTGGGCCATTTTTTTTATACCAATTACTGTGTAAGTCAAGGTCCCCATGGAAAACAAATGTTTTAAGAGGGATGATGTATTAGTTATGGTTCTTCAGAAAAACAAAACTATATGTATACATAATAAGAAATTGGCTCACATGATCTAGAGGCTGGCAAATCTGCAGACCCAATGTTCCAGCTCGAGTTTGAAGGTCAGAAGCTGCTGTAGAACCAAGAAGAGATGATCTTCAATTTGAAAACCTTCGGCAGGAGAATCTTCTCTTACCTGCGGTTGAGGGTCAGCCTTTTGTTCTGCTCAGGCCTTCAGCTCTGCTCAGGTTCATCCACATTATAGAGGGCAATCTGCTTTACTCGGTCTACCGATTAAATGTCAATTTCATCCAAAAACACCTTCACGGAAACACCCAGAATCATGTTTGACCAAATATCTGGGCACCCTATGGCGCAGACATGTTAAAACATAAAATTAACCATCACAGGTGGGTAAGGCTAAGGGAATTGAAAAGGGATGGTAAACACCCAGGAATTAGCTGCAGCGGAAATCTGTTACCATCATTTGGCCTGCTCGCACATGGGGAAGAATTGGTGTCATTAAAATCTGGTGATCGTGATAGCCCTTGAAATAGTCAATTGACATTGGTGGTAGAAACACTGTGGTGGTAGAGACACTGTGGTGGTAGAGAAACAAACCCTCTTCTAGAATCACTCCCGTCAAGGCAGGAGTCAGTGGAATAAATCTCTTGACCTCTCTTTTCCTCTCCCTTTCAATCTCCAGCTGTGGTGCATCCTTCAGTTAACCCAACCTGAAAAGAAGTCAGAGGGTAGGGGAACCTGTGTGATACACTAAATAAAGGTCAGCCTCCTGGACCACACAGCATGGCACAAAAGGACTGAAAATTGAAATGGGGTGGAGAATTAGAGAATAACCAGAACATTGGTCTTTCTCTGGTACAATTATATATATATATATATATATATATCTTAAATTCATAGATGTGGACTTTCTGGGTCAAAGGATAGATGCATTTATAATTTTCATAGAATTTCTAAGCTTCCCCCATGAGGGATCATAGCAATTTACATCCCATCCAATCCTGTGTATGAATGCCCTTACCCCATAGCTTGTCCAACCATTTTCTATCAAACATTGGGATTTTTGTTAATACAGTAGGTGAAAAATGTTATCTCTGTGTAGTTTTATTATGCATGTCTTTTTTTATGAGAGGGTATAACATCTTTCCATATAGTAAGAAGTCATTACATACAAGTGGTAGAAAACTCAACTTAATCTGGTTTTAGCAACAGAGAAAAAAATAACAGTCACATAGAAGAAAGGTCAGTGGGTATATATAGAGACACACCTTGATACAAGGACTCCAAGGATGTCATCAAGCCCACGCCCAGCTCTTCTCTCTCCCCTTTTCCCATTTTTTGGCTCCATTCTCACCATTTCCCCTCTTATAGAGGCCCAGGCAGCTCCAGACTTTCATCCTTACAGCTGCAAGTTCAGTGCAAAGACAAAGGCCTGACGCTCAGTGACTTCACTTGAATCATGTACCTGCCCTTGAACCATCACCACTCACAGGGGAATGTGCTGCTCCATTTGCCCAGATTTGAGTCATAGGTCTACATACCCTCTACCCATGCATGAATCTTCAAAGATGACCATATCCATACAATACAGCTGTACTACGCCCAATAAAAACTGCTTATCCACAGCCCAGATATAAAAACAAACAAACTCACAAATACACTAGTTATTGCTCCAATCCAGAATTTTCCCGGTTGGGCCCTAATATGGCTTTTCATACATAGTACAACAAACTATGTTTAAATGAAAACCACATGCCCATTCTACACTTATAGAGAGGGGTAATGGCAACTGAAATAAAACCTTCCACTTGGAAAATAGGAGAACAGGAAATAACCCACAGTGGTCTCTGGCCTCAAACACTAAGTCCCAAGCCTGGGTGATGTGAGCTCATTAGTCATTCAATGTGGCCACCCTTGAAGGTTCTCTGTCTTCTCCTTATCTTCCATAACCCCTTTTGGGGATCTTTGGCAAGGGTGTCCCTTCTTTGGGTTGCCTCTGTTTAGCATCTCATTTCCTGAAGGACTGAATGGGGCCCTGAACAACCTCAGAGACTGAACAGTTGCAGGCTACTGCTTATTGGGTTTCAGGTTTATCTGGCAGTGAATGGCCCTAAAACTGTTTAGGAGGCAACAACCCTGAAGGTAAGTATTATTGATTGTCTTCATTTCTTAAATGTAGATTCTACAGCTCAACAATGTTAAGTGACATTGCCTAAAGCCATATAGCTGGGCAGTAACAACACCAATATTTGTAACTCTACCCCTACCCCTCTATTCACACTGCTTCCCCATGTACCTTATATAAAAAAAGTTTTGCTTGCAATACCTTTATTATTACTAGCAAAACTTTCATATCTAGCAATTCTAATGGGAAATTCATGCTCACTGCCCATCCTACATGTCAGTCAGAAAAAAATAATGAAAAAAAAGTAACAGAAAAATTCTCACGTTGTGCTGCAGGTGCCACCCTCCTCATAGAACATTTATTTCCAGCTTTTCAGCACAGATCTCCCAGGGGTACAATAGACCAGACATTCTAGAAGATGCAAGAAGCCAGCTCATGTAACTAATGCAGTTCAATGGCAGCACCCATAACCTTTCTTTATTATTCTGTAGCTCCTGGATCCTAGTTAGAACATTTTCCATTTTAAATTCATTTAATTTTTGAAAGGTAGTGTAGTCATATGGTTCAAAAACAAAAAGCATAAAGAGAATATAATGAAAAAAAATGTACATTTCACTAAGTCCATGCCAAAATTTACCAATGTTATTAGTTTTTTTATAGTTCCAGAGTATGCTTTATTCATATATAAGAAATACTTTTTAACTACCTTCTTCTTTTTTACACTAGAGGCCCAGTGCACGAAATTCGTACATGGGGGGGGGGTGTCCCTCAGCCCAGCCTGCACCCTCTCTAATCTGGGACCCCTCGAGGGATGTCCGACTACCCGTTTAGGCCCAGTGACTGCCCGTTTAGGCCCAATCCTGGGCCTAAATGGACAGTCGGACATCCCTCTCACAATCCAGGACTGCTGGCTCCCAACTGCTTGCCTGCCTGTCTTCCTGATTGCCCCTAACCTGCTTCTGCCTGCCAGCCTGATCACCCCTTAACCACTCCCCTGCCAGCCTGGTTGATGCCTAACTGATCCCCTGCAAGCCTGTTTGCCCCTAACTGCCATCCCCTGTAGGCCTGGTCACCCCTAACTGCCCTCCCCTGCAGGCCTGGTCACCCCCAACTTCCATCCTCTGCTGGCTTGGTCACCCCTAACTGCCCTTTCCTGCAGGCTTTTTTGCCCCCAACTGCCCTCCCTTGCAGGCCTGATCCCTCCCCTGCTGGCCATCTTGTGGTGGCCATCTTGTGTCCACATGGGGGCAGCCATCTTGTGTGTTGGAGTGACAGTCAATTTGCATATTACTCTTTTATTAGATAGGATAGAGGCCTGATGCATGGGTGTGGGCCAGCTGGTTTGCCCTGAAGGGTGCCCCAGATCAGGGTGGGGGTTCCCATGGGGCATGGGGTGGCCTGGGCAAGGGGCCTATGGTGGTTTGCAGGCTGGCCACGCCCCCCAGCGACCCAAGTGGAGGCCCTGGTATCTGGGATTTATTTATCTTCTATAATTGAAACTTTGTAGCCTTCAGCAGGGTCTAGGGCAGGCCAGGGTGGGCGGAAAGCTTGGCTTCCTCCATCGCCAGGGAAACCCAAGCCTCCTGCTCTCTCCAGCTCCGTGGCTGCCGCTATTTTTGTTGGGATTTATTTATCTTCTATAATTGAAACTTTGTAGCCTTGAGTGGAGTCCAGGGCCAGCCAGGGTGTGCGGGAAGCTGGCTTCCTCCATTGCCGGGGAAACCCAAGCCTCCTGCTCACTCTGTGCTGCAGCCATCTTAGTTGGGTTAATTTGCATACTTGCTCCTGATTGGCTGGTGGGCGTGGCTTGTGGGTGTAGTGGAGGTACAGTCAATTTGCATATTACTCTTTTATTAGATAGGATGATAGTGTACTATAACATTTTTCTCCATCTTGATTATTCCATATACTAGCACTATATCTTATATATCAGTAGGTTTAATTCTCTCTCTTTTAACTTTAGAGTATTCCTACTTTATGGATGCAACCAAAATTTATCAGTTCAGTTCTCTACTGATGAATATATAAGACAATTTTTGCTATGAAAATCAATGCTAAAATTAGTAGTCATATATAGTTCATTTTATGCATGTGAATATATTTGGAAATATTTGAGGATACATGCATTTGTGATGTTTCTAGGCATTTCCAAATTGCCCTCCACAGGGCTTGTACCAGCTTATGTTCTGCCAGCCATGTATGAAATTGCCTATTTCCCCACAACTTGGCCAACACAGTATGTTTTGGATTTTTGCCATTCAAATGAGAGTGAAAAATAATAGCATCTCAGTTTAACTGTTTATCTTTCTTATTATGTGAGTTTGAGCATCTTTTGGCTTAAGAGCCAACTGAATGAGTTAGAATCATTTTAAATGCAAGGGGTAGAAAGTCCAACTCTATGGCATCAGCCAGAAGATATACTGTATATGTTTCCATGACAAAAAAGTTTGGAGGTAGAAGTAGAATTTCCAGTGGGCCTTACATCTAAAGGTTTAAATGTCCCCAAGGCCCGTGATTTTCCCCTCTTGCTCATTCTTTTTCTCTTTCTCTATCTTGCTCCCTTGCTTGCTCCCTCTCCCTCTCTTGCTTCAGCTTCTTTTTTTCTTGGCTTTGTCCTCAGGCAGTCTTCGATCACCCCAGTTCTCACTAAACCTCTTTAGACAGGGGAGGCAGTGCTCTGATTGGTCAGGCCTGAGTCATGTGATAGAGTTGAAATCCCCCAAACTAGATGGATTGGGTGAGAGGGGATTCTGCCACGAAGAAGGATGGATAAGCACTGGCTGGTGAACAGCAGACTGTGCCATAATGAATGCACCCATTTGCCAGCTCAACATCCACACACATACCCTTCTCCTCTTCCATGTCCCTTGAAAAAAAACTCAGATCATAACTGTAATGAAGCTATAATGACATGTTGTAAAAATCATCCCCTACCCAGAGGGTGACTACAGAGTGACTCATCTAGTTACTGCTCCAAGTTCAAGATCTCTGAGTGATGCGCAGTCTTCTTGGTCAGGTTCTGATGTGGTTCCTCGTGGCCCCACAACCTATGGTTCCAGTATAACTATAACACACACCTGAAGGGACAGAGAAAAGACATGATAATTACAACAAACTTCCATTGGGTAAGAAGGAAAATGGAAAACAGCATAAAGTGGTCTTTGGTAGGACAGGAAGAGCAAGGTGTCCCTGACCTGGAGGTAATGTGAGCTCCTTAGCCAACCTGGCTGGTCTGGTTTGTGCTCTGAAGGATTCCTTTGTCCTGTCTTTCCATGGCCCCAGGAGCTGTAGCCTATGGAGGAAGAACCTCCTTCTATAGATTATACCTCTTAAGCAGCTCTCTTCCAGTTGGGATAGATTTAGGGTGTTTAGAATTGCTTTAAGGGTTGGATTATCACAGGCTGTTGTTTGTCAGACTTGGGGTTTCTCTGGCAAGATAAGTCTCTTGAAACGCTGTGAAGCATTAATCTGCAACATAGATAACATACTTCACATTTTACAAAAGTAGACATTATGGCTCAGAGATGTTAAATTCCTTTAGCTAAGGCCACACAGCTGGGGAATAACAACGAGTGAGTGACAAAGCCACTATTAATCAGGGTGTTTAGCTCTAAGGTCTAAGCTTCCAATATGCTTATTTGAAAAATTATGTTTGCAAAAACTATCAACTCTAATGGGAAAAATCACCGTTCTTCACCAATGCAATGCAAACTCCTGATTCACTGCTCCTCCCAAGCACAAAAAAAAAAAAAAAAAAGGGAAAAAAAAAGGTGAAATATTCTGTTTATCCTATAGGTGCCGCTGTAACCACAGGCTATTTCCATCTCCGCAACCTGATTCTCAAGGCTGGAAAAGAACAGGATTTCTAGAAGATGGCGTCCAGTCTGCGTAAAATTTAGTCTAAGGAACCCTCCCGATGGATTTCGAGTTCCATCACTCTACCTTATATTAGGACTCTTTTCTCCTGACCCACTGCATTTATTACAATTTTGAATAGGTTATACAGTTACAAGGTTCAAAAATTAAAATGCACCAAAAAAAATCTTATTTGAAAAAATCTCCTTCCTTCCTTGTCACTTATCTACCAATTTCCTATATGTAACCTATATGATGGTCCTTCATTTTCTTTATGTATTCTTCCAGAGGTTTTAATACAATTGCAACTAAATATGAACATAGATTCCTTCCCCCACCAGTTTTAATGCCAGTGGTTTCTACTTACATTTCTTTATTCCTTTATTTTGGTTCTTTCTCTACAGAGCTTTCCATTTTCAGTTCCTAAGAAAACTTACTAATTTTAAGGGATTTAGAATCCCCACAGTGTGAATGAAAACCGATTCTCTTGTGAAAAAACATTTACGTTGATTCCTATTGTTTGCATTCCCAAACAATGCCTCACTTTGCATGTGTGGATATATATCTATAGGACAAAACACACAGAAGCGTAATTGCTGGGTCAAAAGCTGCATGAATTTGCAATTTAATAATATGCCTTCTTTAGGGATTGTTAATCTCTCACTCTCACCAGTGAAATAAAATGTTTCCCCCACAGCTTAGTGTCTGATCAATGTTAATTTTATTTTTTGTCAATATAATAAGCTATCTCGGGGGTCGTGTGTGTGTGTGTGTGTGTGTGTGTGTGTGTGTGTGTGTGTGTTTTAATTGATTTCAGAGGGAGAAAGAGAGAGGGAGAGGAAGATGGAAACATCAGTGATGAGAGAAAATCACTGATCAGCTGCCTCCTGCACGTTCCCTACTGGGAATTGAACCAGCAACCTGGGCATGTGCCTTAACCAGGAATCGAATGAATGGTTCATGGGTCGACACTCAACCACTGAGCTACACCAGCCGGGCAACGTTATCTCATTTTAAATTCATTTTATTATGAGTGAAGTTGAGTAACTTTTATATGCGGCATTGGAAATGGTTAGGGGTCTTTCAATGACAAGCAAAAAAAAAAAATCACAACAACAAAAAGACAGCTCTCAATCTGGCTTTTAGAAAAGTCTATTTATAGTCTTTACAACTAAAAAGTCAGGGGTAAATTCAGAGCTTCCAGCCTGGGTACCCTCAAGCCCTGCTGGCTTTCTCTTTATCTCTCTCACTCACACCCAGTCTCTCTCTCTCTCTCCTGGCTCCCTTCACCTGCCCAGACTTCCAGCCCCAGGTGGGCACCCTCCCTGCCCCTCTGTAACCCCTCGCTCAGAGGTCTGGGGTTGCCTTAGGCATTGAGCAAACACAGGCCACTTGGAAGGGCAGCACTAGTATTGTTTCAGGCGACACAATTCACTTAAAATATTAGGAGGTACCAATATGATAGGTAGGTACCATTATTCACCTTTTATAAGTGAAGACACCCTGGCTTTTAAAACATATAAGTGCTTTTGCCTAAAGCTACAGACAGTAATTGAAAGGGACAGTATTTGCATCCAGGGATATCTGACAGTAAATCTACAGTGATTAATTAGCAAAATGCTTTGGTGTAGGCACTCCACTGGAAAACCAAGCACCACTCTTATTCAAGCCTTACCGCAGAAAAACAAACATTAAAAGAGAAAAAGAACAAACAGAAAGTTCTCTGTGTGGCCTCCAGGTGCCGCCACTGCCCTGGGCTATCTCTTTTTTATCTGCGCCACACAGATCCCTGGAGCTGAGATGCTAGAAGATGGTAGAAAGCCTGTTTGTTTAGTTTATGCGGCTGACATTTCAATGCCGGCATCCCACATACAGCTTAGAATTCTGGAAATTCACTGTGTTGTAATGGCATTTTTCTTTAGAAAGTACACATTGAAAATATCTGTAAAGAGTTGATATCGTTCAAAAAAAATTAATACAATAAAGTAAAAAGATATACAGTAAAAAAATATCTCCCTCCCAATCTTATTTCCTAAAGCACATATTCCAGTGCCCCTACCCAGTGAATAGCTATTTCTCTCAGTTTATTTCCTATCTTTCCTGAGGTAGTCATACACATACAAACAAATATGAAAAGGTATTTTCTTTCTCCCCCCTATTTTCATACAAATATTTTACGCAAATATCTGCACTTAAAATTGTTTCTCTTAACAGCATTGTCTTGGAGATATGTCCGTATTAGCACAAACAGAAATTCCTCATTCTTTTTTACAGCTTCCCACATTCTCCTCTGTGATGAGCCATATTTTTCATTTATCCAGACCCTTATTGATGGACATTTACAGCAATGTTTTACTGTTGCAAACAATGCTGTCATGAATAAATGTTTCTTCATTTTACGTGTACAAGTTTAACTGTGGAATAAATCTTAGAAGCAAAATTGTTAAGCTAAAGGTAAATTCATTTGCAATTTTGATACCTACCACATGGATTGTATCGTTTTAGCACTCTGACTAACAAAATATGATAATTCCTACTTCTCCATAAGCTGTTCCATATAGTGAGTTATTAAGACATCTGACAGTTGAAAACTCGCATGTCAGTGTGAGAGATATTTTAGGTTAAGTATCTTTTCATTGAATGAAGACCTAGTGTAGCTAGTTTGTGGGGATTTTTTGGTTTTGTTTTGTTTTGTTTTCAGTTGCAAGGGTTAGTAAATCCAACTCAGTGGCTGAAGCAAAAAGAAGAAATTTATTCACATAGCTGGACATGAGTGTTCGTGGATTTCAAAATCTCTCTCTCTCTCTCTCTCTCTCTCTCTCTCTCTCTTTCTCCCCTCATCTCCCCAACGCTCAGTGTTTCTCTATCTTAAATAGGCAATTTCAGGGTCATAACCCCACAGCTCCAACATTAGCAAAAAAGTTCTGAATTTTTTCCAAGTAAATATTTAAAATATTGTAGCAATTTATAGTAAATCAAAATATTAATCACCCTTAATCAATACACAAACTACTCACAGAGAAAGGACCATAGAACTGTCATAAACACTCCACTGATTTCATAGAAAATGGGAAACACACAGTGGTCACTAGAACATCACCCATATTGTGTCCTAGAGTTGCTTGGTGATATAATCTGGCCTTCTTCTTTTCTCCAGAAAGATTTTCTTTGTTTGAGGTGTTCTTTGTTGGGTGGGAGTCCTTAGTAGTTCACTTCCTGTGGGAGTGAATTTGGGGACCTGGGATTACCTGAAGGGTTGAACACCACTGACCTGTTGCAGCTCTGAGTTTTTAAAGAAAACTTCAGTGAGCAGCAGATTCACAAGGGTGGCAATATTGTCTACATTTTGCAAGTGAGGAAACTAGGGCTTGAAGAAGTTAGGGACCTTTGCTTAAAGTCATAAAGGGTGACAGGGAGAGCATCAGGATCCAGGCACATGTATTTCCTTCTTCAGCACACGGCCATCCCAACCTCCTCTCTACATCAAATGGCTGTGTGCAGTGCTTATGTCAGTAATTATCAAAATTTTTATGTCTAGCAACAGAGCAATCCAAGGTCACAATTCCCAACCAAGTTCGAACCTCTTCTGCACTTAAAAAGGAACAAAGTAACAAAAAATTCTCAATTCGTCCTGTAGGGGCCACCTTAATCATAGACTATCTTTGAGCACTGCAGCCCTGATCTTCCGGAACCGCAATGGACCAGAAATTCTAGAAGGTGGGAGAAGCCTGATAAGTCAACATATGTCGTCAACAGTTCAGTGCCAGGATCCCTGCACACATGCTTAGTTCTAATGAATTAGTTAGAACTCTATTATTTTCTTTAAAAATAATTCACTATTTTTTGAATAAGTAATATACTTATAGGACTCCAAAAGAAAATAAAAAGGGATATTCAGTATAAAAAAATTCTCCCTTCCAACCTTGTTCCTCATCTGCTAAGTCCTCATGTCTGCTTCCCAAATATGTAATGACTCATTAGTTTCTTGCATATCTTTTCAGAGACTTACATATATGCGAATATATATTCTTTTTTATACAAGTGACAGCATAAAATGAATTGGTTCATAAAGCAACTTATCTTAGAATATTACACATAAAAATAAACATTCTTGAATCTTTTTTCTAACGTCTTTATAATATTCCACCATATGGATGTACCATACTTCATTTAACCTCTTGATGGGCTTATTCATATCTCTCAAGAGATTAATTCCTATCTGTTATTGTTACAAACAATACTGCAATGAATAACCTCATGCATGTTTTGTTTTTCACAAGTGTAAGTACACTTGTAGAATAAATTTCTGGAAGTGGATTTGCTGGGATTAAAGTTTACAATTTATTTTAACTTTATTTTGCCTTTCATAAACATTGCTACTACCATATCTCATCAGCAGTATATGAGGGTGCCTGCTCCTCACAGCTTGTTGAATGTTTTAATTTTTAATCTGATAGATTTAAAAAATGGTATGACTTTCCATTTTAACTTGTTTCTCTTGTTTTGTGTAAGGTTGAACAACTTTTTATAAATTTAAAAGAACTGAAAAAGTTAGGACTTTTTCCAGTGAAAGCACCAGAAAACCCAATACCATGAAGCTTAGAAGAAAAAAAAAATTGTGTTTTTGTTTGTTTGTTTGTTTTTGTTTTTAAGACCATGTAGATACTTAATTTCACCTTTTAGGTTTCTGGGGCCTTGCTTATAGGTAAACGAAATATCTGGGAAGCATTTGTCTAGGTTTGGTCTATCCCTCAGCCCCTGTGCTGGGGACAGTGATCACTTCCTGGTCCTGGTGTTGACAGGTCACTATCAGATGTGTGACTCTGGGATAAATGGCTTGTATGGAGGTGTTAATGAGCTACTCACATAACTGGTTCCAGATAGAAGTCGATTTTGCTACCCATTCCTTTGCTTCTCCTCAACCTGTAGAGAAAACTCCTCCCAGAGGTAATATCCTCAACCCCAGACTCCACTTAAAGATGATTGCTGTAGTCACTGTGCCACCCCGAAACTCTTCTGCTTCCTCTGCTCTCTTTCCCAGAATAGAATCTTTCTTTCCTCCTTTCTGCTCAACCACTTCCCCACCCATCTCTTCCCTCCACCCCCCACAGCCTTGCATTTTTCTTCAAAATCACCACAATATACACCTATCATCTCGTGTATGCCATTGTATTTGTTATACAAAACCATTTGTTTGCTTTACTTACCTGGCTTCTATAAGTGTCTGTCCTTGTGAACTATAGTTAATCTTTTGTGTGATTTGAGTAAGCAAAGCACAAGGAAAGCCACACTTGGACATTTCAAGTCCAAATGGAAAGAGGAAATGACATTCTGGAGTGTAAGACTATGCCCACATTGATGCCAACTAACTATTTAAAAAGAAAACTGATGTCCCTCCAAGAAATTCAATTGTTTCTTTCTACTAAGCTGGTTTAATTGACCAACTATTTTGCTTTTAGATAAACACAACCTCAGGCTGCTATTTTATAAATTAGTTATAAGCCACAGATTACTTAGAAAAGCCAGGAAATCCATGATAATCTAGAAAACATTTCAAAGTATTAGAGGAGTTCTTTCAATGCCATCTTATTATTGTCTTTTCACAAAGCATCTTTGAGTAGAAGTTGTATATGTTAGTATGGGAACAAAATGAGTTTTGGAGCCAGCATAGATCAAGAATAGCCTTGGACACATGGTTTTTCCCCCCTGTGATGTCTGGTAAATCAGTAAAACTCTATAAGCCCATATATGAAATAATTAAGAATCTATTTTCATTCTGTAAATATTGAGTCCACCATCATGTGAGCTCCATGACATTTGGGACATAGGAGGTAGGCAATAATATTTGTTGTGGCATCAACTGTATCCTAGACATTGTGTAAAAGCTAATGTGTGTAAATGGTGAACAAGACAGTTCCCTGTACTCAGGGAAGTTTAAGAACTATTTGGTCAACCAGATAAGAAAGCAGGACATTTCAGTACAACCAGGAGTGGGTGCAAGTAAGAATATGAATTCGGGAAACTACCAACAATGTCCGATACCTATCCAGTAGCAAGGGGTGGAGAGGAATAATGAGCCATGAGTTTGGAGAGGTAAGGCAGGGTTATATCATGACGGGTCTGGTGGGCTTGGCAAAGGCATTTGGCCTCCATCCTAAAGCAAAGGGGAACCGCTGAAGGGTTCTAAGTAAATAAGTGTCATGACGAGATGTGTGTTTTAAAACGTTCACTCCAGCTGCTGTGCAAAGAAAAGATTGGAAGGGAGCAAGACTCTATAGGGAAGCCAGCATAGGCAAGAAAAAATGGTAGCCTCAACCAGAAAATGGCAGTGGCGATGGAGAGGAATGAATGAACGTGAGACATTAAGATGGAGAAAGCACAGTTTTAAAACACCGTTTGTTTGTTAATTTAGAATGGGAGAGACTACAACATGTTTACATGCCATTGAGAGAGCCCAACAAAGAGTGGGTTTGTAGGTAGAGAAGACACAAGGAAATGTGATGAAGCCAGGCACCTGAAGAGGCAGGGAGGGATGAGGGGTGCTCACTCTTTTGAGCTGAGTTTCTCAAACTCAAATCATCTCATTAAAATGCAGATTCTGACTCGGTGGATTTGGGTGAGGTCTGAGGTTCTTTTCTAACAAGTTACCAGGTGCTGCTGCTGCTGCTGTCTGAGATCTCAGGTTGGAAGGACTCACTCTCGGCAGGAGGAGGGGTGGGTAATGAGAGCGGGTGCAGAGCCAGTTATTTCGTAGGGAGGGTGGAAAGACGTTGAAGAGTCCTTTCTTAAGTGTCTCCTGCTCTCAGTGCAGTAGTGTTTGAATTTATCTGCTAGGAGTTAGGACCGAGCCTTGGAGTCGGTGAACACATGGAGATCCGGGGAGAGTGGCTGGCTCCACGCCCCTTCCCACACACCTTGCCTGTACATTTCTTCCACCTGGTAATTACTGAGTGATAGCCTTTCCTAATAAACTGGCCATCTAGTAAGTAAAAGAAAAATTAGGACAGAGGCAGTACCGTAGGATATTTGAGGAGAATGGAGAAAGTTTGTAAGAGCTGTGGTAAATAGTGAAAGGTGGCTAGGAAAATATATAATGGTCAGGCAGCATCGAGGGTTTAAATGAGGGGAAGACCACGTACTGGTAGGGGTAGATCTGTGTGGTCCTATAGGTTTCTCTAACAGTACCCAGCATCCTAAAGCACAGAAGCCCAGAAACATAGATGATGGGTTAATTGTTTTCAGCAAATAAATTTGATTTCATTCCGAGTACCTAAGGCATTGCCTGGACCTAGAAGGCCCACCAACATTTTAACATCTACTTCTCAAATGGAATCCAGATACGATATGAAATAATGTTAGTAATGGTTGGGGCATGCCCAGCTGCCCTTTTACTTGCAAACCCCTCTTACTTTATGTCAGTTAAGTCGTTATACCTTTTACCTACCCATGCTCCCTTATCTCGATGAAATGCTTTTCAACTTTGCCATGCCGTAAATAATCTAGGGTGTTTGTTAAAGACAGATTTTACCTGCTTTCAGAGAGTCCAGCTCGACAGATTTGGAGGTGAAGTGCACATATCTGTGATTTTTAAAACATTCCAGATGCCCCCGATGCAGCTGGTCCCTGACAGCACTGAGAAATACCGTCCTCGGTCAGGCCCCTTTGCAACCAACACCCGCTGTCTTTGCTGTTCTGCTTGGTATACCTGGAATTCCTCTTTTTACCCACTGTGGACTGAAAAACCCCAGTGTAATATGAATTCCTACCAAGAATCCTCAGCTATCAATTCTACTCCATCATGAAGGGACTTCTCTGGCCTTTTGATGGAGAAGACTACATGGTGATGTGCTCGGCGGTATTCTGTGCTTGCTCAGTATGTCCTGTGACCTTACGTCCCCCGGGCTCCCATCTGCACTTTAGATGGCAATCTCCCTTGGCATAGGGACCCCATTTCTGACCAGAGCACTATCTGACCCTGGAAGGTGTTCAGCAGCTGAGTACAGAATGAATAGACAGAGAGGAGAACAAATATGAGTCTGTGCAGAGAACTGAGAAACAGAAAAATTGATGGGGATGCCAAAAGCAAGCAGTGGGTTGGCAAATAAAGACGTGAGCACCAGAACAAAGTCAAGAAGTAAAACAAACAAACCAGGTTCCGCAGGAAGAGAATCATTAGAGCCTGGAAGACAATGTGGGTGATTTAATCACAAATAATTGTAAGAAGCATGAGAGAAGGAGTCTGTAGGCAACTGGAAATAGACTCTTTAAGTACCTGACAAACCTGAGAAAAATAGGTAGCGAGAAAAATCAATGCATTGAAACCCAACAAAGCTTCAATGTTCCATCCCTTTTCAATCACTGGGAAGGAAAATGATGTGTTCAGTACATCCTCCTTCTTCATGTCTGGACCTTTAAATAGGGTGTTTGAATTCACAGACTGTAGCTAGCTCAGATTGTCTCTCCTTCCAGCACACGGCTGTACTTTTTAAATGACACCAGCCTTCTGAGCAAGATTGATTGTAAACTTGAAAAGGTTATATGTGATGTAATGAATAACACATGCTACTCCCTCAAGCGCATCTCGGGAACAGCACACATCCAGGATCCTGTATGTTCTAGAAATTTAGAAAAGACTGGGGAGAGAGCCTGCTGGCAAGCCAAACGAAAACGTCCTTATTTTCCTCCCTTAATTAACTGCTATATCTTGAATTCATTCACTCAATGAGTACGCAGTAATTAAATTGGACTGTTTTTGTCATTCCCTAAATGTTTGTGAATGCATGGTGGAGGAAGGGATATTAGGTGCCAGTCACGGTGCAAGGTGCTCTGAGGATAGTAAGATAAATGTGGGACCTTGCTGTTAATGGAGATTGCATCTAATAAGGAAACAGACATAAATAACCCTTCTTCAGAAATATGTAATAAGTGCCAGCACAGAGTTATACATTTTAATGTTAGAATACAGAATACGAGGGAAGGAGAGAGTATTTGTCATTGAAGTGCTAGAGAGGAACTTTTGTAAGAAGTTTTATTTAGGCTGAAGAATTTGGATGTTTCAGGAAAGTCATTTGGGACAAAGAAAGAACATGAGTTGGGCTGTGAGAGATGGATGGAAGATGGAGAAGTGTTTACTTTGTAGAACTGGGCTTTATGAAGAACAATATTGGGCAACAATGTTGGAAAAATACATTGAGAGTTTGCATGGAGGTGGTTTCTTTTTTTATCAAGTTTTTTGTTTTTTTGATCCATGACTTAACACAGGATAGTGAGCTGCTAATATTTATTGAATACTTACTATGGGCCAGGCACATGTAATTACATACATTATTTCCATTAAGGTTCCCAATAATCCCATATGTAGTTTCATGAGGTATTTCTTATCAAAATATAATTAGTACTAGGAAAGACCAGTTATCCCACTTTGAAATGAAAACCACAATTTTATGGTGAACTGTTGGGTAAAAAATGTTTGATTAGAATATTATCTTTAAAAATTAATTTTTCTTTTATCCAATCTACAAGTTAGGATATAACAATCTCTGTATTGATTCATAAATTATTTAGAAGTATGTTTTAAAATTTCTAAATGGAGAAGGGTGACTATCTTTTGGCCATTCATTTTTATTTTTTTGCATTGAGAACTGAGATTATTACCTGTGTGATGTAGAAATCTAGATCGACTGGTATTTATTAAGACTTGTTTTGGAACCATTATGTGGCCCGTTTTTGTAAATGAGGTATATTTGTTTAAAAAGAATATGTGGCCCTGACCGGTTTGGCTCAGTGGATAGAGCGTCGGCCTGCAGACTGAAGGGTACCAGGTTCGATTCCGGTCAAGGGCATGTACCTTGGTTGCGGGCACATCCCCAGTAGGGGGTGTGCAGGAGGCAGCTGATCCATGTTTCTCTCACATTGATGTTTCTAACTCTCTATCCCTCTCCCTTCCTCTCTGTAAAAAATCAATAAAATATATTTAATAAATAAATAAATAAATAAATAAATAAAAAGAATATGTGTTCTTTAACTGTTGGGTATAGGGTCTATATAAGTATATTAGAGCAAATTTTTTAATTTTCCTGAAACATATTTTAAATCTTTACAATTTTTTATTTGCTTGATTCATGAATTATAGAAAACTATATTAAAGTACTATAATATATGGATTTGTCACATTGTAATTGTAATTTTGTCAAGTATTTTTATTATTTTAGGTTTATTTTTTTCATAGAATTTTTTCCTCTTTAAATTAAATTTATTGGGGTGACATTGTTCAATAAGATGATATAGGTTTCAAGTGTACATTTCTATGACACATGATCTGTATATTGCATTGTGTGCTCACCACCCAAAGCCAATTCATCTTCGGTCACCACATATTTGACCCCCTTTACTCTTTACTACCCCAGTCACCCCCTTTTTCTATTCAATCAATGGTTCTGGGAAAATTGGAAAGCTACATGCAAAAATATGAAACTAGACTAGCTGTTTGTCCTCATATACAAAAATTAACTCAAAATGTGCCATATTATCTATTTTTAAAATTTTAATATTTTTTCCATCACCATTTATCCTAAGTTTATTATTTTTAAATTTAGAATTTTTGTATCTTCTTGTTGATTTTGCTCCTTATAGTCACTATACAGTGTGGATTTTTCACTAATATATACATTTTAGTTTTATTTAAAGACTATTTTGTCAGATGTTATAGCTATACCAGCTTTCTTTTGGTTAGCGTTTTTCTGGAATGATTTTTCCGTCTACTTTTTCAGCTTTTTTGTGTGGCTTATTCTAAATGCATCTCTTATAGGAAATATAAATGATTTTCAAAATATCCACTCTAATTCCCTATCTTTTAACTACTGATTTTAGTTTATTTACATTTATTACAATTATTGATAAATATGGATTGATTTCTGCCATCTTATGCATTCTATTTGGCATACTTTCTTGTGTTTCTTTATCCTTTTCAGTTTTCTACTTAATTGATAGTTTTCTTTATCTGGCATTGCTCCTGGTTTGAAAGTTGTGCATTCTATTTCTCTTCTTTTAGTGCTCTTTAAACTTTTAACATGAATTCTTGATTCATGTAACAATGTCTAGGCCCAATCAATATTTCACTCTCTCTTGAAAATTGAAAGGATTCTAGAATTCTTTAACTCTAAACTTGATTTTTCTTTACATTCTATCATTTTCTAGGACTTTTTCATCTTATTTTTAATCCACAAATTTGTCACTCTTGCAATTGCTAATGTTATATATATCCATACATTTATGAATGTGACTGCTCATTACTGTTATTTTTATCCACTCCTTCATGAATTAAATTTCCTTCTTTCTGAAGTATATAATTAAGTTCTTTATAGTCAACATCTTTGAGGGATAAAAGTTTCTAGTTCTTTGCTTGAAACAAATTTTTAAATAAAAATTTAGCTGAGTTACAAATCTAGGTTGATAGTTACTTTCCCTTAGCACTAGGAATGTATTATTTTATACTTTCCTGGTATTTACTTTTGCTATTGACAAGTGTCTTTTTATTTGTTGTTGCTTCTAAGATTTTAGGTTCTATAGCTTCACTGTGATGTATTTTGGTGTAGAGTTCTTTTTATTTATCATCCTTGGAAATCATGTATTCTTGATTCTATGAATTCATATATTTCATCATCTCTGGAAAATTTTTAAAGCCTTTCAAGAGTGCTTCTCCACTTTTTATTTTATTTATCTGGACTCTTATCAGGGATATGGGAATCTTCTAATTCTACCTTCCATTTTTCTTAAATCTTTTTTTGTTTGTTTTGTTTTGTTTTGCTAATCCTCACTTGATATTTTTTATTGATTTTTTTTTTTTTTTTGAGAGAGAGAGAGTGGAAGGGAGAGGGAGGGATTAAGAGAAACATCAATGTGAGAGAGACACATTGATTGGCTGCCTCCTGTACACACCCCAAACAGGGCTGGGGAACTTGCAACCGAGGTATGTGCCCTTGACCAGAGTCGAACCTGGGACCCTTTAGTCCACAGGCTGACACTCTATCCACGGAGCCAAGTTGGTTAGGGACATTTTTCTTAAATCTTAATCTGCTTCCATTTCATAATTTTCCATTGCTACATTATATGTAACATCCTCAGATAGAGTTTCTAGTTCACCAGCTCTTTAAGTGTCAATCTACTGTTCATTCGTCAATTTAAATAAACTATTTACTATGTTTTTCTTTCCTTGTTCTTTTTTTCTAATATGTCTACTTTAAAAAATATATTTACTAGTTCCTTCCTAAGGTTTCAATTATTACATGTATTTTAAACATAATTTGTATTCTGCTTCAGATTGTCATTCTATTATCTCAAGTTATGGGGTAATTAACAATTATGCTGCTTTGCTCATTCTCACTCACAGTGAATGTGTTCCTTGTGTGGTTTGTAATTTTTTTTTTTTTATTTGTTACCATGAGCTCTCTTCTCTAGCATAACTACTTCTTCCTATGAAACCTTATGTGGCCTGTATTGTGGAAATGTCCCTCTAGAGTGATTGGTTTTTGACAGAATCTCAGAGTATTTTTTGCTTAGAGCCCATTTTTATGCTAATTTCCCAACCAAAGGTTGAGGTTTTAATCTACTTGTGTAGGTTAAGTCTATTTGAAGCAGAGGTCTGCAGTATTAACTTATGAGCAATAACTCTTTTGTTTTGTTTTCTTTACCCAGAGCCCAGGCAGAAATATATATAAATATATTTGTTGTCTCTCTATGGCAGGGAACAAATTTATCTTTTTGGGTCACCTTATCACTGAAGGTGCAGTCCTTATAGGGCATCAGCTTTATGTGAGGAAATAATTCCAAAGTTCTTCTTTATGTGGGGCTCTGTATTAGTCTGCTTGAGCTGCTATAACAAAATACCATAGACTGAGTGGCTTAAACAACAGAAATGTATTTTCTCACAGTTGGAGAGACTGGAAGTATGATAGCAGGTGTCAGTGTGATCAGGTTCTGGTGAGGGCTTCCTTCCTGGCTTGCATGCAGGTGGCTGTTATGTCCTCATATGGATGAAAGAGAGGTTTGGCAGGGAATGAGGAGAGTGGGTGGAGGATGGAGGTGGGGAGCACTCTGGTATCTCTTCTTATAAAGGCATTAATCCCATCAAACCAAGGCTCTTTCCTCAAGAACTCATCTAACCATAAATAATTTCAAATGCCAATTATACCATTATATTAGGAGTTAGGGCTTAAACATATGAATTTTGGAGGACACATCTTATATAATAAAAGGCCAGAGGCATCACGACCAAAACGACAGAGACCAGACCAACACGGCTCCTCGTGGGCTGGCCCCACCCCCAAGCAAGTGGTTAGGGGCAATCAGGCAGGCAGGCCAGTGGTTAGGGGTGATCAGGTAGGCAGATGGCCCCTCGTCGGGCTGGCCCTGCCCCCCAGCAAAGAAAGAGGGAGACCCAGGCCAGCCAAGCCATTGTACCCTAGTGTGTTGCCTACAGAGGGAGGCCACTGGTGGCAGGGGAGGGGGGGCAGTGCTACACAGATGGCAAGCAGTGGCAGTGGCAGGGGTGGGGCCAGCTTCCTGCAGCTGGGGGAAGGAAAGCCCCGATAGGCCCTGATCTCAGGCCAGGCCTAGGGACCCTACCCGAGGGGTCTCGAATTGTGAGAGGGTGCAGGCCGGGCTGAGGGATCCCCCAAGTGCATGAATTTTTGTGCACCGGGCCTCTAGTTCAGTCCATAATAGGTTCTGTCTTGTGTCTACTGTCCCTTTGTGGGTAATAAAGCTAGACTTCTAGTCTACCATGAGCAAGGCCCTCACCCCATGCCCTGTTGCAGCATTAGCTCACACCTTTAGTGCTCTGGTTTATTTCAGCTACATTTCTGGAAAAGAGGAGCTTCATTTGTTTTCTGTGGATCAACTGTCCAACATGTCTAGGGTCTTTGAGGTCTTCTAGTGTTACCTTATTGCTTCAACCAGAAGTCTCACACAGCCAGCTTTTGTCTTTCATTTGTGTGACCTAAACAAGTCTGCTGAATTTCCCTTCCTTTCCTATTAAAAAGGATGATGTACACAAATATAATTCTCATTCATCTCATAAGTAATTCTGAGAAAGAGCAATTAGAGATAGCAATATGTTGCAAATTAAAAATGTTAAATATAGCAGAAGCAAATAGAGTTTCTCTAATAATGAATTTTAATTATGATGCATTGATATAGCACATTTTATCTGAGAGCATTAAAGTGTATTATAACTACATCATAATTTCTTGAAGCGATCATGAATTTTTCTAACCCAGCAACCATAGAACAATAAGACCATTTGAGATTTGATTGCAAATTAAGTATTACTGACTCCTTTTTAAAGACTATAAGTACAATTTCTAGAATGTTATACTATTGGTGCAATGAAGGGCATTTTTATAGGACATGAGTTGAATAATTAGAGTGGTTTATTTCAAAGATGATTCCTACAGGGTGAACAGTTTTGAGAAAAGTGAGAAGGAGTTACATATACAATCTTGGTTAGAGGCAGTATAAACATCGGGGTTTGGGGGCCTAGGAGTACCTTTATTATCTTGCTATATGCCAATTGGCTCTGGGACAGATAATATTCTCCCCTTGCCTTCCCCCTTTCCTCCAGAAATAAAGAAAAACAAAATTCATTGAAAAGATTATTTGCTATTAACTTTGAGGTCAAATCTAATGTGATTAGTACTTGGAGAAGGTGAGTGTAGAAACTGAGCTAGACTTCTCTATAATATACAAAGGCAGAGTCTGTTTGGGAATTTATATCCATGGTAAGGTTAAGCCTTCAAATAATCATGGAATCAAGCTGACTTTCCTGGTGTCCTCTAGAACTGGAATTAGTTCAAATTCAAGGCAGACCTGCCTTTGGAAGTAAGGCTCAACATTAAGAATAAATTCACAAAACTCAGTCTGGGAAAAGAGCCGATACCAAATATTAGAAATATGCAAAGTGATGAATAGCAAGAACCTACAACCAAGATTACTCTACCCAGCAAAGCTATCATTCAGAATTGAAGGTCAGATAAAGAGCTTCACAGACAATAAAAAACTAAATGAGTTCATCACCACCAAACCAGTATTATATGAAATGCTGAAGGGTATTCTCTAAGAAGAGGAAGAAAAAGGTAAAGATAAAAATTATGTACAACAAAGTGACAACAAATACATATCTATCAACAAGTGAATCTTGAAATCAAGTGAATAAAAAATCTGAAGAACAGAATAAACTGGTGAATATAATCAAATCAGGGGCATAGAAAGGGAGTGGACTGACACTTCTCGGGGGGAAGGGGGTGTGGGGGGTGTGGGAAGAGATTGAATAAAAATCTTACACCTATGGACGAGGTCAGTGTGGGGGGGGCGGTAAGGGCATGGGGTGGGGTGGGAACCGGGTAGAGGGGAGCTGGGGGGCGGGGGAGAGGAACAACTGTAATAATCTGAACATAAAGATTTATTTTAAAAAAACTGGAAAAAAACATAAAGCTCTTAGGCTTGCTCCCTGCTGGTATTTAAGGCACTTGTCCCCATTCTAAATACCTAAGGATTTTGCCCTGGCTGGTTTGGCTCAGTGGATAGAGCATCAGCCCGAAGACTGAAGGGTCCTGGATTGGATTCCGGTCAAGGGCACATGCCCAGGTTGCAGGCTCAATCCCCAGTAGGGGGCATGCAGGAGGCGGCCAATAGATGATTCTCTTTCATCATTGCTGTTTTTATCTCTCTCCCCCTCTCCCTTCCTCTCTGAAATGAATAAAAAAATATATTAAAAAAATAAATAAATACCTAAGGATTTTATTCAGCCAGTTTTAAAGCCATACCAGTTGCTTAAATATGGAAAGACTTCTTCTATACCAATTGGTATAAAAACAGCTACCCTGGGTATACAAAGGGCCCTGGCTTATGCAGTCCCTTTTTAGTTTCCCTGCCCCTCCAAGCCACAAGTCTACACAACAAAGATGAACTCCTGCTACAGCAGCCCCAGAGCCCTGATAGGATGGTGCTGTCCCACTGATTAAGTGTTTTGCATGTTGCCCTAGTCTGTGCCTTTAGGCCTGAATTGAACCAAAGCCTCCAGGTTCTAGTCTTTAGTGTTTTCAATGTACTAGTATGTATCATAATAATCTGATTGTATAGGGGTTTCAGACTTCGGCTTGAAGAATTTACTATGACTTTTTTAACAATATATTTTTATTGATTTCAGAGAGGAAGGAAGAGGAAGAAAGAGATAGAAACATCAATGATGAGAGAAAATCATTGATCGGCTGCCTCCTGCATACCCCACAATGGGGATCAAGCCCAGAACCCAGGCATGTGCCCTGACTGGGAACCAAACCATGACCTCCTTGCTTATAGGTCAACACTCAACCACTGAGCCATGCTGGCCAGGCCTTACTATGACTTTGTACCTTCTGGACCATCACTGCTGCATGTTCTCAATACTAGTGGATCCTAGCAGTTTAGATTTCATAGATTAAATAAGCAAATAAATCAATGTTTAAATGCTTTTCAAGTTGGCATAATCTTATCAACTTTTTATCCTGCCAGATAAAGAACATTAATTTAAAAAATATATATTTTTCTGCCACTATTATGCTATGTAAAAAAAAAAAAAAGAACAGAAGGACACAAATTCAGAATAAAACCCCCAGAAGAATTTATCCTCTGAAAAATTAATTACATTGTCTTTCCCTTTCTCATTTCATCAAGGACTAGTGAGAAATTAATCTGCACTGTATTCCCTACACTCATGTTTCCAAGTTTAGCCCTAATGAAGCTCAATTGTTTCATTTGCTTCACACTCGGGCTTGGTGTTCTAGACCCTGCGCTGTACCCGGACTCTAAGGTATAAAATAGAGAGTCTCAGCGGTGGGTATAGCCTATCCCTTCTCCCACATGGCTGGAGATAAGTAGGAGCCCTGCAACTCCGATATTTACATCTGGTTCTCGCCAGAGGCTTTACAGGGTGTGCAAAATTTTATAGCCTGAACTTTTCTCCTTTCCTTGTGCCACGTTGGAATTGTGCGTCTATTGACATGTGTATTATCAAATAATATTAGCGCTTTCCTGGTAATATGAATTGCTCTACTAACAAGATGCAAATATGTATCCAGGCATGGATACCAGGGCACAACAGTCAGTATCTTTCCTATAGAAAACAGTTCTTGGCTTTGAATAAAAAGTACCCGCCCTAGCTGGTTTAGCTCAGTGGACAGAGTGTCAGCCTGTGGACTGTAGGGTCCCAGGTTTGATTCCAGTCAAGGGCAAGGACCTTGGTTGCAGGATCCTCCCTGGCCACAGGCCCTGGCCTGGACTCGTGCAGGAGGCAACCAATCGATGTGTTTCTCTCACATCAATATTTCTCTCTTTCTCTCTCTCTAAAATCAATGTAAAAATATCCTTGGGTGAGGATTTAAAAAAAAATAAGTACCTATAAGGACCTTTCATTGCTATCCTCAACTACATCAAAGAATAAGTGCTCTTAATGCATATTATAAAAGTACAGGGGAAAAAATTCATATGACTTTTGGTAATTTTGCCCAACTATGTGTGGAGAAAAGCAGAGGCTTCAGTAGCAAAACAGAAAGGCATAATTGATCCCAGAACTGAGAAGCCATTACAACATGAAACAAACATCATAAGAACATAAGAAGACTCATCTAACAATGTTTTTCCGACATCAATGAAATTAGTTGTTTTTCATCTGTGTTGTAAAATTTCTGACTTGTTTTAGCCTTGCGTATTATTCTATTATGGCATGATGATTTTCATTATGCCTCCCTAAACCCTATCAAAAGATAGAGTCTAGACTTTAATTATCTCTATATTTAGTCAAATAGTCAGGCTTCATCTGTTTCCAGAACAGTTAATGTATTTGGCTCATTAGTCTGAAAACACTGAGTACAATTTAGCTCACTAAAAACGCATCCAGCATTAGCTTGTGTAAGGAGCGTAAAGGTCCTCTGTGTGATAATCTTATGCTTTTCCTGTAGCAGTGAGTCAGGAAATGATAGCTATTATATTTGATCACTGACTATGTACCAGACAACATGTTTACCTTTTATATGCATTATTCATTTAGTTATGACAACAACAAATTCTTTAAAAAATTTTTTATTGATTTCAGAAAGGAAGGAAGAGGAAGAGAGAGAGAGAAACATCAATGATGAGAGAAAATCATCGACCAGCGGCCTCCTGCATGTCCCCTACTGGGGATCAAGCCTGCAACCCGGACATGTGCCCCCACTGGGAATTGAACCATAGGTTGATACTCAACCACTGAGCCACACCAACTGGGCACAACAACAAATTCTTATTCACATTGTACATATTTAGAAGCTGACCTAGAGCCACTCACCCAGGAAGTGGTAGATTCAGGACAGTCTGATTTCAGAGCCTGAAGTCTTAACGACTATCTTATAAGAAATACTTGATTCCATACACTCATTATACTGATGTTTGCACAGACCACATGCAGTTATGCCTGCAAAGAGATGGAACCTAGTGCTACAACCTTGACATGAGGCTACTTTGAATGTACAGGTGGCATTAGCTTTAATTGATTTCTCCAGGAGGGTTATTCCCCTGCTCCCCATCTGTGAATACATTTCCATTGCTCTTGGATAAAAATTCCAAAGTCTGTGAGTTCCCGAACACTAGGACTCTTCTTCACTCTAGTCTCCCTCACTTTCTTGGTTCGAACACTCAGGCCTTTTTTTTTTTTTTTCATCTAAGTTTTACGTTTTTTTACAAAATGTATCTTTATTGTTGAAAGTATTACAGCCCTAACCCGTTTGGCTCAGTGGATAGAGCGTTGGCCTGAGGACTCAAGGGTCCCAGGTTCGATTCAGGTCAAGGGCATGTACTTTGGTTGCAGGCACATCCTCAGTAGGGGGTGTGCAGGAGGCAGCTGATTGATGTTTCTCTCTCATCAATGTTTCTAACTCTCTCCCCTTCTCCCTTCCTCTCTGTAAAAAATCAATAAAATATATTTTTTTTAAAAAGAAAGTATTACAGATGTCCCCCTTTTTTCCCTCCATTGACCCCCTCCACCCTACAACCTACTCTCCCCAGGCCTTCACCACACTATTGTCTGTGTCCATAGGCATAATATATGCCTATTAGTCCTTTGGTTAATCTCTCCCCGACCCCCCTTCTCTCTGAGAATTGTCAGTCTATTCCATGCTTCTATGTCTCTGGATCTATTTTGTTCATTAGATTCCACATATAAATAAGGTCTATAAGGTTTGTACTTTTTTTATACCTATTAAACATTAAGTGTATAGAAATAAGTGGGTTGAAAAGTAGAGGACAGGGAGAAATGCTTTGTTCAAAATCTACTTCATATTACATACTCTGCCATTGAAAATTGGCTTTTTTTTTTTTCATTACAAAGATAATTCATGCTCATTATAGAAATCTTAGAAACACTGAAAATATAAACAAATCTTTCAAATCCCAACAATTTCAAGAAAATCTTAGGTAACATATGGTGTATTTCCATTCACTTTTTTGCTGCATATCTTTTAAACATAAATGCTATAAATTTGTATCATACAAGATTGATTCTAGTTTTTAAACATCTTTTATGATTTATAAAATGAAATATGCTTGCAGTTATAAAATACTTTGGGAAAAAATAGATTAAATAAAGCAAAAAGTGAATGTTACTCCATACGTCACTACTCACAGATAACTCTACTATTCTTGTGGCATTATGTTCTTCCAATATTTTTCTAGGATATTTTCTTGAGTTTTTATACCCTAGCATATATATATTGATTTTATATCAGAGATAACACAAACATATTCACCGATCTCAGAATGATACAGAATAATTTCTGAAGGCTAATAATTTGCTGCCTATTTTATTGCTGCCTAGTCTACCCGTAGGGCTCAACAGAAAAAGCACTGCAGCACCAAGCATTGAATTTTCTTTATTGATTTGAGAGAGAGAGAAGGAGAACAAGCATTGAATTTTAAAACTCCCTTTATTGATCTCATGAGTGGGCTAATACACAAGATCAGATTGTCAAAGCAGACTCACTAGAAGGGTGCGCTACCATTAATGAGCTTCAGTAATAATTTCAGAATGGGCGATCAAGAGGCACAAAGTGGACAGAGGTCTGGGACATCAAAGGCAGCTCCATGGACCCTTCTCTCCACATCAGACATGTACTCTCTGACTCAGCATAGTAGATGAGATTTCAGATGAGGTTCGGCAGGTTTACCTCTCATAACTGGAGGAGTGCTTAAATTATGAAATGTCTCCATTTTATATTCCAGAGAGTTATGTAGCTTAGGTGATATTCTTTAGGGCGTCATGCGTCATAGATCTATAGATTCTGGATTTACTCCTAAGTAATCCTTAGCAAGGACATTCTACTAAGACATGATATAGATAAAAATCTTTCCTTTTAGCAAATATTATGAGTCTATTTATCTGGAGTTGAGGTTGATAAAAAGAGATTAGACTGAACTAACCTCCTTTTTTCTTTCCTGTGGAAGAATTTTTCCAGACACTCCCAAAGAAAGTAAATGGACCTCAGACCAGCTGTTGCAGCTCTTTCCTTCTCAGTGAGCAAGAAGGAAATAAAAAAAACAATCCCCGTCATTTTGCTTCTCATTCTCCTGCTCCTAATTCCTGTACAGAAGTGATTTATAGTGGATGTTTCTTGGTATCTTTTCCTCACCTTTATTTTCAAAAACTTTTTAGCCATTTTCTCCCCAAATGTTGCCTCTACTCTGTTCTCTCTTTCCTATCCCAACTATACTTCAATAAAAAGTATATTAAAAACTCCTACAAGATAACATAGGAAAAAACCTAGATGACCTTGTGTATAGTGATGACTTTTTAGATATAACATTGAAGGTACAACATAAGAAAGAAATAATTGATAAACTAGATATCATTATTTTAAAACTCTGCTCCATGACAGACACTGTCAAGAAAATAAAAAGACCAGCCACAGACAGGGAGAAAATATTTGCAAAGCACATCTATAATAATAAAAGCATAATATGCTAATTAGATCAGACAGCCAAACGACCTTATGGACATCATTCCAGACATCCTTCCAGACAAAGTCGCAGAAGTGGTTAGGGGCAATCAGGCAGGCAAGCGAGCAGTTAGGGGCGATCAGGCAGGCAGGCAAAGGTGGTTAGGGGCAATCAGGCAGGCAGGCAAGCAGTTAGGGGCGATCAGGCAGGCAGGCAAACAGTTAGGGGCAATCAGGCAGGCAGGCAGAGTGGTTAGGGGTGATCAGGCAGGCAGGCAGGCAAGTGGTTAGGAGCCAGCAGTCCCAGATTGTGAGAGGGATGTCTGACTGCCATGGGATCAGGCCTAAACTGGCAGTCGGACATCCCCCAGATTGCCTGAGGGGTCCCAGATTGTGAGAGGATGCAGGCTGCACTGAGGAACCCCCACCCCCATGCACAAATTTTGTGTACCGGGCCTCTAGTATCTGATAAAGGACTGTTATCCTAAATATACAAAGAATGCTTAAAACTCAACTGTAAGAAAACAAATAACCTGATTAAAAAATGAACAAAATATCTGAACAGAAACCTCACCAAAGAAGTTTTACAAATGTTTATAGCAACTTTATTTATAATTGCAAAAACTCAGAAGCAACAAAGATGTCCTTCAGTAGGTAATCATGTAAATAAAGTTTCCCAATTAATAACATCTTGCATTAGTGTGGTACATTTGTTACAATTGATGGGTCAATATACATTACTACTAACTAAAGTTCATAGTTCATATTAGGGTTCACTCCCTGTGTTTTCTGTTTTATGAATTTTGGCAAATGCATACTGTCACGTATCCGTCATTACAGTAGCATACAGAATAGTTTTCCTGCCCTAAAGCTCCCTGCACCACACCTATTCATCACTCCTCGCCATTCCCATTGCCTCTGGCAATCACCGATTTTATTTTATTTTTTACTGTCTCTATATTTTTGCCTTTTCCAAGATATATTTCAGACTTGCTTCTTTCATTTTAGCAGTACGCATTTGAGGTTCTTCCATGTCTTCTTATGGCCAAATAACTCATTTGTTCTTAGCGCTGAAAAAGATTCCATTGCATGGAAGTACCAGTTTGCTTAGCTGTACATCTAGTGAAGGACAGTGTGTTTGCTTCCACGTTTTGGAAGGCCCCACCTCCTCGCCAGCTGTAGTGTAGCTAGCACTTTGGGTTTTGGTCATTCTAACAGGTGTGTAATAGTATCTCACTGTTGTTTTAATTTGCATCTCCTGATGACATATGACGTTGAGCATCTTCTTACATGCTTATTTGCCATCTGGATCTCTTCGTTGGTAAGGTTTCCTGTTTGGATCTTTTCCCCATTTTTTAATTGTGATCTTTGCTTTCCTATAGTTGAGTTTTAAGGGTCTGTCCATTTAGTTGTTAATGATTATTATAATCTCTATGTCTAAAAGTTATATTTCATTTTTTTTAAAAATCTGCTATGCTAATTTTTTTATAGTTACTTATTCCCTGCAGGTGTTTGCAAGATTTTCCTTTATTTATTTAAACTTA